>NW_026855379.1:0-319926 GCF_026571515.1 Ruditapes philippinarum
TTTTTAAATAATTCCCATTAAAACTGCATGTTTTCACATAAGCCAAACAAGTTCAAGAAAATCAACAGTAAGAAAAATGTACTTAGATTTTAATAAAAGTAAAAATATTTACAATTCAAGTGTTACATGCCATGAATGACTGATTTTTCAATATTTACATTTTCAAAATTTTCATGAAATTTAGCATGAATTTAAGGCATGCTGCTTTAAAGATGATGTTAAAATGGTGTTTTTGTTCTGAAATTTTACAAAATTATTTTTGAGAGATGAATATTTACAAGATGAATGGTACAAGGGTTAAGAATTACAAAAAAATAAGATATCTCTTCATCTCAGTTCATTTATTAATACATTTGTACTATATTCTTATAAAGTTTAGAATTTTATGGTAAAATGGAAATAAATTTTCAGCGCCAAATCAAATGAGGGGGAAGGAAAGGTCATCTAGAAGGTCACCATACAGAAGTCGCCATGACGACAGAAGACGAAGGTCATACAGCAGAAGTCCAAGGTATTGATAATGATTGTCTGATTTATTAAAAAAATAATTCTTTTGGATAAACTTTAATAATTAATGTGTGTCATAGTGCACATAAATTTGCACTTTATAATAGCTGGTGTTTATGAATGAAATATATTTCAATCTTATATGTAAAACAAAAAATTTTCTTTTTTAATTTTATGCTTTTTATGTTTTAAAGTATTTTTTACCGATTTTTCCGCATAACGTCGTGCATTCTCCTTTATGATTTCATCACATCATGACGTCACATCAATTTGAAATATAGTTCTGTTTAATTTCATAATTTTGTTTCATTTTTAACATGATATATGATGACATCAGCTTTCTTTTCCTAAGAAGCAAAATTGATGTATGAACAGTATTTTTTTTGCCAGTTATTCATTTAGTTATGCTATTTCTTTTCATCCGCATTCAGATATTGTCCCGCTACATTGAAAATTAAATTTGAAAATTTCACTAGTGGTTTAATCAGAAATAATCACCTGATATATTACAGTAAAACACTGGAAAGCATGAAATAATTTGTAAAAAAAATCATTTAATGTTGATTTTGTTTGTAAATGGCTGATTAAGTACATGTGTTTGTAGTACATAAAGCTCTTTCACTGCTTTAATTGCATAAATATACATGTAATTTAGAACTCTGTTGGTGGTGTTGAGAGCTTTTTTTTGGATTAAAAAAAATAAAGCTGAATTTACTGACTGAAAGGGTGTTTATGCTGACCTTGCAATTATTACACACACATCTGTATGTTTTTTATTTGTTTCATTACAATTGTTTGGTTGTTTCTTGACTTTGGAGTCCCTCTAAAAAATTAACAAAATTTATAAAATTGTATATGAGAATTTTTAATTATTTTTTTTGGAAATTTAGTGTTTGAAACGGACCCATTAACAGACCTATCATCAAACACTGATGTTTTACATGAGCATGTACTCACTAGATTTGTAGATGTTTTTGTTTTGAGAGTGTCGAGTTACGCCATCTTTTCTTGATAACTGTGGTTTGAAAATTTAAAGAAGGATCATGAATTGCTATTCAATTTCTTGTTATGATAAAATGTTGGGTTTGTTGACTAGTTTTTTATTACACAGACATTACCTTTCAAATTTTTTCAGACGTCGATCAAGATCAAGAAGCTATGACAGAAGGTGACCAAAAATTTTATTTTGAATATTTTTTCATAGTTGATATAAGCAAGTTTTATATATCGTACCATAATGCAATTGTCTATTTTATATAAACTTGACTTGACTGAAATAGTTTTCTAACAGTTTAAAAAGCTATGCATTAAAATACAGTGATATAGCTGTTACAAAATTCTTAAAGATCTTAAATTCTTTAAACAACTAAAGCTTTTTGACAAAAATCATATGATTTGAGCAATGTTTTCGAATTTGTCAGCATCTCGACTGTCAAAAACAATTATGGTAGTTGTTATGATAATATTAAGTGGTGTAGTGCATTATAGCAAATATTCAAGCATATCTGTTAAAAAGGTATGTTACTTTGTGATGGCTAGTGCCTTGAATGTTGGAAAATGACTTTTATTTGCAGGCACCGCTTCCAGGTCAAAGAAGTTATGACAGGAGGTGGTTTATGTTCTTTAAATGCACATAGATATGGCTGTTAATTAAGTGTTATTTTTGGTCTTTGCACATTTCTTACCTCTTATTTTAGGATAGGTATTTAATGTTTGCAACTTGAAAAATATGATGAGTAAAGAGTTTTTCTGTGTAGGATAAAAAACAGATTTAAAATGAAATGATACCTTAGATATGTGAATTGATACCATATCAAGATAGAAGATTTGAAAGTAATTTTCTTTTTATATAAAATAACATTGCGCAAACATTTGGACTTTTTTTACTAATGGACAGGTGTGCAGTGGTAAGGGGGGGCAAGATTAGAATTTTTGAGAAGTACTGGGGACATTGCCATGTTTTTAGTCATATGAACACCAATACGGTTTTAGTTCCAGGGAAGCCAACTCAATGTTTCAAAAAGTTTCAACTTTGAAACAATCGGGCTTAAGGAAAAATAGTTTATAAATCCAGAAAAGTTTTCCCTTTTAAGGTATTATTACTAAAGAAGTTATTGTCATTTTTTTTGCAATTTCAAGGAAAAATCACGTTCCAGGAGCTATGAGAAGAAGTAAGTGCTTCTATATTTATTTTCAATTGTTAATATATTAAATTTAGTGCAAGAATTGGGGTCTGAATGTTAAATCATTGCCCATTGGTTTTTAAATATAATAACATGCAAGTTTTATTTTAAAACTTTAAATGTTTTAGGGGAAATGTATATAATAAAATTTTAGATTGCCAATACATGGAAAAAAGTTTTCAAGGATTATTCCTTAATTTAGGATTTTCAAAACATTCAAGTAAATTTACCTGGTTACTGAAGAATATGACATGGATATTTTATTGAACTTTATTTATAGACGGTCAAGGAGTCGAGGTCGCCGTTCATACACACTTCTAGAAGCAGGTCACGATCTAACAGGTACAACGACTAATGACGTCTTACTTACCTCTTTCCATTTACAACTACCATCTTAATCCACACACTTTGTTTTGCCTTCCATGAAAGCTGTTCCAGCGACCATTTGAAATTTCATGAATCTTGTTTTCCTTGTATATTGTTAAATAAAACATAAAAAAATGCTAGGAGGGTCATTTGCTTGTAAAATGAAATAAATGAATTTACCAATTTAATAATAAGGTCCTAGAGCTTGAGAATGGAATAAATTTTCAAGTGAGTAGTGTATACTTTCTAGCTATCTACTAGTAGTTTAGTTTATACTATTATAAATTAGTCTAATTTATTATACTTAATTTTGTTTGGAAGCTTATTAAAACACTCAAATACTTTTTCTGGAATCAACAAGTACTAATAATGAGTGTAAGTGTCTTGCTCATGGAAAACAACAGCTTGCCCTGGACTGGGTTGAACCAAAATGGCCAACAATCCTTAACAATTTTAAGTTTAGACATGTTAACCATTTGATTACACCACCACCTGAAAGTAGTTGATAGGTTATACAGGTACTTTTCAGGATAGTATCAGTGTTGGAATGATTTACTGGAAACAATACATATTCTTTATATAATTTGGGTTAGTTAAATGGGGAAAAAATCTCAATCAAATTGAGCTGATTTGTGTAGTTATGATTTTTCAACTGTTTAAGTAATTTATAAAAACCAAACAGTTTATTAATTAAATATCTTCTTGTTCTTAAATTATTGATTAAGTTGTTTGAAATGTTAATTTTCAAAAGATTTAGCAATGCATGAACAGAAAAAGAATGATGTAGCTTGTAATGAAAGTTTATCAAAGTTTCATTTTTTGGACATGAATGATTCCCAAAGTACTTGCTACTTTTGATTCACCATACAAAGGGCACTAGATACAGACTTGTTGTGAACTTGTAACCCCGCAGTTTAGTTTTAATGTTTGAGTGAAATGGTCATCCCTTGTTTAAATTTTAATTGAAAGTGGGTAGTATTTAGTTCAGATTATATATAAAAAAGTTTAATTAAAATTATTAAAAGTTATATCAAATTAGTTAACTAATGTGGAGGTTACTTTAATAGTTCGTGTAAATGGTAGAATGTATGATTTCGTTAACTTAAAATATTAAATCCTTGTAGAGGTTATTTAAAAAGTTGTGTAATGTTTCCCAGTTCAGTCAAAAAAATTTAATGTTACCATTTCAATTCAACGTAACATACTGCTTTCCTAGTCCAAATCGTTTTGAGGTTACCTCAGTCGGTGTGGAGTGAAATATTAGCATTTTAATTCAATATATAGAGGATATTTGTTGTGTTACATGTAAGATCGAAATATATTTCGACAGACTTGAACACCAGATGTTCTATTTTTCACAAGTGGCAGAGTCACAAGTGAAAATCTAAGGGCTGGTGCCTGTGAGTGAAAGATTATTTGATCTTTTGTACAAAAGAAACAATATCCTCTATACATTGAAACTAAAATTTTCATCAAGTCACATTGTTCTTTGGTGAAAAATAATGCTGTAACACTTCATGAATTAAATGATATGTACAGAAGATATTTATGTGCTTCTCATTATCAAGTACTTTTTGCTCATGACGACGATATATTTCTGACAATATTTCCTCTATTTAAGATATATTCTTTTCATCTGCATTCAGATATAAGTCCAGCTACAGCTGAAATTATATTTTTATAATTTTTTTTCTAATATAATTTTAATTTTCCAAATGGAAAGCATGACGTTATAAAAGCATGAAACATTGCTAGTTCAACTTACTGTTTTGCTTAATTATGCTGTTGTAATATTCATAGGTCAAGGTCGTTACAGCCGTTCTCGTTCAAGGTAGGAGGTCAGGTGATAAAGAGAAGCAAGAAAGTCGAAGCAAAACGCCACAAAAAGATTAGAAAGATTGTTATGCTGTCGTTTAAAAAGTCTTCTGAACAAAAATAACAATTTCTTTAGTACCTTACATCTGTTCTTGATATCAATTACGCTGAAAAGACGAAAAAGGAAAGTTTGTGGTAGTGAATAATACATGACTGGTTTTATAAAGGGGGTTTACAGACAAATGTTGTCATTTATCTTAGGTACAAAACAGATTAAGCAGGGGCAAATTGACTTTTAAAATGTGTTTTATATTTTGTTATGTGTTAATGTAATATGATTGGCTAAACAATTATAAGATGTTTTATTGTTAACCCTTAACCTGCTGAATTTCCCAGCTGTCAATATCTTCAATATAGGTTATATCAAGATGAATAAATTTATAGTTTGGGCCAACAGTTTGGGGTGCATGTTTGCGGAGATTAGTTTGGGGTCTTTCTTGTGGCAAAAAGCTAAACATAAATGACCCGTGCTGACAAAACCCAAAATTTAATGCGTTTGCGGAAGTAATGGATCCAGACCAGCTTTGCCGCATCCGCGCAGTTCTGATCAGAATTTCCATTTGCTGTTTGCTTACAAACCCTATTACAAGTAGAGTAACTGACAGCCAACAGCATGGATCCTGGTCAGCTGGTTAGGCTGTCTGGATCCATGCTGGTCGCAAAAACCCATTTGTTTGGTTTTGTCATGACGGGCTCAGAATTTAGCAGCGGAAGGGGGTTATCATGCTTATATTTATTGTACTAAAGTATTTAAAGAAATCATGGTGTTTTCATGAGAAATGCAATGGTTTTTTAAAGTGTCCATATACATAATCATACATAAGAAAGTACAATTTAATTCTGCATCCACATTTTACCAAAGCAATGTGGGTTTTTTTTTTTCCATGCATAAATTTCAGTATTTTGCCAGTTTCGATAGTTTTAAAAATAGTCCCTTTGTCGCATATATTTTTGTAACGGAAGTTACAATACTAAAACAAATAAATGCAGTAATTATAAATATATTTACATAAAGATTAACATTGTGATCTTTAATGTATGGTGAAACCTTATACATGTACGTTCAATGTTTAATTTTGTCACATTGTTGAGTCGTATCCAAATTTTCCATTTATATATGATGAACAGTAAGGTCCATGGATCAAAATAATGTTTTTATTTTTTTTACATGTTGATAGATATTAGTGACATAGGCCACATTTATCATTTCCATCCAGGTATAATGTACAAAAAGTTTCCATAATCACATTTTAATGTACATTAGTTAATCTGCCATCATAACATGCTATAATTAGAAAGTGAGAATTAGTAATAAGAAAGTTATGGAAGTAAATAACATGTATGTGGGGATAGTAGTTATACTTGTTGGTATAGTGTAGATGTGACCGTGTACAAGTAATGTTTGTAGTTTGTTTTTCATCAATGATTTTATTGTAGCTGTGAGCATTCATTATCGTCTTTTAAAACAATAAAACATTTTTTCATCAGTTTCCATAGTGATTGTTTTTTCATTTTATCCACTAATTTAGTGTAACATTCTTTGAAGCTGTTAAAGTGCTGACCAATTCAATTGCCAGTCACTTTTGTCAATTTTCATCATTGCCTGCGACTTTGTAATTCCTTTATATTTTCATGAATGGATGGAACGTGGTTCTTAACAATTAGCCAATCAGTGTCTTGAAATATTAGAGAGAATCTGCGGTATTTTTTAATTGAAAACTATGTATGGCAACTGTAATAAGATGTCACAAGAGTATGCCCCTGAATATTGTGTATGAAACATTGAGTGGTGAAAACACAAGCTGAATATTTTACCAATCATTGTGCCAAATGTTATAAGCTGGGCCAGATTTAACATATAACCTACAAATAAAACTTTTGACTGCAGAATCTGATGTGGGTCTTGCATGCAACACATAGCCATACTGGTGAAGACCTGTCCCAAATATTTTGACAACAAATCTAGTAATAAATTTTAAGACTGATCTTAACCTTAAAAGGTGCATACCTTGGTCTTGGAGAAACGAATGAGCTATTTGTAATAGGTTTGATTTTTTTTAAAGCTGAATTCTTAATAAACAGCATCTGCACCTAAACCACTAGGAGGATTTGCATCAAACTTCACAGGGATGATTTTAGGTTGACCTAAATGGTTCAAGCCTGATCAAAAGTCTTTCCTCAGAAATTACAATACCAAGAGTAAAGATATTTGGCATGAAGCATCATCTTGTGGTCCTCTTCAAAAGAAAATATTATGTCCTTGGAAATTGAAATTCGCACAATCTACATGGTCATTTATAAAGACTGACAGTAAACTGTGTGTGTGTATCCTGCATAGTGTAATTAAGGATGTAACATACTGTTAAACCAAAATTATATTCGGTCACATGTCCATTTCCTTCCAACACATTTTGACCGTGTGCACAGTTTTATTTGTGTAATTTAAGAATTTGATATATTTATACAAACAATTTTATATGGGTATAAATAAGTTTTAAAGTACTACATAAACACTTCATCTTCTATTGAAAATATGAGCACATCAGAAATATAGTTCTAAATAATTATGCCCCTTTATTTACATGAATTGTTAAATTTGGTCATATCTTTATAAGTAGGCTTTTTGTAACTTTCTGATACTGATAATTCTTCATTTTAAAAAATCCAGTTTTATGCATTTAAGAACAAATATTTTTAAAATGTACAGTGGGACTTTTAATTTTTGCTTTTGACCACACCCAAAAATGTTGTAAATTTATTCTGCGCATTGAAAATTATGATTCTTTTCCCAGCGCACCTGTATCTCCAGAAATGAATGGTCTTAAAGTGATCATGGCTGACCGTTGTTTTAAGTCCAAACATGCTTTGCAGAAGTTAAATGGACCAACATCACCACTCTTTCTGCACTTTGTGACAAAAATGCAGGTTTATTCCCATGTTGTGAACCTTGACCAAGACACAATCTTTTACCCTTTGGTGACCTTGGCTACCAAATTTTGAATGTAATGGATAAAGTTGCGATACAAACTATACATACATTCTAACACACATACATGTATGGCCAGACTATATGCACTATAGCCCCCATAGGAGAATAAAAAGTAGTGGCATACTACTTTGCTTATCATCATTCCAGAATGTTAGTATAACAAAATTGAAAGTTTTAATTCTCTTTATTTTCTTAATATCTCAAAAATAAACATACCAAACATATAATCTAAATAATTCTGAAATTAGGCCTTAACACAGTTAGTATAATATAAAGGATTTCAAATGCAAGAACTATGACTAGACATTATAATTTGGAAACACATATAGATAAATCCAGTTCACATTATTTGTTGACAAATTACACTTAACCTGCAGGAATTGACTGTTAACTTTTGCCTCTACTTTAGAGCCAGGCCAGCCTGCACAAACTGTTATGTATAATTTTGTATAAATGTATTTATGCATGGCACTAATAATTTGTGAAAACTTAGAGTGAACATTAAGTTCATATGCACATACACACCAATGTCCTTGATAAAATTTGTCTGAGGGAAAAGCAGGAACTGTATAATCATTAAAAAAAAAAAAACATATATAAAGAAATTGACCATCATGTCAAAAGAAAGACAACATCATACAAGTCGTAGTGTAAAAAAAGATTTTACATCGTCAAATAAAATAAAAATTAAAAAACAAGATTGCATTTGAGAAAAATGCTATGCACCGCATTAATCCTTGTACCTTCAGACAATAAGATTTTTTGATTTTTTTACTATATGTTTATATTGAAAATCAATGACCCCCGGGGCAAAGGCAATTTTGACCCCATTGCTATAATTTAAACAATCTTGCTAGAAGTTCATTTCATAATGTTTCATGCAAAATATCTAACCTCTAGCATTTGTCAATTACTAGAAGAAATTTTTCTAAAGTTTTTACTACAAGTCATGTTTAAGTTTTTTTTCCTATATACATATAAGGAAAACCAATGACCCCCGGGGCGGGGCCGATTCTGATCCCAGGGCTATAATTTTGAATAATCTTGGTAGAGGTCTACCAGACAATGCCTTATGCAAAATATCTAAGCTCTAGGCCTTTTGGGTCTTTACAAGAAGGTATTTTAAGTTTTTACTATATGTACATATAGTGAAAATCAATGACCCCGGGGCGGGGCCGATTTTGACCCCAGGGCTATAATTGGAACAATCATGGTAATGGTCTACCAGACAATGCCTTATGCAAAATATCTAAGCTCTAGGCCTTTTGGTTCTTTACAAGAAGGTATTTTAAGGTTTTGCTATATGTACATATAGTGAAAATCAATGACCCCCAGGGCGGGGCCGATTTTGACCCCAGGGCTATAATTTGAACAATCTTGGTAGAGGTCTACCAGACAATGCCTTATGCAAAATATCTAAGCTCTAGGCCTTTTGGTTCTTTACAAGAAGATTTTTTTAAATTTATTCTTATAATTCCTTTTGGTTGCCATGGCAACCAGATTTCTGCATGGAATGAAATTCTTTCAACAACTTTGGAAGCCCTTCACCCAAGGATCAATCCTGCCAAGTTTGGTTGAAATTGGACTAGTGGTTCTTCACAAGAAGATTTTTTAAGTTCACTATATAATCTATATAACACACACACACACAGGTGAATCGCTATATGCCACCGCATCGCAGATGCTGCGGTGGCATAAAAAAACTTATGATAAGAGTCTTCTATATAAAACTTAAGGCATAAAAAAAAATTAAATCATACTGAATATAAATGTAAAAAAAAGAATTATTAATACATCTTTCAGCTAACTGGGATTTAGTGATTTTAAAGCAGCATACCTCAATAAGACTTAAATAAACACTGAAGAAAAATATGCTTACAGTTAAAGAGCTATTTCAATAATGAATATTATTTTGGTTATCCCAGGTATGTATAAAAAATCTGATTTTATTTCCAACACTACTCTTGTATGAAGTGAGTCAAAGAAATTCTACATATTTTGAAGATAATTTCTAGGGGTATCACGATTAGAAAAAAATGCTAACCGTTTAGAAGGCGATGTAATAACCGTGGTAAATGTTAACTGACCGTACTAATAAAACTTTTTACATTTTCCAACATTATCTTTGTTTCTTTATGATAAGATATGCCTTTTTGCTTGTTTTTGTTGTATTCAACATGATTACAATACATACAATACAAATCTGAATATGGAGTAACTGTTTTCCGCTAGGGTTGTACCATATTCAATCAGATCGGAAAAAAATACATTGTTGAGAACAGGTAAAATACAAACAAAGGTCATATCTTGCTTTAAAAAAAAATAAGCCATTACTTAGAATCAATTTAAAACGTTTTCGCCCCTTTGTCAAATACTAACCTCAGTTACTGTATTTTCTTACTGGCTTTTAGCTATAAACCAACGGTACACGTTTAAACGTGACACCCCTACAAATTTCAATGGATGGCAAGTGCCTAAGGTTAAGTTATATCACCAAATTTGTACACTTGACAATATTTGTACTAATGCCAATAATTTGTAAGTTAACAGAAATCTGGAGGCATGGTGCCTTAACACCAACATCTATCCTATAACAGTTTTGCATAGATGGTATTTGGCACCTGTTATACACGACTGATGTATCCATTGGTATGAACAAAGAAATTGGGCATATCTTTATATTGCCATGAAAAACTTAAGGAAAAAAGTGCATAAACATAATTTTATAAAGACAAAAAAAAAACTACCCTGTTTAACAAAACAAAAAATAAATGTTAACCATGGCATGTAATATTTGAATCAATTAGCAAATAAGAAACAATTAAGGTACAGTCAAACATCTGCCAAAGACCAGCTCACTTTGTTAATAAAAGCCACTTATAAAAAAAAAACCTATCTTTTATTATTTAATCAATGAAGGTTTTTGAAGAAGATCGGCCTTTATTTAAACCTGGTGATTTTAATAAGAACAAAGTAACCTCAAAGCAAAGACCACTTGTATATAGAGGCCATTTACTGTCTCTCCTTTTCGATGGCCTTTGTTCACACGTGTGACTGTATTTCTGTGACAGGGTTTCATTATGTTTGTTTAAACTGACATAACAATCTATTAAATATCATAATACTTAAAACTTATAAAACAGAGATTATCTGTTGAATTTAGGGACATTAAAATTGCAATCACTTTCTGTGAATATACAGTGTTTAAATCAACACTTACTTTTCAAACCACTGACGTAAAACCAAAATCTTATGTTTTCATTATGGTAAGTAAGTAAATTTGATGTTGATCAATTA
Source organism: Ruditapes philippinarum (assembly GCF_026571515.1). Taxonomy (NCBI): domain Eukaryota; kingdom Metazoa; phylum Mollusca; class Bivalvia; order Venerida; family Veneridae; genus Ruditapes; species Ruditapes philippinarum. Next base: position 11,218 of record NW_026855379.1, read on the forward strand.
ATATACAATATCTACAACATCAATACTAACAAGAACATGTTGAAATATATACATTAAAGGGTATAAAGCTATATTTAGCTGTCTATAATTGGTATAATAATTGAGCAGCGTCATGACAAAACCAACATTTTGCGACCAGCATGATCCAGACCAGGCTGCGCATCCGCACAGTCTGATCAGGATCCATGCTGTTCGCTATCAGGATCTTTGCTTGTAATAGGGTTGGAAAGCGAACAGCATGGATCCTGATCAGACTGCGCGGGTGCGCAGGCTGGTCTGGATCCATGCTGGTCGCAAACCCATTATGTTGGTTTTGTCATGGCGCGGCTCATATCTGTATCTTGATCAAAATCATGGCAAAGTACATCACTTATAAGAAAAATGTTTATAAATTTTCATTACAGCAGATGGTGCACTTTGGAAATCATTATAAAAACTATATATAGAATTTCGATACTAGGGAACGATACTTTTTCCCAACATTACACAGATATAACCATAAGAATATGAAAACAATAGAGCTTGGTTTTTTAAAGTTCATCCACTTTGCTCAATAGGGCCAGCATCAGTTTTGTTTTCCAGGTGTTACCAGTTGATCCTAAGGCAAGGCGAAATTTTTTAAGATACAAACTACCTAGGTATGATTAAAACAAGTGTGAAAATCTGCATAAAAACTACTTACGAGAAAAAAAAATAATCTAGGATATTTTGCCAGGTATAGCTTTACACCCTTTATAATGAGACAGACACAATTCCTTTGGCACAAGTGATAAGCATTTAAAACAGAAACAACTTTTTAAAAAATACTGTCAGCAGAGTACAAAATAATAAAAACAATAGTGAAATTATTTAACATGTCTTGTGTAACCCTTATGCTACTAAAATTGCAATGACCTGCTTTCCAGAAACAGAAGCAAATGGCTTGAGTAAATTTTAAGAAATGGCTGGATTCATTTTTTTGGAAATGGGAAGAACAATTCTATACCACCAATATAATCAGGCCAATATATATCTAATGTTTGTTTCTCAATAATGACATTTTAAAACAAGTGAAGCAACAATGTTACAAACTTAATGCAAAGAAAAAATTATCAAAAAATACCAGTTGATAATAGGAGGTATTCTTCTGGACATACATTTTTCTGCTTTGAATTTTACAAAGTTTTTCCAGCCAATATCTTACAATATTCACCCAATGACTAAAGGTGCAATCACAACTATTTCTGCCATGGTGTAATAATTTATGTTCTTTAATTTTGTTTACATAAAGACAGAATTTTACTTCATGTGCTTTTATTTTGGTTTATTTAAAGTCAAGCAAAATATATATGGAAGTCTTATATACAGATCTGGGCTGTGTTTCTTTAGAAAGTCCTAGTCTTAAGTGTATCCTAAGTCATAGGGCATAAAACCAACTTTAGGACTAACCTAAAACCATTTCAGTTAACATTTTTATCCGCAAGTAAACACTGTCGACTATATTAAATAAATGCATTCTCCTAAGAAAAGTAATGAAATACAATGACATACGCTTTTATTCGCAATGTGTAAATACCCATCAGCATTGCCATTCAGAAATTAATGAGTCATAACCCTAGTGTCATAAGTTTGGATATTTTCTTTGAAACACAAAATTGTTTTGGTTTTGGTCTATAGACCGATTTCTGACTTATGATTTTCTATAAAACACAGTCCAGTTGGAAGACAAGAAAAATTCCCATTCCAAGTCACAATACACATATGAGCCGCGTCATGACAAAACCAACATAATGTGTTAGCGACCATTATGGATCCAGACAAGCCTGCACATCCGCACAGTCTGATCAGGATCCATGCTGTTTGCATACAAACCCTATAACAAGTAGAGAAACTGATAGCAAACAGCATGGATCCTGATCAGACTGCGCAGATGCGCAGGCTGGTCTGGATCCATGCTGGCCGCAAACCCATTATGTTGGTTTTGTCGTGACGAGGCACAAATTATCAATAATTCTAACTACAATCAACATTGACGATCATATTATGCAATAGATATAAAACAAATTATCAGTGTAGAGATAATTGGAAGACAAATATATAGGACTAGAACAACATATGGCAGTAGGCTGTAATATAATTATATACAATTTATATACATTAACTTCAATATAATATCAAGATATTGAGTAAAACCAATGATAACACCATAATTATGTCAGGTGTTTTTTTTTCATACATCAATAGGAAATTTGAATCTTCGACAAAAAGAGTAGTGTCACTTTGCTAGCAGAAAAATGGGAAATATAGAAGCATGTACAACAAAATCGTTAAAATTAGATTTGCTAAAATCCGATTACTGCCGAAGTCATTACTGATTTTGCCGTATGCAAAAATAACATGATTTACAGTATAACACCTTTATTCTAAACCTGTATCATAAACTAAAATTAAATGAAAAATTTATTTTACATGTAAGTATCTCTTTGCAAAACAAGTGATCTTAAATGTTTTTTTAAAAAAAAAATTCTAATATTTTCATAAAATTAAATAAAATGTAAGTACCATTGAATCCATATACATGATAAGAACTTGTATTTTCATTTATAACATACATTTATAACATGAAAAATTACAAATTAAACATAATTATATTAAAAAGGGACAACTTAACTCTTTCTAAATGACCTAGAAAGCTTAACTAACATGAGATTCTTAACAAAACACTCGGGCAAAAAATATCAACATCTTTTCTGTAAAAAAAAGTCGATTTTATTGTACTCCAGTATACAAACTTTAACTTTTAACAGCTCAAAATTATAAAACAGATCAAATACAGAAAACCTCCACAGAGCAGCCCTCTGTAGAACATCTACCTCTTTACAACAACCACAGCTTCAATTTTTTTCTTAAAGTAAAACTTTACAATAGATTTAACTTACCTAGAGCAACACCTCTCATTAACAACCAAACTCTCTGCCTCCCTAAGGGTATTGCTATACAGAGGTTGAATTGTAGCTTAATTTTATGTCTGAGCTTTTAAAACTTTTTGTTTTCATGAAAAATCCTGAATTTCAACTCGGAAAATCAGAGCATTTATAGAACAAATAGATTTCCTTGAATGTTGCATCTTTATAGATACAGTCGACTCCGCTTATAATGAACCCAATGGGACATTTAAATATTGTTCATTATATCTGAAATTCGCTAAAAGCGAAATAGCAACAACTTGCTGACTTGTTTGGGTGGAAAAATATGCCGTGAAAACATTACATTTCATTTCCTTCTACAAAAAATGCAGTATTCAGTTTGGATAATCTGCCATTCTTCTCCAAAATGTTTATTCCACTTAAAAGAATCAAATTATAATGGTTGGCCACTGTGTATGAAAACAACAATAACAATCATAATACATGTAGCTATAAAATATTAGAAAATATTAGACCATTGCAAAGTTCTTCCACAATTCAAACAACTGTGCTGTATAGGGGTTAACAAGGGGGGTAATTCTTATTGACTGTCTTCAGTGACTGCAGCACAGTGTTTTGGTAAGGGTAACAAGGGGGGTAATTCTTATTGCCTGTCTTCAGTGACTGCAGCACAGTGTTTTGGTAAGGGTAACAAGGGGGGTAATTCTGGTATTACTGCCTGTCTTCAGTGACTGCAGCACAGTGTTTGGTAAGGGTAACAAGGGGGGTAATTCTGGTATTACTGCCTGTCTTCAGTGACTGCAGCACAGTGTTTGGTAAGGGTAACAAGGGGGTAATTCTTATTGCCTGTCTTCAGTGACTGCAGCACAGTGTTTGGTAAGGGTAACAAGGGGGGTAATTCTGGTATTACTGCCTGTCTTCAGTGACTGCAGCACAGTGTTTGGTAAGGGTAACAAGGGGGGTAATTCTGGTATTATTGCCTGTCTTCAGTGACTGCAGCACAGTGTTTGGTAAGGGTAACAAGGGGGGTAATTCTGGTATTACTGCCTGTCTTCAGTGACTGCAGCACAGTGTTTGGTAAGGGTAACAAGGGGGGTAATTCTGGTATTATTGCCTGTCTTCAGTGACTGCAGCACAGTGTTTGGTAAGGGTAACAAGGGGGTAATTCTGGTATTATTGCCTGTCTTCAGTGACTGCAGCACAGTGTTTGGTAAGGGTAACAAGGGGGGTAATTCTGGTATTATTGCCTGTCTTCAGTGACTGCAGCACAGTGTTTGGTAAGGGTAACAAGGGGGGTAATTCTGGTATTACTGCCTGTCTTCAGTGACTGCAGCACAGTGTTTGGGAAGGGTAACAAGGGGGGGAATTCTGGTATTATTGCCTGTCTTCAGTGACTGCAGCACAGTGTTTGGTAAGGGTAACAAGGGGGGTAAATCTGGTATAACTGCCTGTCTTCAATGACTGCAGCACAGTGTTTTTGGTAAGGGTAACAAGGGGGGTAAATCTGGTATAACTGCCTGTCTTCAATGACTGCAGCACAGTGTTTTTGGTAAGGGTAACAAGGGGGGTAATTCTGGTATTACTGCCTGTATTCAGTGACTGCAGCACAGTGTTTGGTAAGGGTAACAAGGGGGGTAAATCTGGTATAACTGCCTGTCTTCAATGACTGCAGCACAGTGTTTTTGGTAAGGGTAACAAGGGGGGTAATTCTGGTATCATTGCCTGTCTTCAGTGACTGCAGCACAGTGTTTTTGGTAAGGGTAACAAGGGGGGGGGGGTAATTCTGGTATTATTGCCTGTCTTCAGTGACTGCAGCACAGTGTTTGGTAAGGGTAACAAGGGGGGTAATTCTGGTATTACTGCCTGTCTTCAGTGACTGCAGCACAGTGTTTGGTAAGGGTAACAAGGGGGGTAATTCTTGTATTATTGACTGTCATCAGTGACTGCAGCACAGTGTTTGGTATTGGTAACAAAGGGGGTAATTCTGGTATTATTGTCTGTCATCAGTGATTGCAGCACAGTGTTTGGTAAGGGTAACAAGGGGGTAATTCTGGTATTATTGCCTGTCTTCAGTGACTGCAGCACAGTGTTTGGTAAGGGTAACAAGGGGGGTAATTCTGGTATTATTGTCTGTCTTCAGTAACTGCAGCATGATGTTTGACGAACACTATAGCTGACAACTCTTTACAGAACTCCTCAAATACAATGATAGCCTCTAGTCTACTCTCATCATCCAACCTGAAATCATACAAAATACATACATTTCTTACATTTGTTATCAGTTCATAATGAAATATTTAATTATCTTCTTGAAAAGTGTTGTTGTTGTTTTTTAATATTTGAATGAATTTTGTACCAAATATTTCATTTACATTGACTTTGGAAACTTCATTTGCATTCAGTAACAGCAAATTTGAATTTCAGTAAAATCGATTTTAAGCTTGAAGTTTAGTAACACTGATTTTGGACTTCAGTAACAATCTTTTTCTAACTTTGGTTACACTGGTTTTGGACTTCAGTAACACTGATTTTGGACTTAAGTAAGACTGATTTTGGACTTCAGTAACACTGATTTTGGACTTCAGTAACACTGATTTTGGACTTCAGTAACACTGATTTTGGACTTAAGTAAGACTGATTTTGGACTTCAGTAACACTGATTTTGGACTTAAGTAAGACTGATTTTGGACTTCAGTAACACTGATTTTGGACTTCAGTAACACTGATTTATGACTTCAGTAAGACTGCATTTGAATTTCAGTTACAGGAATTTTTATACAGTTACACTGATTTTAGAAATCAAGAGTTCTTAATTTGAATTCAATAACAGGGATTTTGGAATTCAGTGACACTAATTTTAAATATCAGTTACTCTGACTGTAGACTTCCATTACACTAATTTAAGATGCCGCTAACACTGATTACAGGAATTTGACTTCAGTTACACTAATTTTGGAAATCGGGACCAAAAAATTTGAACTCAGTTATGGAGATTTTGGATTTAAGTGACAAAACTTTTAAACATCAGGTGCAAGATTTTGGATTCCAGTAACACTTAATTTAATTTTCTGTTTTACAGAGATTTTGACTTTTGCTACAATTATTTTAGACTTCACTTACATTGATTATTGAATTCAGTTAAACCAAATTTGATCTTTAGTGACACTGATTTTGACAACTATTCTGGTTTGTTCCAGGTATTGTATATATTTAAGAAATAATATATACCAAACAGTCATTTTATCGCTCAATAAAATCAGTGTTTGGAGTTAGGATGCGAGGAATTATATCAAGAAGGCCTAGCCCAAGTGATATAATGATGCGCATATGAAGGACAAACAATGATTTTATCAAGCGATAAAATCACCGATTTGGATATATTATTCTGATTCTAACACAACATCAACAAATAAATGCTGCTGTACTACCTGGTATTAAGCTAAATTGCACCTGATTTGTTTCCTTACTTATTTTCAGCGCGTCACATTTCTAGTGGTTATGTCACATGTATAATGATTACGTCACATGTCTAAATATAGAATGTCAGCAGTGATTTTATAACACAATAACACACACTTTCGGTACTTCTATGTTCAATGGGGAAAAATGGGGGTCGTGTTAGAATAGCTTTTAATGTACCTAAACATTTTGTCTTCTTTTCTAAGTTTACTACAAGTTATGTACGTCTGACAATAACAACAACAATAATAATGACAACAATAATGATGTCACAGACATATATAAGTCTATGTATAAGAAAGCTCCATTTACGTACAAGGTAGCACAGCAAAGTATGTTAATATATGACACCAGGAGACTCTAGAATGGTTCAAATGAGCTTTAAGTTTTTTTATTTCAATCAATGATTTAACTATAAAGAATACAAAGTGATAATTATGTGTGAGTTATATTGTGACTTGAGGCAATAAATAATTGAGCCGCGCCATGACAAAACTAACATAATGGGTTTGCGACCAGCATGGACCCAGACCAGCCTGGGCATCTGCGCAGTCTGATCAGGATCCATGCTGCTCGCTAACAAACCCTATAACAAGTAGAGAAACTGATAGTGAACATCATGGATCAAGATCAGACTGCGTGGAAGTGCAGGCTGGTCTGGATCCATGTTGGTCGCAAACCCATTATGTTAATTTTGTCATGGCATGGCTCAATTATAAAGGTGACAAGCATGTGCAAATATAAATCAATTATTCAATATGCTCAATGCACATAGAAAAGACAGTGAAAGTGGTAATAAATAGAGGTTATGCAAGTTGTTTCTATAAATACAGGATTTATTTTCATCTAGTGGCATGAAAATAAGTATTTCATGAGTGGTGGAAACCATGAGTGAAATATTATATCATTCTTTTTGCTTTTTTGATATAACAATTAGAAAGACATCCCCTTAAATTTTGTGTATTGGCTAAATTAAGAAGAAAGTAGTCAGGCAAGACTCCAGTGAAAATATGGAAAAATATGTTTCACTGCAGTGAAAAATAAATTTTTAACCAAATCTGCAATACCCAATTACATGTACATATACATTGGCTATTATTACATAATCCACTTGCTATAACATTTCAATCACTTAACTGAGTAAACTATATATAGACATGCATAAAAATCAGGCACCATATTGAATAATATTAAAATTAATATCTCTCACCAATATATGATTTAAATACAATGTACTAAGTTACACATACAAATTGTGGTTTACAAATAACTCCAACTTTCAGCATTACTTTATTTAATAGGTTAAATTCATTACAAATAAGTTTAAAGTAAAGAACAGAAGGAACATAATTAAAGATCACAAAAGTTTGCATCAGACATCAAGCAACGAAAGACTGTATGAGTAAAACATACTAAACTTCTAGGTGACTAAGATGGAGTTATTATATTTATAATACTAAAGCTACATGCAGGTGGGATATATATATACATGTACAAGAATAAAAAATTATGTGCAAGCATGCTGCCACTACTACATGTGTATAACTTAGATGCATATAATGAAAGAAATATTCAAGAAAAGTAACCATAAGATGTATGCCTTCAACTATTACTATACAAGGGGCCATAACTCTAAAATTTGTTATCTGATTATCAGATTATCAAATTATCACATTACGATTTAATTATAGTATCCACAATAAGGTCTGTCAATGCTGATATTAGTGAAGTTATGCATTGAAATGCCAACACTGCTACATTGTTTATGCAAGATGGAACTTGCATGCATACTTACAGTCCCAGAAACTTAACATTGGGGAACATCATAAGGTCAAAACAAAACTGCCTTATGCCACATATATAGATTGAGAATCTTCCTAATTCAAGACACGATTTAAATATTGCCCATTTGACCCTTAACCCATTACTTCATATACACGCCTTTTAACGCCTTTTTCACCCCCCCCCCTTTTTGTTGTCTCAAATGATGAAAAAATGCCTTATTTAGGCCCCCAACACTTGTTTTTGTTTGAGAAATGTTGTTAAAAAAAGTGACCTCTTTTTCGGCGCGGCCCCCCAACCAAAATATACATCAGGGGGTTGCCAGAAGGGGGATGTGCCCCCTTCTGTTTGGGGGGTTTGAAGGGGGGCGGAGTCCCCCTCATCGCCAAGAAAAATTTTGGACTTGTGAGAGGCTGTAAATGACCCCAGATTGATCATAAGGTAACGTGTAACCAACGCTGAAAAGCATTTGACTCTATCTCAATCCATTGAGAAAGTGCAGCACTTTGAAATCAATTTTGATGGAAAAAATCAACGCAAAATAGTGATTTTTGGCAATTTTGAGATGTCCCCTCGTTGCCATGGTAACAGAAAATTTAAGCCTGAGCATGTTGTTGCAAGTGCAATGGTCCAGTCAACATTTGTGCCAAGTTTGATTAGTGTTGAAGCAGTTTTTATAGTATTATAGCAATTTGAACTTGTAACGGGAGACTTTTCAATGAAAACAGCCATTTTTCACAAAATGCTAATGAAGTAATGGGTTAATGAAAATAACAAAAAAAATCTACAAACAACAATTTTTCTTCAAATTTATATGACAGGCCATGTTTAAACATGAAAAAACGCGATTTAGGGTAATTTCAAGTATTTTCATCATTTTCAGTTAACCCATTACTTCATATACACGCCTTTTAACGCCTTTTTTCACCCCCCCCCCCTTTTTGTTGTCTCAAATGTGAAAAAATGCCTTATTTAGGCACCCAACACTTGTTTTTGTTTGAGAAATGTTGTTAAAAAAGTGACCTCTTTTTCGGCGCGGCCCCAATATAAATATACATCAGGGGGTTGCCAGAAGGGGGATGTGTCCCGTTCTGTTTGGGAGATTTGAAGGGGCAGGAGTCCCCCTCATCGCCAAGAAAATTTTGGACATGTGAGAGGCTATAAATGACCCAAGGTCGATCATAAGGTAACGTGTAACCAACACTGAAAAGCCTTTGACTCTATCTCGATCCATTGAGAAAGTGCAGCACTTTGAAATCAATTTTGATGGAAAAAATCAACGCAAAATAGTGATTTTTGGCAATTTTGAGATGTCCCCTCGTTGCCATGGTAACAGAAAATTTAAGCCTGAGCATGTTGTTGCAAGTGCAATGGTCCAGTCAACATTTGTGCCAAGTTTGATTAGTGTTGAAGCAGTTTTTATAGTATTATAGCAATTTGAACTTGTAACGGGAGACTTTTCAATGAAAACAGCCATTTTTCACAAAATGCTCATGAAGTAATGGGTTAAAGTGTCATTACAGCTTTTTTACAATTTTGAAACATTGTTTTAAAGACCAGTTCCAACAAGAAAGTGCTATACTACCTTAATTTTCCCACATAACCCAATTTATTAAAAAAAATACAGATATTAAGTGACATAATTGTAAGTTCATGTGTACTATTTACAAAGAAATTACTTTTTAGATATGCAAACATAATACATGACTGTACACATGTACATTGTTTCCACTCACCAAAAAAACCCAAAAAACAAAATATTAAAGTTATTATCATAAGCTTGGTGCTGATATTGCTGATGAAACATATAAGCAAACTATATTTTAATATAACTGTAAATATAACTATTTAAACACAATGTCAGGAAAAAATGAAAATTTAAAGAAAGGTAAACTTGTTAAGGTTAAGCCCATGTACAGGTACCTACAACATGAAGTGATTGAGCTTACCTGGTATAGGGTCTGTGTACTAGTTCTCTAACACTGGCAACAAAAACATGCAATGTTTACAATCACTCATAAAACAATTCTCTCGCACTCTACCTTATGATACATGGTAGATGTAATTATTTCTGTTAAATATAGCAGATGAAGTAAAAATTTGATTATGTTGAAGTTACAATGCCACAGTTATATTGCACCTACTCAGCTGTATATATGGAATCAAAGGACACCCTCTAAGCATTATTTTAGGTGAACAGCATTTCAAAACTTTGAAAAAAAATTTATCCTAAAGATTTATCCAGTGCCTCTGTTATATTACAACTAAGGCCATTCTATCTAAGAAGCTAATCACTTGGTGCATTATTTTAGGCTATAGGCAGACACCAAGGTAGACATTTAGACAATTTGTATTAAGAATAATCTATACAGTTCCACTGTTATATCATAACTAACCAGCTTTACAGATAAAAGCATATCCTGAATAAGCTCCCATATTTTAGCTTAAAAGCAATTAAACACTTAGATAACTTTTCACAGTTTCTGTAAGGTACATTCAGCTTTTAAACATGAAAATTTAACAATTTTGAATATGAAAGTATGAGAACTGATTAAATGTGTACAATTACCACATACATATGTAAGAATTATTTTATATATATTTTGAGCTTAACTGACCACAAACTTTACCAGTGCTTACTTAAAGTTTATTTAAGTTTTTTAACTTTAAAATAACAGAACAATTATGTTCCATTCAAAAAAAATCTCATGTATAACCTATCCCTAAATTGTACACACATATCTAAATATCAATTCTTCTCAAACTCTGCATCACTTTATACAACTACATGTTAAGCACATTTATCTAATTCTTACACAAAAATAATTCCTATAATTATTTATTTTTGATTTTAGGCATACAAAGTGATAGGAAATTGTCACAATGTCATGCTTTTCGCCATGTTGTTGATATACGAAAAAAAACGAAGGGCTATAAAGTTCAAATCAAAATGCGCATTGGCACTTGATACCAATCATGTTGTGAAAGTTTGGTTGAAACCCCTTGAGAAATTGCTCATGGGTGAAATTGTTTACACCCATCTGCCCACAAACATTAACAAAACTAATAACCAGAGTCTTGCACTGGAAAACCCGGTTATAAAAGCCAATAAATGTCTTCACTATTAATAACACTGCTATAATCTAGTCACTCTGAGTCTGGTTATATAATTATATATACATGACAAGCAAGAAAACATGGTATGAACAATGTTGTACTCCAAAACCTTAAATATTGGACATGCTAAAATTGCATAATGAATTTGCTCAGGATTGAATTTGGTTGGAACAGATCATTCAAAAATTAAGGGACTCAGATTCATCTTTTTTGTTTTTGTTGGATTTGTATGGTGGCTTTCCAGCTTTACTAGAGGAAAACCTTAGATGAGATGCACTTTCCTGCATTATTATTTCTAGCACAAACAGGCACCTGAGTAAAACCACTGATGTTCTGTAAGCTAGCTGGATAGCTCCCTCACATGAAAGAATTCAAAGTCACTGTATTCAAACCCACAGAGGTGAGGGGCAAGTGGTTTGAAGTCAACAACCTTAACCCCTCAGCCAAGGACCCCATGGATTGATTTCAATATCAAAAATGTTTTATATAAAAATTATTAGGTGTTAAAGAAAATGATAATCAGTGATTATTGTTTAAGTCCCATCTATTTGTATCATTTGAAAATTGTTTCAAGATTATCCATACCAAGGGAAAAAAATATAATGTATCATAAGAAAATTGAAACTTAATTGCTTTACATTGTTCAAACCATGTTTTCAATGTTAAACAAGCTCACTCTATTGTAATATTGTCTGTGCAGGATCAAACTTGACAAATACTTTATACTTTACATCAACAGGTCAAACAATATTCAATTTTAGTATTAAAGAAAAACATCAAAAGATTTCTTTCATTATAAATCCTAATGTATGGGAGGTACCATTATGATAAATTTTCTCAAATAATGAGGTGACAGAGGAAAACACATTCTTGTGTGAGCAATATATACAAAAAATAAGTGTAAGAAAACTGTAGTGTTATTAAACTTCTACCCCACTCTACCCAAACATGTGTCAATACTTACAGATATTTATCATCCTTAAGTTGGCAATTTTAAAGATATGTCATACAAGCAACATTAAACCTGAGCTTCTAATATTCAGTGGCTGTGTTGCCTGTTTTTTAATCATTAACTGCAAACATGTTTACATTAATAAATGAAATCAGCAGTTAAGAGTAAATGGTGTTTGAGAGATTTGTCTTAAAACCAAATTGTCTTACAAATTAACTTATAATGATAAAACAATCTTACATAGATGTTCAAGTTCTTTGGACACTTTTTCACATGGATGCAATCAGATAGATCAATCTGAGCAGTTTTATGCTTGTCCATTCAACAGGAAACCAGGATGTGGACTGACAGGGAATACTGGGACGACCCATCTCACCAGGTCAAACACCACTATATTTCGGTTAGGGCAATGACCACTACAAATCTGAGGTTGTGGGGAGACAGATCTTACTCACAAATCTTTCACTTTATAGTTTTAATAGTAAAATATGCAAAGAATATGTAAATGTGGGGTCAGTATTTGTCAAGAACAATCCTGTATTCTAGCACAGTATTTTTTTTTACCTTAGACGGGTGGACAAAAACGGAAGCAAACCTAAAAATCTAAATCACAACAATTCTCAATCTGTTATATGTTTCAAACACAGATAGAAATTATATGAAAATATAAACATAAAGTTATTAAACATGCTCCCCCCTAATGTACCTGCAGTGACAATCAGTCATTTCTTTGCAAATAATCCTATATGTTGTATTTTGAAAGAAAAAGCCTAAAACATTCAATGGCAACATTAGCAAATTCTATTTTCAATTATATTCAGTAATATTTTCAACAACAGAAAAGTATTGTCTATGACATTTCAGAATGTGTAAACGTATCCTGTAGCTAACTTGCAAAGAAAGTTTAGAATAACAAACAAGAAAGATTACTGCTTTAAAATAACTGAATGTCTTAACAGAATCATTATTAATATGGAACTTAAATGGTGTCTAAAGAACCAGGGTACAATATTATAATACTATAATCTGAGACATTCATCAAATGCAGCAAGATGCACAACATTTTTTACAGTCATAACTTAAAGGATATTGTTCAATGCCTCAATTAAATATTTTATGATGAAGAAGTCAAAACATGCAGCTTAGTTCATTAAATGAGCTAAAAATGTTACATAGAAAATGTTATTTTAAAGTCATATTTCTTTCAAATTTTACGGTGCTAAATATGTTTTATTCCGGACAAAACCTTTTATCATTTAAAAGGAAAATTTCGATATATGTACAAACTAAATAGTGAAAACAGAGCAAACCATGATCAGAGGGCACAAATGTAAATATTTCAAACAATCACCTAAATCAATGGATCATAAATAAACATAATTTATTTCAAAATCAGCTGTTAGCAAGTAAGCTCTATATCTATGAGTCTCAATAAAATCTTGATCTCTCATGCATAAAAAATTAACAGCACACTATCACTGCAAAAAAACTTTAAAGTTTTTCTTCTTCATTATTTTAATGTCAAAATCAAGACAAATTTAACTTATTCCTACACTTATCTTACCTTTGCATACTGGAGGAGCTCCCCATTAATTTTCGTCGTACTTTGATCAACTTTTGGCTGAGGTCAGATTCAGAGGCATACTGTGACTTTATCTCATTGGAGACCTTGTAAAATGAATTTGGTTATAAATGTATTAAAATACGAGTATACATGTTTATAAAAACAACAGTATGTTTGTTTGTTACCATTTTACGCCTTTTTCCAACAGTATTTCAGTCATAAAGGCGGGCAGTTTCCTAACGATCGTTCACGGAGAGTTACACCAGTACTAGACTACCTTCCTCTGCGCTAAACTACCAAAGCATCTCCCGGGGATTGAATCCACGCCAGAGAGGTAACTGGATTAGAAGTCATCGACTCTAACCCCTCAGACCACGGAGACGGTTATAAAAACAACAGAATTTAACTTTTATCATACTTTCAAACATATATTTATAAGCTCACTGATGGCTAGTGAGTAAAATTACCTTGTTTACCTTACATAACAGGAGTGTCCTAGTCTTTAAACTGTCTACCTCTCAACCTAATAAGGTCAGTAGGTTCAAGTCTAACTCGAGTCAAACAATGTTTCCGCATATGTCAACAATACTGGTTAGTTCCGGATAGATGATTCAAAAGTGTTAAATGTAAATTGCAGGAACATGTTCCACAATTGATATTAGATACTAGTAAGTATGTTTTAAGTGACATTATGCACATTTCTTTATTGTCAAGTTAAGCTGAATTGACAATATACTTCACAAGAGTGGCTGTTATAATGGTGATTGAACAACAGTTGACACTATAAAATGTTTTACAATATAAAGCTGTCTAAAATATTATTAGACTGCCCCACTCTTTTTATGAATTAAATTCTGATGGATATTTACGGCTATGTGAGTTATCTATCATTCATGAGAAGTAAATTTTAAAATTGAAAGGAATCATGGCAAAATGTAAACTTATTCTGACTTTCTCCTGTAACTATATACCCATGGATTGACATAATGTCACTTTAGACAAAGTGATCCTGTTCAATATGTTTTGCATTAATATTTGACAACTTGTTTTTATTGCATGCTATGTATGGCAGATTTTAATAAAGGACTGGTGAATGATATATATATGGCAATTTAAAGAGAAAAAATCATGAGAAACACATTTATATAACTAAGAACACTGAGTATTTGACTCAACAATCAATCAAATGCAACTAAAGTTAGTGTAGCTCCACTACCTTTTGAAATATAGAGAAAAGATTTCTGACTCCTGGCTTCAGTGGCAAGTATGGGTCCAGCAGAAACTCATGTAGGCATGGGTGGGGAACCAGGGCAAGTTTAGATATCACAGATGTAACCTGTAAGTTGATTGGATAACTCTGAAAAACAAAACAAATGCGATGGTTATAATATATGACATGATTGGATAAATAAATCAAGACACTATCTGTAAATTCTTTACCTACATAAGGTGATGTTGAGAAACAAAACTGTAAACTGACAGAAACACATTTATACAATTCTTTTTTATAAAAGCATGCCAAGCCGAGGTCATTTTCTTTTTTGTAAATTATAATTTTGGTTGCGTTATTATTTAACTAACAACACTGTTATATTAATATGGCAACTTACCATCTTTACCAATGGAAATGTGACTATAGATGCTTTTTATTTTAGACCAATATGAGCACTTAACACACAACCTTACTTAAGGTAGTTGGGCAGCTTTTCAATTTCTAAAAGCAATCAAACTTTTTTGGATGACTTGAAAATGTTCAAATGTTAAAATGACAGAAAACGTAACCATTTAATCTTTGGTAAGGCACTTCTTTTTCTTATCATAGCAGACCACATAGATCTTGATAATGAAAGAAAGATATGACATGTAATATATAAAATTAAAGCTAACCTGATCTAGCAGATGTGATAATTTATCCAATATCATGTGAAGAAAAGATCCCTCATAGAATTGATCAGGGGAACTTGTCTTCAGTTTTGGAAACTCAAGTGGATAACCCCAGGATTTACATGACTCAACCACTGCTGCATACTGTAAAACAATGCAAATTCATACTTGTTGTTAGATACATAAATTATGATAAAACTTTCATTTTACACATGTCATATTTTCTTTGTTCAAAATGAAAGCTCATAAGCTTTCTATAAACATTATTTCAAGGATCAGAAGTACTCTTGTACAAATATGAACAAGGAGTTTGTAAAATTTATTGCAATTGCTTTAGGTCCTACCAAGACTCTTTATGAGAAAAACACAGAATAGAATCTGAATAGAAACTGAATCATTTGTTGCTGAAATATTGTATAACATGTTTAAAATCAACAAGATATGTTTGTAAAACATGTATGCCCCCTATGGGCAGCCAATTAGTCATGTGATCAGGTTATTATGCATGACTTCTGACCCAGTGAACAAAAAATTAATAAGGGTTATCTACTGGTCATGACTAGTCACAAGGTAATAATTATTGTGACCCCATAGGTTGTGTGCAGCAATTTAAGTTATTACAAATCTTACCAAATAAAATATGCATAAATTTTATGAATCATGTAGGCCTCATTAATGACAGCCAAGTTGTTATATTACATAAGACCTTCAAATGTGTATACCAAAAGCATTTTTAGTTTAATATAAAAATATCAACCAAGGCAACTTGACTTGTTGAGTTATTGGTCAGAAACCATCTTAAAGTACAAGGTAAATTTGACACTGACCCCTTGACCCCGAAATCAATAGGGGTCATCTACTGGTCATGACCAATCATCATATAAAAGTTGAAGTTCCTAGGCCTAAGTGATCTTTAGTTATTGATCGGAAACCGTTTTTACTTACAAGGTGAATGTGACCTTGACTTTTGACCACATAATCAATAGGGGTCATCTACTGGTCATGGCAAATCATCATATAAAGTTTGAAGTTCCTAGGCCTAAGTGTACTTTAGTTATTGATCGGAAACTGTCTTTACTTACAAGGTGAATGTGACTTTGACCTTTGACCACAAAATCAACTGGGGTCATCTACTGGTCATGGCCAATCATCATATAAAGTTTGAAGTTCCTAGGCCTAAGCGTTCTTTATTTATTGATCGGAAACTGTATTTACCTATAAGGTCAATGTGACCTCTGACCCCTTGACCCCAAAATCAATAGGGTTCATCTACTGGTCATGACCAATCACCATACCAAGTTTGAAGTTCCTAGGCCTAAGCGTTCTTTAGTTATTGATCAGAAACTGTATTTACCTACAAAGTCAATGTGACCTTTGACCCCTTGACCCCAAAATCAATAGGGGTCATCTACTGGTCATGACCAATCACCATACCAAGTATGAAGTTCCTAGGCCAACACATTCTTTGATTATTGATCGGAAACCGTTTTACCTACAAGGTCAATGTGACCTTGACCTTTGACCCCTTGACCACAAAATCAATAGGGGTCATCTACTGGTCATGACCTAGGCCTAAGGGTTCTTTAGTCACTCGGAAACCATTTGGTCTACCGACCAACAGACAGACAAATGCAAAGCAATATACCCCCCTTGCTTTGAAGTGGGGGCATAAAAATTAAAACACCAAAGCTTTTATCTGAATTAAATCAGATCATGTACATATCTGTCCACACACATGGTACTGTAGTGTAGACAATTTAGGCAATTTTTATACCCTCCTTGTTGAGGCTCAGATATAAGTGTCAATACCATCAGAAATTAAAATCTAGTTTGTTAGTTAGGAGAAGAACCTAGCTGAACTGTGTCAGATTTTTAGGTATCTAGGTTAAAAATTATGAAATATGTACAGAACAATGTTAAAAAAAGTGTCCGGTTGATGGTCCCCGACCAGTATACTTGTGATATACATAGAGGATATTGAATGAGTGCAGGTTTAATACTAAATTTATGGAACAAGTTGAATAAAATCATATTACGCGAGACTCTGGCGAGCATAATTATTTTTTAATCAACAAGTTGAATAAATTTAGTATTAAATCTATACAAATATAATATTCTACTTATCACATAATATAAATAAGAACGGTAAACTGTTAATAAGGGTCATTTTTCATTGAGGTGCTTATAGTGTAACGCCATCATTAGCCCCTACACCCCCCCCCCCCCCCCTTAATTCTATGTTTAGGAAATAGATATTAATTTTGAGTACATTGTTGTTTAATAATGCATGGTTCAAGTTCAAATGCCCAGGATTATAATCACGAAGGCCGATAAACCTGAGTGATTAATTACAAAGCATTTGAACAAAAAACGTGCATTATTATACATTCTAACACGGCCCGCATTTTTCCCTATTGAACATAGAAGAACCGAAAGTGTGTATTACTATGCAATAGAGTCACTGTTTGACGTTCTATATTTAGACGTGTGACGTTATCATTGTACATGTGACATAACCATTGTACATGTGAAAATATACAGGGAGATAAAGAACAGAGAGTGCATTGTTGTAGAATAATGCACGCTTCCGGCCTTCTTTGTCTATATAGAAAAATTTCCGATAGTGTTAGAATTAAATATAACGCAAATTACGTCACATCAAAGTGTTATTACACTTATGTAATATTGTTTTTATTAAATGGCTTTATTACACTCCCATGCTGCGGCTTATTTGATTAAACACTATACATTTGATTCAATTATCTGTTCATGTCAGCATATAAATGCTTCAAGTGACATGGTATAAAATGTATATTAATAAATAATACAATAAATTACCAGTTTATGAGCATCTTTAAGGTACATATCATATCCACCATCCGCTGTCTGATAACTGGACTTAAGTTCCTCTGGTAACAGTGTCAGGAAACTGTTTAAATATTTTAAATATTACATATAAATCTTATAATCTACAAATCTACATCATTCTGGGATTTATCACCAATTTAAGAATGTGACTGCATTGTAGTTAAGCTCTAAAATATGCTTGAACCTGACTGCCAGACCTCTGATGAAATTTGATTGCAATACAAGTTATAGGATAAAACTAATCAGATTAAATGAATATTTATTATGATATTAAGCCTTACGCAACTGTATCGTAAATGGAATTGTCCATCTTTCAATTTTTACATAACCATTAATCTTTTTTAGAGAAAATTTCAAAATTTGTACCTACTGAACAGTGCAGACCATGACCTGATGGCATATTATTATGTGAGCCGCTTCACGACAAAACCAACATAATGGGTTTGTGACCAGCATGGATCCAGACCAACCTGCGCCTCCGCACAGTCTGATCAGGATCCACACTGGGCGCTATCAGTTTCTCTACTTGTAATAGAGTTTGTAAGCGAACAGCATGGATCCTGATCAGACTGCGCGGATGCACAGGCTGGTCTGGATCCATGCTGGTCGCAAACCCATTATGTTGGTTTTGTCGAGACGCGGCTCATATTATGTGCTTACTGATCTTGGTCTGCACTGGTCACATGGGTAGAACTGTAACCACCAGCAAGATAGTGTTATACAACCATGAAAGCTGCTTTGTAAACAATTAACCCTTATCATGATGTTAGAACTATATTCAATATATTCAGTTTGGCCAACAACTTCTTACATAGAGGAAAATGAATAAGTGTAGGTTGGATAATACGCTATGTATGTATATAACACAAATGACGTCACATCAAAGTGTTATTACACTAGTGCAATAACGTTTATATGGTTTTATCACACTCCTGCGCCGCAGTTTGTGACAAACTTATATATCTCACAAATTTAAGTATCTATTCAAAATGATTAAACCACATGTTATAACTTGGATCCAACTTACCTGTTGACTATTTTGTGAACTTCTGTCTTGACGTGAAGTGGCGTAGAAAATGGCGAAAGACTTACTTCTTCAAATTTATCATCTGAAATGAATAAACAAGTTAATATAGTAAAACATCAGAAAAATGAAAATGAGTCTTTGTTCATAAACGCTCTCCGAACAAGTATTTTTATGTTTCAAATGGGAAAATAAATATAAATATCACTCTGCAAACAAGTATTTTTACGTTTCAAATGGGAAAATAAATATTAATGTATCAGATTAGGAAATCTATGTGATCTTTATTTTGAGATGAGATAGTCTTACAGTTCCAGTGTTGCATCTAGAATTTCAAAATTATGGGGGATTGTCCCCCACTCAACTGAAAAATGTGGGGGGGGTTGAAAAAAAATTGGGGGACACACATTTACAATACACTATGACTTATCGAAAAGAATTCATTTATTTTACGTTCAGGCATTTTTGACAGCTATCGTCCGCTCAAAAACGGAAGTAGAAAAAATAAAATATTGACGAATACTACAAAACACTCACGAGATGACCCAGTCAGCTGCTACACGCTTTTTAGTACGTATTTTAGTCATTACCACAAGTGAAAACAAACATGGCTGAAGCTTTCAAGGCACGATGAAGATGAAATGAATAAAGTTAAAAAATTGTCAGATGCGCGACTTGGCGCGCGTTGACTTCATTAAAATGCGCAATCTGCATAAAATATGGGCAAATCGCGCAATCGCGCGTCCTAGATGCAACACTGCAGTTCCACAAAAGTTTGACTGGTACATTAGAATAAAGCATAAAAGTATTACTAGTATTTGCCTACTTGGGCAATATACTGTTTATTGAATTCCATGCATACATTTTTAAGACAGAATAAAACACTATAACAAATATGTAGAAAATTTATATTTATATATGTGAACAAATTACCATTTATTTTTCCATCAACCTTCAGTGTATTACCAGATTGCTCCTTTTCATTTTGGCACATTTTTTTCTTGGTATCACATTCACTTTCCGCAGAATTTTCTGAACTTCCATTTATTTCCAACTCTTCAGTTTTAGTCACTTTATCATCTACCTTTTCAACCTTCAAATTAGGAGATTCAGCCTCACTTTCAGTTTCAGGTTTAGCCTCACTTTCAGACTGAGGTTTAGCCTCACTTTCAGATTGAGACTCTGCCTCATTGTGAGATTCCTTAACAGTTGAATCATTTTCCAACCCACAGTTTTTGTCAGCAGCATGATTATCAGAGGGAATACAAGCATCTGCTTTTTCAACATGTTTATCTACAATACTAGTTTTTCTTGTAGCTTTAGAATCAAAGTAATCCCTTTGTTCAATATTACGGAGCACAAGATTTTGGAGAATATGCTCATCATCTTTCTGTAGGAGTGTGTCAAATAGTTGAAGTGTTACAAGGCAAACCTAACAGGTATAGCAAAATAAAAACAGATCCAGTTAAACACAGAGAAGAACTACACATGAATAATTTTGTCCTTATATCATTAGATTTCAAAGTAGCATTTAAGAAGCTATATGTTTATTTTATCAATTAACTATACAGTATAATAATTATCTTAATAAAATATTAATTTTCCTAACATCACAAGCAATGATTTTAACACAGACAAATATAAAAAGTACTTCTTAAGTTGAATTGATAGAGAAAGTAACAGAAAACAAGATTGCATTTGAGAAAAATGCTATGCCACCGCATGGTTCAAATTTCATAGCTGTACATCAAAGGACAAGAAAGTACGTCACATCATCAAAATCTAGGTCAAAGTTCAATTTTACAACTAAAACTGTGCACATGGTCGAAATGTCATTGCTGTACATCAAAGGACAAGAAAGTAGGTCACTGTCCCCTTGGGCAAGGCATAATTTTGACCCAAGGGTTTAATAACAATCTTGATACAGGTCCACCAAACAACATTTCAAGTCAAATATCTAAGCTATAGCTTTCTCTCATTCAGACTGCATTTGTTTTATTTTCTGTTTTTACCACGTGTACATAATGACAATCACTGCCCCCGGGCAGGGCCAATTTTTGACATTTGAACAACTTTGGTAGAGGACCTATAGATAATATTTTATATCAAACATCAAAGCTCTATGCCTTGAACCTTCAGACAAAAATTTTTTTTTTTCACTATATGTACATAATGAAAATCAATGACCCCCAGGGCGGAACCAATTTTGACCCCAGGGCTATAATTTGAACAATCATGCTAGAGGTTCACCACACAATGTTTCATGCAAAATATCTTAACTCTATCCTTTGTAAATTTAGGGAAGATGATTTTTTAAGTTTTAACTATATACATATAAGATAAACCTATGGCTCCCGAGGGCGAGGCTTATTTTGACACAAGAGGCAAAATTTGAACAATTTTGGTAGAGTACCTTTAGATGATATTATTTAACAAATATTAAAGCTCTAAGCCTTGTACCTTCAGATAATAACATTTTTTTTATTTTTTACTATTTGTATATATTGAAATCAATGACCCCCAGGATCAGGGCAATTTTGACTCAAGGGTTATAATATGAACAATCTTGCTAGAGGTTTACAACACAATGTTTCATGCAAAATATCTAACCTCTAGCATTTGTCAATAGCTAGAAGAATTTTTTTTAAGTTTTTACTATATACATATAAGGAAAACCAATGACCCCTGGGGCAGGGCCGATTTTGACCCCAGGGCTATAATTTGAACAATCTGGGTAGAGGTCTACCAGACAATGTCTTATGCAAAATATCTAAGCTCTAGGCCTTTTGGGTCTTTACAAGAAGGTGTTTTAAGTTTTTACTATATGTACATATAGCGAAAATCAATGACCCCGGGGCGGGGCCGATTTTGACCCAAGGGCTATAATTTGAACAATCTTGGTAAGGGTCTACCAGATGATGCCTTATGCAAAATATCTAAGCTCTAGGCCTTTTGGTTTTTACAAGAAGGTATTTTAAGTTTTTACTATATGTACATAGTGAAAATCAATGACCCCCCGGGCGGGGTCAATTTTGACCCCAGGGCTATAATTTGAACAATCTTGTTAGAGGTCTACCAGACAATGCCTTATGCAAAATATCTAAGCTCTAGGCCTTTTGGGTCTTTACAAGAAGATTTTTTTAATTTATTCTTATAATTCCTTTTGGTTGCCATGGCAACCAGATTTCTGCATGGAATGAAATTCTTTGAACAACTTTGGAAGCCCTTCACCCAAGGAACAATCCTGCCAAGTTTGGTTGAAATTGGACAAGTGGTTTTTCACAAAAAGATTTTTTAAGTTCACTATATAATCTATATAACACACACACACACAAACACACAGGTGAATCGCTATATGCCACCGCATCGCAGATGCTGCGGTGGCATAAAAAACCTGCATGACATAATAACGTACTACTTAATTTTATAATTATTTTTTGTTGCAGTTTTGTGTGTTTTATATGCATGTTGATATATGCTAGATATATGTGACAATATAGTATGTGTTTATGTTTATTACCCTGAATAAATCAATATGATACCTACCTCTTCTGATACACCATTACATCTGTCAATCAGACGGGAACGTAAACTTTCCTTCGTCTCACCGTGTACCTCTGGATGACGATCATCTCCCAACAAAAATAGCACCAGTTCTGAAATGAAAAGAAAGTTTACATGAAGCTTAAGATATGTCTGTTTCTGTGTTTGCTGTGTATCTCTATAGTTTGACCAGAGATTAATATGGTGGGGTGCTCTTCTTTTGTAATCCAAACAATAAGAAATTACAAGAAGAGTCTAAACTCCTACAAAAAAGGGCTATCAGGCAGCAAATAGTAGTTCAGATATACGAGGACGATAAAGTAAAATATTAATAACAGACTGTTCTTTTAACTATTCTGAACATTATGTGATCAGATTGGGATATATCTTCAAGAAAAATTTCTGATAATTTTTTTTTTCATGGTGAGTGACTTTTAATCATGATTCTGGAGATATTTGTTAAATTCAAAGACTAATATGAGAAAAGGATAAGTAGCACAAAATATAAAAAAAGTGCCTGGAGCTAATTATGTTATGAGCAGAGTAACTAAGCCTTTCTTTAGTATATACAAATTTAATAAAACACTCTTAAATCCGTTCCTGAAACAAACCAGTACTAAGCAATGAATGTAAAGTTTCTTGCTCAAGAAAACAATGGCTAGCCCCTGTCAGGGTTTGAACCTTTCTTTTGAATAGCCAAGTTAAAAAGAAAGCTCATTTACCTGACAACATTCTCTCTGAACAAACAGTACGTAAACACCTCGTCATATATGCTGTAGTAGTGATACATCCACTCTCACATCTGTAATATACAAATATTATAAAATACTAGCTATACTAAAATGCCTCATTCATACGGGAATCAAATGAGCCGCGTCAAGACAAAACCAACATAATGGGTTTGCGACCAGCATGGATCCAGACCAGCCTGCGCATCCATGCAGTCTTATCAGGATCCATGCTGTGCGCTATCAGTTTCTCTACTTGTTATAGACTTTGTAAGCTAACAGCATGGACCCTGATCAGACTGTGCGGATGCCCAGGCTGGTCTGGATCCATGTTTGTCGCAAACGCACTATGTTGGTTTTGTCATGACGCTGCTCAAATACTTATCATTTTGTATAAAACAACATCATACATACTGTTGTTTGGTTCTATTTTTAGGTCATTTGAATGAGAAATATTGAGCATATCTTTGTTTGTAATATGCTATTATAATCACTATAAGACAGAAAAATCTATCACACCAGAATTATTTCAGGCACAAACTGGCACCTCAGAAAAACCGAAACAACATTCCCTAATCTAGATGAATAGCTTCCTCACAAAAAGTGACATGAAAGAATTCAAAGTCCCTGTCAGGATTCGAACCAATAGCTGTGAGGGGCAAGTGGTCTGAAGCCAACAACCTTAACCACTCTGCCACTGACCTCCGAAAAACATATATTCATAACAAAATTGAAATAAAAAAAAAATACATTGTAGAGAATTCAGACACATTCATGGACGTAGACGTAACCATGTTTCCAGAAAAGATGTTCAAATTTTAAATAAATGTAAATTATTAAAATATAAACAGATATTAAAACTTCACAACAGCAGGTGTCAAGTGCTGTATGGCAGATGTAAAAAGTTGGCCCATACTTCACTTCAGTGTTGTTATATTTTTTTAGTCCTTTGGGATCACTGAGTCCAACACTTATAATTAAGAATTGAGTACCGCTCAAGCCGGTGCTAGGGGTGGTTTGGGATGTTGCACTTTTCCATTATCTTTCATTTACAGGCGCAATCAAACTTAGTATGCAATTTTGGTGTAATTTTGCTGTTTTTTAATGCTTACAAGGGATCATTTTGTTCCAGATATTTACTTACATTTGTAGCATGTCAGGTAGAACATACGGTGTAAGAAATGTTTGGTGTATAGTTCGAGCCAATGCCTCGGCTACTATTGGATTGGCTATAGCCGAGAGCTGATCACAATAATCTAACCAGGACAGGAATGACACTAGGTGGCGCTTTCCAGCAAATGTTGTGTCATCTTCTCGCTTAGTTACAACTTCCATCCTGAAATGAAGAATTTTTTAATCTTTCTAAAAACTGAGTTAGGCAGCAGTTTTTATCATTAATATCTATTATACATGAAATTTCATTAACATATAAGTTAAAATTACTGTAGTTGAAAAATAGTGACCTAAATATTTATTAGCTGACTCGAGACGGTCATTCGATAGATCCCTACTCTGACCTTCCATCTGAATGCTAATAGATTTAACTGCAAACATTAACATATCCTCTTTTGTTATCAAATATGTTGTGATAAAATTCTTATCGTATCAACTAATCTGAGAATTAGACAGGTCAGGGATCTAAGCATCATAAAAGATTTAAGAAAGTACAAAAAAAATTTTTTAAAAGATACTTGAGGATTCATTATTTTATGCTAAAGGAAACACCTACCCCCATTTTGCTTGAACATTTTCTAAATCCATGGGATTCACATCACTAGGTAGTTTCTTGTAGGTTTCAATCAACCTTTGAGTGAAGTCTTGGCAGAAATTTGTACTATTGACCATACAGTGGGCAGCTATAGGATCTGGTAGACTAGAACAGAGAATAAGACCTTCACAGGCCTTAACAGCCACTCGACTATCCTGTAAGATAAACATAAACGATTACAAGTTGTGTAAGATGAAGTATTCACCATATTTGAACTGGGCATAGTTTCAAATATAAGTATTACTTAATATTACTTAATTTGTCTGACAAAAACAATAGACTGATCACTATAATATAGTGACAAGAGACTGAAGTCAGCTAATTAATTCTTTATCATGCTTCCATGAAAACCATGAAAATGAGTGTCCCACAAATAATGATTTTGCAGTATACCATGGGGAAGCAATTTTTTATTTTCGAATTAAGCTCTGCACTAATTTTTCCACAAGTAATTAAATTTTTACTTTACTATATAAATGAGATATGTTAATCTACTGCTTTCAATCAAATTGTTGTAGTAAAACAATCAGCAACTAGAAAAGTATCTTATCAATTTCAAACTTTCAAAAAATCTTCTGTACACATCCTTCTAAAATCAATTTGTCTAGTCAATACTTTATAATATCTTTATATTTCACTACGATTCTACTAGATTTATCATAACTCTAAAGATGTGGGGAAATGACATCACGTGCACCTGTTTTTATACAGCCAATACACAAACATGGCCACGCCTACTGATTAGTAGAAATCCGTGATTACGCGATTTAAATTTTGTAATCATTCGTTTAATATTATTATATGAAGGCAGAAAATTTGTAGATTTACTATTTATAGTATTATATTTCTGATATAAAGTTTTTATTCCAACATTGCCTTCCCTTTTAACAGTATAATAATGTAAACTAACCTCACTATGAGACAGATTAAGTAGGGTTGTAACAAGATGAAACTGTTGTTTAAGTTTATTTTCTGATGCTGGTTCATGCACTATAGGAGTACTGGTTCCACTTGCTGAAGTATTCTGCGGTGGCTTTGGCATCTACAGTCAAACAAGAAACAAACTAAAAGCTACTGACACAGTGGTCTCTTATGAAAAAAAAGAGAATTATGCACAATGAAATGATATATAAAAATTATGCACAATGAAATGATATATAAATTATCTAATATAACATTAACCCACTGCCTTATACAGAATGAAATATTCTTTAAAGTGACCTACAACTTTTATTTTCTGTTGGAAAAACAATTCTGTATTATTTTTAAATTAAATATTCCTGTAATTTTATCTTGAAAAAGTGCATCATACCACTTTTAGCCTTCTTCAAAACTGTGTCCAAAAGCTATTTACAATGTCCCAGTGATGTTCGGGAAACAATTAGTGAGTCCACTTTACAAATTTAAACATAGAGAGCAGACTGGCACATTAGAGGTATCCAGGGGTTTCCTCATTGTAATGTATTTAACCCTTTCGCTGCCAGAGGGTTATTGTTTTATTGATCACCTATTTGCCAGAGGGTTTTCTAAGAAATGACTATATAATTAATTAATATAATTATTATTATTTATTATTAGTATTATAATAATTATATGTGTTTCCAAATCTGTGAGTATGATAATAATTATTGTCAATGGTATAATTTTCTTTATATTTATTATTATTTTTATTATTATTATTATTAATTTATTATTATTACTATTATTATTATAGAAACGGCTAAAGCCGTTCATATGGCAAATACGCCGAAAATAACAGGGACGGCATAAAGGGTTAATCATTGGCATATTTCCTTTTCCACCTTATTTCTATTGATTTGACAATTATATGAAATGATTTTTCTAAATATAACATTTATAATGGTTAACCTTTACAAAAGTTATAAACATAATTCATTATTGCCCAAGCGCTTGAATTTGATATTTTTATCAGGAAGTTTCAACAGATAGTCATTTGTTGACTTAATGAAGACTAGTAAGATAAAATAACAATTTATAAAACTATATCCTGTCAATAATATTACAGATGATCAATTAATCAAATGAGCCGCGTCACGACAAAACCAACTTAATGCGTTTGCGAACAGCATGGATCCACACCAGCCTGCGCATCCGTGCAATCTGATCAGGATCCATGCTGTTCGCTGTCAGTTTCTCCACTTGTAATAGAGTTAGTAAGCGAACAGCATGCATCCTGATCAGACTACCCAGATGCGCAGGCTGGTCTGGATCCATGCTGGTCGCAAATGCTCTATGTTGGTTTTGTCATGACGCGGCCCAAATGATGAAAATTATATGACAAAAATAACATTTATTTTTCCTTACCTCTAGAAAGAAGTTAACAATATAAGGATCTGCCTTTATTTTAGCACATACAGTACACAGAAACTGGATCTCCTCAATTTCTGTAGGGCCAGCCTTGACCTCTCCACATGTCTTGATCAATCTCTACAAAATACAACCTACACTTTTACACAAATCTTTTTTAAATATTATTATTTGAATACACATGTATTAGTATTAAGAGTTCAGTTTTTTTTGTTGGATTTAAGTCACACTGATACTGTAAATGAGCCACGTCATGACAAAAACCAACATAATGGGTTTGCAACCAGCATGGATCCAGCCCAGCCTGCGCATTCCCGCAGTCTGATCAGGATCCATGCTGTTCGCTATCAGATTCTTTACTTGTTATAGGGTCTGTAAGCGAACAGCATGAATCCTGATCAGACTGCACGGATGCCCAGACTGGTCTGGATCCAGGCTGGTCGCAAACCCATTATGTTGGTTTTGTCAGGACGTGGCTCATATGGTGACTTTCCAGCTTGGTGGAGAAAATGCTCAGGACTATTTTAGGCAATAACAGGCATCTGCAGAGTGGAACAACCAACCATCTGTAAATTAGCTGGATAGCTTCATCACAAAGAACAATCCAAAGTCTCTGATCATGGGACCTTAACATTGGAACCCACAGCAGTAAGGGGCAAACATTGGAACCCACATCTGTGAGGGGCAAACATTGGAACCCACAGCAGAGAGGGGCAAACATTGGAACCCACATCTGTGAGGGGCAAACATTGGAACCCACAGCAGAGAGGGGCAAACATTGGAAACCACAACAGTGATGGGCAACTGATTTAAAATCAGCAACCTTAATCATACAACCACCAGGTTTTAAGAGTTGATAATGAAACTTATAGGCCTATCTTTAATCCCCAGCAATCAAGTATTTGTCCACATACAATGTAGTAAATCTAAATTAATGGTCACTACAGGGCTCACGCTGTCGGTCGCCATAGTCGCCATTTGCGATTATTTTATAAGATTGGCGATTATTTTTGCATTTTGGCTACAAAATCTGGCGATTATTTTTTACTTCCAACAGTATTTATATAAGGTGTAAAAATCGATAATGAATGCAGTAGACCCAATTAACACCAGCGGGGTGCATTTAATTGAGTGTCAACTTTTTACCGGTCACGTGCTGCTAACTATATTGCCCGAGGTGATAAAATACATGCGAGATGTATAATTGTATAAGTACTTTAAAGATATTGTCCAGCATTTATAATAGCCATCAAATATCCGTCAATTAGCCACAAAAATCGTTTTAAAATTGATAAACTGGATATTGACTTACCCAAAATTTACCGTGAATTCCAGTAATTGCAAATTTTGATTTGTTTTTTGTTTTAAGCTACTTGACTTAATCGCCAGTGGAAAACAATGGTAAAATGTTTAAAAAGTATTAAATTCCAAACAACTATTTGCACAACAACCAAAATTGTGAATATTTCTTCAGAAAACAGGAAAAATCCGATTGTCACATATTTTCGCGACACCGATAATTTTGATATTTATTTAAAGGTGAAATAAGCTATGTTCTGTTAAAAATCTTTACTACTATGGCAGAAAATTTGTATTACATTGGTGATGATGATATTTTTCAGTAAATTATTCAGAAAAAAGGCTGCATTCTGTGAATGAGTTTGCAAACTTGTGTTATTTCTATAGGCTAATAGCCTAATATGACCTAGATCTACTCCAGTTGTGTGTGAAATGTGGAAATTGACAGTGGTTATAGCTGACAAATTTGATTAGAACAAACAAAAAAAGTTGTCTGATAACAGCATTATGTAAAGTTATAATGAATCTTTAATATTATTGTTATACAGTAATTATACTAATTATAACGTTTTTATTCTGTTCTATAATAACAATTAAAGTTGTGGTTCTATTTAAAAAAAGTTAGTTATCAATATACACAAATATATCAGTTTATTTGAGAATCCTTATAAAACTGAAAGATATAAATGTAATGTTTATTTTATCAACTGCTTATTTTGTTAATCGCTAATTCGTGAATAGTCCGCTGAACTTTTGGCTATTATTTTTTTAAGTTGAAATTATTGGCTATTATTTTATTTGAGCCAGTGTGAGCCCTGTCACTATCTCCTTGCAAGTTAATACATTTGTCAACAATTTTAAATTGTGTTAGCTTCGAACTGCTCCTTCATGTTATTTCATATGGGGATTTAATTTAGTAAATGATAAAATAAAATAAAATTCATATCCTAAATCTTTGGTATTGAACATTCTTGCTAGGTGCAAATCATGCATTTCAAAGAGATTATTTCATTACAGTTACTTTAGTTATCAAGACTGTGCTCTTACATGTTGAATGTATGTATATAATTATCAACTCTTGTCTCATAAAATTTTTTTTTTGTTCAAGGTTGATCTCACGTATTTCTATGTTGAATGTATAATAATGAAATCAACTAGTGTAATTATTCTATCTCTTATTGATGTATTGTATTTTATAAATTGTTTTGTACATTGTTGAGGCTCACAGGGAAGACTGGACTTGTCTAACTGTGTTGCCCCATTTAATAAAGTTGTTACTTATAACTTACTTTCTTTACTTACTTCCTTTAATAATGTAGCTATGTAGCTATGTTTCTGACAGTAAGCATTTACAAAATAAACAAGATGAAATATGATACTATATGATAGAATGACTAACCTGTACAGCTCTATATACACTGACATGAGCCAGCAATGGTTGTTTGATTCTCGATAATAACTTTGTAAAGAATGACAACACAATCTGCTTCATACCAGGTGGGTACTGAAATTATTGATGCAACTATATGATGCTGTGTCTAATCTAATTAACCCTTACCACACTAAACCTTAAATGGACTTGTCCATCTTTGAAGCTGGACAAGTCCATTCATCATTTTTAGGGGAAATTTCAACACATATAGTGATTGAATAGCAAACAGTGTAGACATTAGATAGCACACAAAAATCAAGGACAATTCAAATTTCATCACTGAAAAGTTTAATAAATTTTAACGACAGTTTTGAATATAATGTGATATCAAATTTTCGATGATTATAATTGCATGTATCAGTAGAAAAACAGACAGGCAAACATGACAAGAAATCTCCTAGATCTAACAATCAGTACAGACACTTAATACTTAATCATTAAGTAACATACACAATGTATATCAGCTGAAATGTATCTTACAGAAAAAAGATAATTCTTTGAAGTCTTCTCTATATTAACTATTTCAAATAATCTATATGTTTACATATAGAAATGAAGAAATACATGTATATACCAACGAAAGCCTAGAATAATAAGGCCGATGTCCGAGTACAATAGCTCTCTTTAGTCCTCATATAGAAGTAAACAATTATGCATTAAAAAATAAGAGCATATTAATAACACTTAAATTAAAGCTTTCATAACAAAAAGAACATGTACATGTAAGTCTAATGAATGGAGAAAAGGTATAAAAAATTTATTTTCATGTTTTTTTTAAAACTGTATTATATGTAATACACAAACATACATCACTTCTTCCCAGAGAATACAGTGTTTCCAGCAGCTTGTGTTGGAGAAGGTATTCCAGGCATGGTCCATACATGCCCCTCTCACACTGCATGTCCTCCTGTTGTAAAATGACTAACATCTGCTCTAGGTGGGATGGTATACTCGTCTGATCTATAGGCTGCTTCTCACCTTTATTGAAAAAAGAAAAGTTTGAAAGTGCTCCCTTCACAGAAGATTTTACCTGCAGTTAAATTTAGCTGCAAGGATTCAAAAATGCTCCTACGATCCCTTCTTTTGTACTTACATAAGGATATGTTAGTAAGGAAACAGTACATCAAAATGTCTGACCAATTAAGAAAAATATATATCAACTGTATATATAAGTACATTGTATATTTTTATTACAAATTCGTAAATCAAATATATCACCCATATACTTTTTTAAGCTATTTGCTACTATTTTTTGCAGTTCCTGCAAATAATTTTCTATGTTCATAATGTAGTAAAAAATTTCAACTACAATGTATTTATAACCCCATATAAAACACTTATAAATTTCAGGCTAGGATAGGATATAAAAAGAAAATAATTCAGCCATTGGTAATCAATCAAATGTATATCAGAATACCTTTGTTGTCAATAAAGAATGATGTCACAGCTTTCCAGTGGAAGACAAATTCTTCTTGAAGAGATAATTGAGGTGCAAGCTGAAAGAAAAGAAAACACATAAAATAATGGAAGCTGAGAACAGTTTATAATATTAATATAGGAATGAACAAATATGAATGGTGGCATAGTGTTTTCACAGACAGGGATTATTGATTTAAATAGTTTTCTGACAATTATCATATTTCTCATGTTATAACAGAAGTCCAGTATCTGTTAAACTCAAGTTTAGGGTTTTGCTTCTTCCTTTTTAAATCCCCATTGTCCCATACAAGTATCAATAATTATTCAAAATTTGACGGCAGTTGAAAGTCATTTTTTTTTTCCAAAATTTCTCAAATGTACCATGCAGCAACTCAAAAATTTCCCAATTGGGCTGACAAGGCCTAGTTCCCTAAAGGCAGGAAAAGGAACAAAATACTTCTTAGTGTAATAGCCAATTTAAAATGCCAGGTACATGTATTAGAGTTTTCAGTGTCTAGATCCTATTTAATGTTTCCATTTTCTTCCAAGGCGGTTTTTCGTTTTGGTTTTTTCTTTGTTTGTTTTTTTTACCAGATGATCAATGAAATTATTGAAATAAGTTTTAAAATTCCTGCATTATTTCATTCATAGTTATGAATGTTTATTTTTAAAAATAGATTTCAAAACAAATTTGAGCTAACTGGCTCTATAAAAGATGAATATAGCCTTTAACTGGCACAACAGCTCTTTAAATATAAGAGTACCTACATCTTTTCATATACTGTGACGTGTCTTAGATTAACATATATTTTCTACTAAATTTTTTGTATTGTTACTGGTTGCTGTACAATGTTTTGGTGTAAACTTCATCTCTTTCAGACCTGGGGATGATTACATTGATCAGTAATTGATTTAATTACAATTACTTTCTGATTTTATTGTAATTGATTACTATTGATTACTCAGACTTACCTCTGTAATCAATTGAATTACAATTACTCTAAGAGAGTAATTGATTGATAATTGATTACATTCAATGTAAAGTAGAATCCCTACTAATGACCATACCTGAATTAAGACCACCCCCTTAATAAGACTATTTTTTTACAAGGTTCTTTGTGTCAATTGTTACATGATCCAGAATTAAGAACAACCGCTTATCCACTTTTAAGACTACCTAATTCAGTCCAAATTCTTTGCTTAATTCTTAATTTGACTCAACTATTGAGACCACTGATATTAAAATCAACACCTATCTAGATCTTAAATTTGTTGTTATTATCTGCTTGAATGCTTTGCATGACACTTAATTTCACAAGGTGTGAAAAACTGTTATTATTGGGTTATTGTATGAAATAAGGTGAGAAGGTAAATTTTAGAGTGGTTTAATGTTGCTTCTAGCAAATTTATTTTTTGTGAAGAATTAATTTTTATTTGATAGGTGATTTATGTACATCATATAATAATTGATATTGAAATCTGACCAAAGAGAATTTTAAGTTAAATTTTTTTCAGAAATATCATTATATGTTTTCCTCTCATCAGATATCAAAACATACTTTTATAGTGTCTTTTATATTGCGCTTGTAGCTTAAGATACATACTGTTGTTTATTTTTTCAAACAAAATGACTAAAACAGACCATTGTCATAAAGTATGTAAGCAATGATAAGAATGTTCACAGTTAAGACAATGTTGGTCCAGCCCAGATGATGGTCTTAATTAAGGGCTTTTACTGTATAAATGTAAAACAAAAGTTACACTGTATCATGTAAAATAATGGCATCATTTGAATTAAAATAGGTTCCTGTTTAATCTGAAAGTAATCAATGTCAATCAAATTGTAATCATGATTACTGACAGAATTTTAGCTGTAATTGATTAATTACAATTACATTAATCAATTTTGGGCAAGGTAATCAATTACATGATGATTACAGTGTAATCATGTAATCAATTAAAAAATCAATTACCCCAGGTCTGATCTCTTTATCAAGTATATTAATCTTATATAGAAATTGCATCAAGGTCCATTCTCACCATTTCACCCTTAGGCATGTTAAGTCCAGGGTCTTTACACTAAATAGTGTAATGCTTTACTATGCATTGTTTGCAAATAGACCCTCATAATGATTAACTTGATTAAGAATAGAATACAAACATGTTAGCCCCTGTCCTTAGTCCTTACTTTAACACATGATTTACATATCAGAAAAACAAACTACAACAAAAATCAGTGTCAGTTCAATTTGAAATGTCATTCCACATTAAATAAAAAATAATGTAACCATGTTGCCATGGAAACAAATATTTCACCCGAAATTAAAAATAAAATATTCCCATTTGTCAATATAAATGAATAAAATCTTTTCTAACTGATGAATATGATGACAAATATTTAGATTGAAAAGTTGTTATAACAGTAATTAATTTTGTTAATAGTTTAATCAGTTGTAACATCTACAGACAAACACGATTAAGTATATATTTGGTATAAAGTTTTATGTTGTTGTTTTTTTATGACTGAACATGAATGTAACTTTCAGAATCAGAATTGGGTAGTTTCTTTAAATGTTAATTAAAATTGCATTAAATTTGAACAATGAACATACGACATATGTTTCAATTTATCAAAATCCATGGCTGGTATATATGTTTTAATTTTTGACATAACAAAACAAAGAAGAAATTTTTAATAGATCGATGATAAAATCAAATTTATTCAACTTTTCCTTACGCTTACCGCATCCACTGCATGTTGCAGGATGCTTGTAAATCTCGAAAACATTTTCTTTTTCATCAATCTTCAGTTATATTCTGGCAATTTGTAATTTTATCTCATTTTCTTGTATTTTGTTTTCACCGGAACTACGTTTTTGTTGTTGTTGTCGTCTTAAAAAGTTGTTGTTGTTTTCCGCAAGAGTATTTGCCGTACCATACCGTACCTGTGCGGATAAGGTCAATCCACTCAATTTTCACTTTCGTTAGCATACATGTATTAATTCAGTCACAAAATCCCTGTCGAAAAGTTTACTGTCTTCAGCATTAACCACCGAACAATCTAATAGCCATCTCTAGAGACGCTTAAGAAAATTCAATTTTGTTTTGTGTCTCAGAAATCCAGTTTAAAAAGTCATATCTGTTGGCGCGTAGTACATATTTATTTATTTATTTTCATCCTTCCTACAGGATATGAGGTCCTAAAGAATACACAAAAACCCTTTAAAGTCACCAAATATCACACAGATGCAATAGACAAAACTGAAAAAAAATGAAGAACTGTTTACTAGTCTCAAAAGGACCAGTAGAATACGGACTACGCGCAAGTCACCAGTCATGCCTGTAAATATTTGATTTTAAAGGACGTAAAGAGCAGAATTCGGTCGGTTTCATGCACTTTTCTTATATCATTTGTTAATTGTCATCATTAAATGTCTAGAATTAACGATGAAGAAGCAAGGACACATTGAGATGAAGTAAGGGACTACTTTTTTGAAGCTACCATAAAACGTTAGACTGTTATGTGTATTGATATTCTGAGATTGTTCTGATTGCTTCGAAGTAAAATTTAAAGGAAACCTTAATATGTATGTTTTGCCGCATTGATAAGCTCGAGTGTAAATATTTATTACTCTTAAACGTGAGTCGTTTACATTGTTTGTATAGGTTGTTTATTTCAAAGTAGACTCGATTGCAGTCCATTTCATGCTTTTAGTATATTTTCATCATAATAATACGCTGTGAAATAAAAGCATTTTGCTAATAATTATTATTCATAATATAAATATAGGAATGAACAAATATGAATGGTGGCCTAGTGTTCCCACAGACAGGAATTATTTATTTAAATAGTTTTCTGACAATTATCATAATTCTCATGTTATAACAGAAGTCCAGTAACTGTTAAACTCAAGTTTAGGGTTTTACTTTGTCTTTCGTAATCCCCATTGTCCCATACAAGTATCAATAATTATTAAAAAAACAAGCCGTTGAATTGATGATGGATTGAATTGTAAAGTTTGAGTTTCTTCTGCACAGAAACATCAGGCCCAAACCATCACAAAAATGCAATGTCCGAGAAATTTCCGCGTGGCATGTAAATTTTTTGTACAGGTATCTTTTTCTTTTTTTACTTCTTTCGAGTAATATAAGGCCCAAAGCCGAAGTCAAGAAAAATGATCAGGAGATTCCCGCATGGCATGGTCGTTTTTTTGGACAAGCGATTTGTTCTTTCTGAATATAAACTGTAAACTGGTGAAATTTTCGTAAAAACACCAATATTATCAAGGCAACTGGAGAAAAGCCACACTTGCCTGATTCCAATGCAGATTCGACTTTGTAAAGGTTTAGTAGATCTCCTTTCCAGAAATATTATTCACAAAACCCTAACTCATGAATATGTCCAGGAGATTTCCGCATGGCATTGTCGTTTTTCGACATGCGATTTGTTCTTTCTGTATATAAACTGTTGAAATTTTCGTTAAAAAACACACTGTTCTCAAGACAACCGTTTAAAAAAGCCATTTCCTCTATTCCAGTGCGGATTCGATTTTGTACAAGTTCGTTATTTCTTCTTTTCCAGAAATATAAAGCTCAAAGCCTTAACTCAAGAAATAAGTCCAGGAGATTTCCGCATGGCATAGGTGTTTTTTTTTCACCGGCGATTTGTTCTTTCTGTATATAAACTGTTAAACTTTTCGTAATATTCTCAAGGCCACTGTGAAAACACTATTTGCCTGATTCCAATGCGGATGCGATTTTGTACAACTTTTGAAGGTCTTCTTTCCAGAAATATAATTCACAAAGCCAAAAGTTAAGAAATATGTCCGGAAGATTTTCGCGTGGCATGATCGTTTTCTAGTCCGGCGATTTGTTCTTTCTGATTATAAACTGTTGAAATTTTCGTAATATTCTCAAGGCCACTGTGAAAACACTATTTGCCTGATTCCAATGCGGATGCGATTTTGCACAACTTTGGAAAGTCTTCTGTCCAGACATTTATAATTCACAATTTTGGTAGGTATTCTGTCCAGAAATATAAGGCACAGAGTCAAAACTTAAGAAATTTGTCCAGGACATTTCCGCGTGGAATGGTCATTTTTGGACCGGCAATTTGATCTTTATTTCAATAAACTGTTGAGATTTCGTTATATTCTCAATACAACTGTGAAAAAAAAAAACATTTGGCCGATTTTAATGCGGATTCGATTTTGTACAAGTTTAGTAGGACTTAGAATTTCAAGAAATATAAGGCACAAAGCCAAAAGTTGAAAAATATATCCAAGGCATTTCCGCGTGGTATGGTCGTTTTTTTGGGGGTTTGGCGATTTGTTCTTTCTGTATATAAACTTTTAAAATTTTCGTAATATTCTCAAGGCCACTGTGAAAATTTTGTTTGCCTGATTCCAATGCGGATGCAATTTTGTACATCTTTGGAAGGTCTTCTTTCCAGAAATATAATTTACAAAGCCAAAACTTAAGAAAATTGTCAGGGAGATATTCGCGTGGCATTGTTATTTTTCAGTACCACGGTGATAGCCTCAGGGAATACAGAAATGCTCACACGACCAACGGTGATAGACATTTAAATGGTTCTGATCGCAGAAACACCCTAGACCATAGCCTCAGGGAATACATCGCAGCTCAGACCACCACGGTGATAGGCCTTTTAGGGGGTAAAAAGGGATTACTGTTGAGCTGACACGATCCACGGTAATATACATTTCTAAGCCTCATGGAATACAGTGAAGCTCACACGACCCATGGTGATAGGCCTATTAGGGTATTCTGGTGGCAGTGAAACCTCGGGTTTGCTTTAGCGAGTACAGTGAAGCTCACACGACCCACGATTATAGGATTTTTATGGTACAGTTAAATCCACATTGGGATAGTTATTACTTCAACAAAGAAAAAAAAGAATTAAATTTTTTAATTTACCGTACGAATTACAGTTAATCTATTTTACAAAATGGTAAAACCTGTATTAATTTTTGAATACGAAATCGGGGGTTTTGAAAATGTTGATATATTTTAAAAAGTTCATTTAAAATTTTACAAATATATTTTTAAACTTAAGAAATCAACACCTTATATGATATATGAGTATGATGAACTTGGTATTTTTCCGGTATGCATTGATTTCGCATGCTAGAAAAATATACATCATTTTGCACGAAACGAGAAAACGCACTAAGGTAAGGTTTAAAGTATGTTATATATGAAATGAATTATAAATGCTCAGTCCAAGTGGATCGAAAGTGTAATATACGTACGTGTTGTGCTCTTCGTGGGTTATTTGCGCCTTATTAAAGAGTGGACGTTTCAGCTCAGTGAAAAGAAGTGTTTTTTTAATGAATATACATAGCATTCAGATAAGTAATAATTTTCTGATATAAGAATGTTCTCTTTAAAGCCAATCTGCATAGATAGGCTAGTTAGTTATAGCACAATTTGACCATTGAACATGTCTATGATCATTTTTAAGGAAAAGGACAAAGCATTTATAGTGGAAGCATAAGAAAATATTTACTCCTGAATATTGCGAGTTTCAAATATTTATTTTCATGTAAGCTTATTACGAGTGTGTTACAACGGTGCTTTACTTTCAGTTTTTCTTTAAAGCATTCCATGCAGTTAACGAATAGGAGGAAGGACAAATCATTCTGCAATAGAAATGACTTTTTATAGCAAGAGGCTGGATCACATAATCATAATGCAAAAATTAACGCTATAAACACAGTGAAATAACAAATGTATGTCAATTTTATCATTTATGCTTGCATTTGAATATGCCACCCTTGATCATGAGTATAGTATAGTAAGTATTAATATCCTTAAATTGTTTTAGAACTGTGTCTTTTAATACAAGTCTTGCTTGCAGTGATGCGCAAGCAGGCACAAATACCACTTTGTCTCCTCCAAGTTGCGTTAACATATAATATGTTTCCGCGACATTAAAATACTATTGAAGTGCATTCAGAATGGTGAACACCGGTTTCAAATCAGGTACATATCAGAAGTAATGAATGATTTATAGAAGAGGAGAGGAATATGAATAAAGAATTATCTGTCCCACGCTAACACTTATCACTATTCTTATTCAGATAATTAACCGGAGGAGTTTCCAATTCAATACTGCAAGGAAAAATTCGTAACAGTTTGACTTGTCAATTCTGATGATTTAACACCGTTGTATACATCAAATCAAGGTATTCCGCTAGTAAATAACCATTCAACATTGTAATATATTCCAACTGATGCTGATCACATATACTATCAATATGAAAATTGTTTCCTCCACTTGGTACTTCATTGGTAAGATGTTTATTTTGTGATCGCAATAAGGTTTTCATGGCACACATGGCGTTATATGTTCGGGCTTGGATCTGCAGTAATTTCTGTTTAGCATGATCATCAGCGGCTGTTTCAGAAAGCTTCTCCAAAGTGTGAGCCAATTTATCAAGCATATCGTAATGTCCAGTAATTTTCTCAAGAAAAGATGACTGATTTACAGTGAACTGTAAAAGAAAATGAACAACATTTCATTATTCACTCAAGGCACAATAAGGTATATATTTAATTATATACAGTACATGATTAAAAACATTAATTGCTTAATAAGAGTCAAACATAGCCTTTTATATTGCATTATTATTATTATTATTATTATTATTATTATTATTATTATTATTATTATTATTATTATTATTATTATACATGTAGCAATCATACACAAGTTGTCATACAAAGAACTTACTTCATGTACAAAAATCTGGTTGTCAGAAAGTGAAAACAAAAGAATGGCCGACATCAACGCATCGCTATCTCTTTCTATACAATAAGATGTTTGCATCTGAAACATAAGGTGTGTAGACAATTATTAAAGTAGTCATCAAATAAACATAAGACAAGAGATGTTTATAAAACAAGCATATGTTTCCCTCGTTAACATTTCGGAAATTGCATACAGTGTTGCCCGGAAAACGTTTTGGCATACCAAGTCAATGTGAGCATCGCCTTTGAGCGCTAATAGACCCAATATAAATTTGGGGTCATCTTCTGTCAAAGACCAATGTACCAATGTAGTTTAAAGGCGGGCCACTTGATCCTAAAATCAATAGGTACGTCATCTTCTTCCAAAGAGCAATTCACCTATAAAGTTGTATGTTGATGGGTCTATGTTTTCTTAAGTAATTGATTGGAAACTATGTTGGACGAACGAACGTACGGACAAACCGACCGATGTTACTTTGACCTTTAAATCCGCGACCCCAAAATCAAAAGGCGTCCAGGGCAAAGGGCTCTTTGGGTTATCGAGTTATTGATCCGAAACCGTTTTAGCATGAAACATCAATGTGATCTTG
Organism: Ruditapes philippinarum; assembly: GCF_026571515.1. Taxonomy (NCBI): domain Eukaryota; kingdom Metazoa; phylum Mollusca; class Bivalvia; order Venerida; family Veneridae; genus Ruditapes; species Ruditapes philippinarum. Next base: position 51,654 of record NW_026855379.1, read on the forward strand.
AGTTTATCTTGTGCCAATTAATAACTTATCATCATGTTGCCATTTGTGGTCATGAAATTTCACTTTTTCAAGGCTGGTTGCCATTACGACATAGCATACACAATACTACATACAAGATCAATTTAAAACTGAATCGTTACAACTTGATTGCATTTGATATACTTGTTTCACCTCATTGCAAGACAATCAGAAAACCAAAATAGTGCAAAACGTTGACATTTTCCCTATTTGTAAAACTATATGAAAATATGCACATTCCCAGTTACTTTGCTTACAGTTTTAATACATTTCCGCCAATTAAATTAGACTAATAAACAAAATAAAAACCAAAAAGTACTCATATAAAAATCATAAATGGTGGATGCTTGGTTAATCTGTTATTTGCCTAGAAACATATGATAGTTAACATTTTTTTCTTCGTTTTGTTGTTGTTATTGTTGTTGTTGTTGTTGTTGTTTCTCGACCAGAGATGATAACCAATATGTATGACAAGAAACGCCATTCTTTTCTGTAGACATTTAGAGACAAACTTCGCTTCTATATTTGTGTATTTATTGCTCTTGAAACATGGAATTGAAAGTAGTTTCTTCTCACTTACCCTCGTTATCTGCAATTGAATTTTAGCCTTCAGATCCTGTACTTGATCTTTTATTTTTTCCAAAGAAGATGCTAATGTTGAATTAACTTCAGGTTGGATATTGTCATCGTTCAGGAAACAAGGTGGCTTGACATCTCTGGCATGTCGGCTTTCAAGAGGGACCGCCGCGATCACAGCTGGTACAAATACACCTGAAATATAAAACATGATTCTTCAACGATCTATGGTAGAAATAAAGGTAATTACTTGAAAACATAGAATTTCATTTTAATTCAGGTAAAAGAAATTTTAAAAAATGGTGTAAATTAATTTAGAAAAGTTAAAATGTAACAGAAAAATATATTACACAGAAGGAATCCAAAAGCATTCATTTTCAAGTATTTTCATATGTCACAAAACAATGTAATGATTTCATTGAAATGCAAGCGACACTTATATAGCTGTCAAAGACGCTGGTCAGAAACAGTGGCAAGAGAAGTTGGCGTTTCATCGCCCATTTTAACGCCCATTTTGTGGTTGAGTATAGTCTACGAGGATTGTTCAGAAAGTTCTTGGCCCGATGTACTTCCAGTAGTCAGAGAACCCAACTTATGGTCTTACTTTTCAATAAAATCGCCTTCTGCATCAATGCACCTTGCCCACCTGTGCTCTAACTTGTTTAATCCTTCAAAAAAGAACTCTCTATTTTGGTCCTCTAAGAACTCATTGGCCACCTTCATGACACATTCATTGCTTCCAAAATGTATCGGTATCGACATATCGTGTGTAAATGTCAGTGTAGTGGCCAGAAGTATATCGGGCCGAGAACGTTTTTTATCATACCTCGTAGAATAAGCGTGTCCATATTTGATACCATTTCAGAAAATACCACGCATCGACAATATAAGGTTTAATCATGTATAAACTTTAACACAATTAAGATTTTTTTGCAGTTCGTATATTTTATTGCTTTATCATAATTCATTGTTAAATATATTAATCTGAACGAGGACGAATTCCTACGCTTATCAAAGTAAATCAGCCTCAAACAAATATTTGAACGAAATTTCAATTGCTCAACTCTCGATAATTATAACAGGGGTTGCAAAGTGGGAAATTGTAAATTATTTGTTAAATGCGAATCTAAGACTACAATGATTTATAACTTCTAACGAAGTGTTTTGTACACAAGTCATGGGGCTATTTAATAAATATATTAAAATTTAAATACCCAATTTAAGATTCTAGTTCATATTGAATGTGTGTGGGGGCTAAAACGTGGTTCCTATCAATTAAGTGGTGGTGTTGGTAGCTTTCATAATACTGATATAGTGTGTGAACGTAGCTCTAAAGCTATTCTATATTGGACTGCTTATAATATGTAATAACCGCAATTCAAATGGATTTTTGTTTCAATTTCTGGTGTGGGCTATACATTTATCTTGATTGTATTCTTTTGTAGGCGATTTTTGTGTGGTGTTTTGGTGTCACAGATGTTGTTTTGAATGCAATGAGTTCCTATACATAGTTCATATATGGCGGTCATCTTGGATTTTGGTGGCCATCGGATGTTTTTTCTTACCATCATGTCATGATACGTCCTTTTCAAAGGAAGTGCACTATTCACAAATGCCTGGTAAAAGTAATAAGTACGTGTGATTGAAAAAAAACAAGATTAGAAAAAAGGTAACATATAACCTATAATATAAGGCAAGTATATATATCTAAATAAAAAATTCTTACTCAACCACAATTTTATTAGGTTTTAAATCAGAATCGACATTGTAAAAGCATTTTGGAACTAGATAGCTGATAAGTGTTATGTGGCAGCTGTAAAAAGTTTCCCAATGTTGTTATATTTTTATGGTCCTTCGGGATCATGATTTCAATGATTGAACAGTGATAGATTCTATTTCATACACTGGTGGTAGGTGCATGCATGGTGGAGATGGGCGGTGATGTTGTACGAGTCTTCATAACCTCTTATGAACAGATAAGATAAATACGAGTCTTCATAATCTCTTATGAACAGATAATATAAATACGAATCTTCATAATCTCTTATGAACAGATAATATAAATACGAGTCTTCATAATCTCTTATGAACAGATTATATAAATACGAGTCTTCATAATCTCTTATGAACAGATTATATAAATACGAGTCTTCATAATCTAGCTCTTATGAACAGATAATATAAATACGAGTCTTCATAATCTCTTATGAACAGATAATATAAATACGAGTCTTGACTCTTCATAATCTCTTATGAACAGATAATATAAATACAAGTCTTCATAATCTCTCATTAAAAATTATTTTTCATTGCTTGATATAAGTTGCTTACGATTTTTCGTCATCAACTGCCACTTCTACCTAAAATTATGGTGTTTTCAATCAAAACAGTAACAAAGTATAGCAAATTTAATTTCATAATGCGAATCTGTTTAGCTAGGTCAGGTTTTCTGTAAGATACTTGCAAAAAAAATCAAATTAAAAATCAAATGCTTTCGATGGAAAAAAAACACTCCGAATAACTCTTATTTTAGGACTGTCATGTAAACTGAAAAGTGTGAAAAGTATTATAGAATATGTATTAGAAAATTACATTTTTTACTTGCTTTTCAATTAAATATTTGTTTGTTTTCCGTGAGAGAGAAATTGTTTGTATTCCGTGAGATAGTAATGCATGTTACCAAATGTTTATACAGTCTTTTATTCAATCTATCATTATCCATATTACTAATTCTTACAATAGAATTATTAATACATTTCCACTGTCCAGCAATTGGTGGTACCCATGTCATATCACCGGTAACTGCATTAAATTATTTGGCGTGTATCGCCCTACCCCCAAGAAAAACCTCATAGCCCTGTACTGAATAGCATCAATACATGAATCTGACTTTTCTCTCTAAATGGCGGCGCCATATGCAATAACCGGCCATACCACATTATCACAATACTTTGAAAAATACATTATGTGGTATGTCACCCAATTTTTTAAATCTGGCAATAAGTAAACCTAGTGCGCTACTAGCAGACAGTCCAACAACCTTTGCACTTACTCCATAGTCTGTTACCAAGTGGACACCGATTTTTCTTTTCCGTGCTTAGCGTGGTAGTATGTAATTAGTCGCCGGTAGAAACCGGCGACTATATTTGTAACAGTTTAATATTATACCTATGGTAGGAGAAGCCCTTAAAATCTGAAAATAAAAGCATATCAATTACTGAACCATTAAAGACCACACTCATTTTCAGTAATCTAAAAAAATCAAACATATGATAACTTTGCTCAATGAAATGAAATATACACATATTGACATCTAAAAAAGCAACATTACAATATTCATAAAATGAATCAATAATGTATCCCTAAGGATCAGTCATTGAATTTAGGGATACTTTAACTTTTTTTCCATGTTTCAAGCGTTGCTATTTTATGATATATAAATCATGAATGATATTTGAAATGACACTTTTAAATTATTTTGTTGTTTATATTTTATGAGACCTGTTATATTTCATTATTTTATCTAATTATAAACAAATTCTCCCTGAAACACGTGACTATAGGTTGTGCGTTATCGTTATAAAATCTATTATTAGTAACAGATTGCAGATAAGAAATACAGGTAGCTTGTATGTATAGCGGCTGATGAGATGCAAATAATTGTAATTTCGATCTGAAGGTAACACTGTTCTAAAAATAGATTTTACCTAATCACCACTCCATCACCTGACAAGCGATTAGGGAGTACAAATTATACATGATGTTAATCAGCGGATATTTAGTTTGTTTACATGCAATATTTTAAGAAATTTTATAGAAAGCAAAAAAGTTGGAAATGGAATTTAGTGTGAAAAGAAAAGGGACAACTGAACACTGTACTTATAAGTTACATTTAAACATATGTCACGATCTGCTCTGGTCTCTATATACATCTTTATACCTTGTTAATGAAAAAAAAGTTTTAAAAAATGCACCAGTAATTGTCGATGATTTAAAAACAAATATTTTGTGTGAGACATATGATATCCAAGGAAATTAAAAATACAAAAAAATACAAATGACTTATATTTTATTGTCTGTACGTAAACAGTGTACACACGTATGTTAAATCATGGTCTTCAATTGTCATTTAAGTTTAAATATACATGCAAGCATGCATGTACGTATACATTATTTTTGATAAAACAAATACTAGAATCGGCATTTTTTATTAGGTAAAATTAATTAATCACGTAGCACTTTGGTGGATAGATTCAAGACATCTCCAATCTACGTATTTTACATATGAACAAAATTTCGTACGGTATATCTGGAACAAAAAGATACACTTTCATTTTTAGTTCCAAATTCTTGAAATCATACAATATCATCTCACCATTTCAAATGTTGATAAATAGTGAAACAAAAACAAATTGCCAAGCGCCGCATTTTTCTCAAATTGACATGCAGGGAAAGTATAAAGCCCCAAAAGCAATTTCTTTTTCACCATCTTTATTTTCCAGATGTTTTTAAATCATCATCGTAGTTGTACATAAGAATGCTTCTCAATCATGCTTTACGCAAACATCATTTTCATTGAGAGAAATGTGAATAGAAGTATTCGTAACCATTATCTTGTATAATCTACATGTAGATTAATCCAGATTCTTTGTCCGAAACTTACGATATGTGGATATTTTAAGAACAGGTCTCTTATCAGTGACGTATACGATGCTTATCTATTAATTACAAAGTTATTTTTCATTAATCAGTTTCATATTTTATATCATTAGAAAAACCTGTATACTCATATTTGACACATTAAAAATAGATTTTCAAAATAATTTCCTTTTTTCTTGGTAAAGGGTTAAGCTAAGCCCTTTCTGTCAAATATTGACAAGAACGTTCAATAGTTTAATTAAAACATCACAAACTAATTTTATGCTTAAGAGGCACATTATTGAAATATATAATGGTAATCGTTGATTTTGTTATATTCCGTCGGTTTCCGTCGCGCAGGTTTCAAAACGGTATGTCAGTAGGGGTCTGGAATCGTATTAGATACATAATAAAGAATATAAAAAGAAAATAGAAAAAAACCTATCTTTGTGTTGATAGATAATCGCACTGAAAGGCAATTAATTAAACGTTAATTATATCGTATGTAACGATGGGAATTTCAACTAAATTATATGTTTTTTCGATAGCGCATAATAATGATGGATAACACTTTTACAGTAGAATTGCATTGTTTCATGCAATAATAAATATATATATATATTTTCATAGTCACTTTGCAAATATTCGATGATCGGTAATTATTTGTCAGTAATTATCAGATCCTGAACTTGTAACCCATACAGATTTCAATGTATGGTACAACAGTTTATGTATAAAGAAGAATTACATGTAGAATTGCCAGCATATCACTTGCCTTACAAGTCTCGGTGGCAAACATTACTCAACATATTGTTCCCCTTTTTTATACATTGTACTTGAACCATTAAACTGATATTTTCCTATGATCTTTATGATAATACAATAATTTTTCTATCCGGCGACTTGATGCTTTAGCATCAAAATATCTACTTGTATATACCTGTATTAGTAGCCTTGAAACTGCACTCTATCTTGTGGAGGGTCTATCTTAATTTAGAGAACACTTTCAGACTTATGTATATCGACCCTAAGAACAGTTTCTATGAACTGTTGCTGATAAACAATGGTAGGATTAATACGTCATCACGCACCTGCTGAATGCTCCCCTTATTTCTTATAGGTTGTGGGAATAAACATCTATGTATGCTTGAAAAGCAAACTTTACAAAACTTCCCTCAAAAAGGTCTGGTGGATATTAATCACGATCTTGATTCTATCATTAAAAATAAATTGCAACATTGCAAACTTTGAAATAAAAAAAATGTTTCGTATTTTTCTTTCTCCTATCACTTAAAATACAGCACTGAACATTTTATTACCAATTCAGCGCATACATCACGATAGTGACATGACAAAGCGTGCACAACACTTCTTTTCAGGTGTTAAGTAAAATCGAATTAAATAGTGATTGGATGTTGCCCATTATATTAGACAAACCTCCCTGCATCACGTGGTTAAATTTTAAAGCGATTATGACCAATTTTATAGCAACGCAAAATATGGCGTCTGGAACATGATTTTGTGTGTTATCGTATCAGTAGACACAAAATAATCAAGACTTAAAACAAAATCATTTAAACGAATCGATCATTTCTGTTAAAATACAGTATAGCCTTATCGTCTGATAATTACTGATTATAGTTTATCTGATGTTTTTTGCGTAATTTTGCCAATGGAACTCAACTCTAATGCTTCTCTTGAAAAATAATCTTGTTCAAATAAAATATCCCATGGTTTTTAATTATAAAAGTTAATTATTTACAATGCGATAAATATATAATAGACTAAATTGCCACATGAGTGGTTGACATTTTTAACATTCCAGAACTCCTAAAGTCAACTATGACTATTTATTTCTATAAGCTTTCTGCAAATACTATAATTAGCAAGGAAAATGTTCAGTTCAATTGCAAAAATCCTAATTTCTGACCTAAATTTTTGGAAACAAACTTTATTTCGTACTTAAATAATTAACTAAATAATTAATTGAACATAATACATTGTATCAGGTTGTTTTCGTGAACGAGGGGCTTTGATAATCATTATATTGTTCGTCTTTGAGAAGATGTCAGAGATTGTAAAATTATGAAAGTTCAGAGGAGGAAGATTAAATGTAAAAAGATTTTGTGACATTATATTTCTTAAACGAATTTCGGGTAGACATTTTTATCATAATCAGGAGATAAATAGGTACATAAGTCTATATGGTTTAAACTAAATTAAAAAAGTTCATCTAATAATAAACCTCTTTTTGTTTAAGTAGTTGGAGAGTTTTGTCAGAATTTCATTTAATTTTAATATGTAAAAGTGATTTTTTTCTTGCAATTGTAACTGATATTTACCGTATTTGATTTTTTTCGATCACAGGTTGGAGAAGGTAAAGGTTCAGACTATGATATGCTTAATATACCCCAGATCGCCAAAGTGGACGTGGACGAATGAAGAATGCTAATTAAGATAAGTGAACATTGCCATTAATAGTATATCAAAATATTCACAATAAATATAGAATACAAAGACACAAATATACAATCATTGAAGATGAACGGAAAATCCCAATCTGAGTGTGATTGGTTCAGTCAGGAATGAGCCTTGGCAATATAAGAAAAACACATGCATGGATGTTAAGCAGACAAAATGTCAGTTACAGTGTTTATAAAGAATTGTGTGCATCTAAAAACATGCTTGATAAATATATGACGCGTTATAATAGTGCATACTGTCAAGTTTAATACAATGTAGTTTCAAAAATATTTTGTAAATCTTGCATTTGTTATACCACATTTTTTGTTTGGTACATGTGATTTTTGATTATAATAAATTGCTAAAATTATAATAATGCTTATTTGTTTACACTATTAAAGAGCTTTAAAATGAAAAAAAATCATATTCCAAAAAGTTTTGAATGGGGTTAAATCATGGTCAGAAAAGGTTTGGAAACTGTCTGACCATGGTCAGATAAGGTTAGATGTTGGCCAGATAATGGTAAAAAAAGGTTGGATAATGGTCAAGAAAGGTTGGATAAGTATTAGAAAGAGCATCGAAACACGAGGTTATCTGATTTGTACGAGGGGACGTAGCCCCCGAGTATTAATCAGATTGCCGAGTGTTTTAATGTTCTTTCTCTTTTGTAACATTTTTTTAGTCAAACATAAAAACACGTTTCCTGTTGTCACAATATGAAACCCCAGAAATAAGTACTAGTAACCAATAAACGAGCATCTGAATACGATAATTCTTTCGCTATCCCTTTCTCTGCCGTCACAATAAGTAAACCCCAGCAAAAATGAGCCATTCAATTGGCATGCTCTGGAGTGCGGGTAACTAATACCTGCACTCCAGTTAACGTATACGATTTAATTCAGACACATTTTCAACCAAACTATGATACAAATGTCATTTTATTAAAACCTGGATTCTGAAATATTTTTGTTTTGGGTCAGAATCTCGCTTCTAAATCGGAGATATTGCCCATGCACAAAATAACACAGTATCTCGGGGCCCGCAGTACTACGGTTTATCACTTGAACTACACTTATCACATAGTAAGGCATGCGAGGACTTTCAATTAAACACTTTAAGTACCTGTGACAGAAATTGCCTTTCAAATAATTTTTTTTGTGCCAGTGCTCTACTAATATGACCTTACAAAAAATGATGAAAAAAAAGAGTCCATTTCTATGAAATTTAAATTGCTGCACTAACGTTGATTCTGCGGTAGGGAGGGAGGATAATCCCGCGGTGTTTATCGGTAAGTCGAGCTAACACACAACTACTTTATTAACAGTTAATAATGAACAACAAGAACAGCATGTTATATTATGAATTTAATAACAATCACTAGAAGTACAATTTACTCCCGACAATACATGTATGTTGAGATACTAACAAACATTTTAAAAAAGCCGATATGTTCCCCTTGTGAATTCTGTAAATTAGGTAAAAGGATATAAAATAGATGGAAAAAAACAAAAAGGGCATCGGTCCCAATGCGCTCACCTGAGTACAGAATGCAATTGATATACAAACGTTAAGTTACCAGGCCTTAAAAATATACAAAACAGGGTCAATTTTTTGTGTAGGTCCAATTTTGACCCTAGGGCTATAATTTGAACAACTTTGGTAGAGGACCTATAGATGATATTATATACCAAAATATCTAAGCTCTAAGCCTTGAACCTTCAAACAAGAAGTTTTTACTATATGCATATAAAGAAAACCTGACCCCCGGGACGGGGCCAATTTTAACCCCAGGGTTATAATTTGAACAACTTTGGTAGAGGACCCATAGGTGATATCATATACCAAATATCAAAGCTCTAAGCCTTGTACCTTCAGACAAGATTTTTAAGTTTGCATTTTTAAACTCCTTTTCTGGCCCCGTGACCTACGTATGCAACAGACCGGAACCATTTGAACAACTTTGGCAGGGGACCACTCAATGATCATTCCTGTAAAGGTTTGGTTACTGTGCAGTCATTGGTTTCTGAGATGTTGTTTAAAAAAACTGTTGACGACGCACGACGACGGAAGGTGGATGATCACAATAAAAATACGAAAAAAAAAAATTGCACAACGACGAGTGGTATTTTGTCACATTACTTAATTTGATACACTGTTGTCTGCTGAAAATGCCGTCTGCTTAACTTTACCCCCAATTTTTTTGAAATAAAAACGAATACAGTATGTGTGTCAAACAGCTTGGTTACTGACATAACGTAGAGTTAATCATCGTCTGATGCTGTATCAAACTGCAGATTCTCTAAGTAGGTAAACATCTTGTGACATTTGAACTTAACAATATCGATATCTTTATCTTCGATGTTACGTTGACAAAGCTTTAATATGAGAAAAAAGGGAGATGTATTTTCAGAATGAGTGACCTTGGTTCAATCGCTTTTTTACGTCGCACCAACACAGTAAAGGTCATATGGCGACTTTTCAGCTTTACTGGTAGAGGAAGATTATAGGCGTTGCAAAACCTAGCTGGATAGCTTCCTCATTTGAAAGAATACAAATTCCCTGTCGGGATTCGAACCTACAGCGGTGAAGGTAAGTGGTTTGAAGTCAGTGACCTTAACCACTTGGTCACGAACGCCCACTTCCAATTGATCTAACACCGCCCAAGCTGACCTCTAATACTATAACATAGTTATTTTTGATTAGATACAACGCAGTTGGCGGACTAAAATATTTAAACATACACATGTATAATTGTTCTTTGACCAACTTCACCATTTTATACATATTAAGACATATACTAATGAAGAAAATGGAAAGAATGACCAAACTTCTTTGCAGTCCTGTTTCTTTTGACAAACCGTAACTGCTCGATCAATCTTTGAAGGTCAATCATACTAATACCCTGTGCAATTATATGAAAACCAACAGCCACGAGGTTTATTAAAATGATCTATTGACCACTGCAGCTTGCAAGCATGTTTTTGATGATCCGACATTGTGTTTGAACATACTTGAGAATTATCATCCATTGGGCATTCCCAGAGAATGGTTTAAAAAAAACCGAACAGTTCAATTTTGTTGAAAATAGACGGTGATGGTTTTAGTTTTTCCACTTAGTTGCCATAGAAATCAGAATTAAGAATTGAATACAATTCCCTGAACAACTCTGAAAGAGGGACTCCAAAAAGTTTTGACAACAGTAATCCAATGGTTTAGGAGACATAAGCATGCTATGCATCTGGTAGATGAGCCAAAATATGGGAAACATTAGCTAGTATAAAAGCTCTTCTATAGGACCCTGCATTCTGATGAGTTTAAAAAACTTGTAGCAGTTAAAACAGATTTTGATTTTTTTCTTTGTTTTACAGGCACCAACACAATTTAGGTCATATGCCGCTGAAACAGGAATGATTTTGGTTAACTTCGGATGTTACAAACTTGAAGCAACACCATGAGTCAGAACAACCTCACCTGCTGGAGTTAAGAGATACATGGATTAGATTACAGTAATTACAGAACCTATTTAGTTGCCTCTTATGATCACGTAGGGATAAACGGTGGTTGCAATTCTGTTGCTGCAACCCTTCAGTCACAAGGGGAGGTCAGATTTTAATAAAGATATGTCTAAATAGAGAACCATATTCATATTAGCTTTCATACAGTAAATGTCATTAAAATATCATTTATACATACATCATTATATAAACATGTACACTGCCCTCCAAAAATTCCTTCACACACCCTTTTTTCACTGTTTTTCCTAAGTATTTTTATTTGGAAATCAGTACAGATGCTTCAGTGGTTAAAATTATAATAATTTACATATTATCTCCCTTTTTAAGAATAATTTAACTTCTATAGTTAGTAAAACAGTAAAATGGGTCAGAATATTAAGTATTTTCTTAGGGTGGTCAAAATCATTGCAAAGAGTATGTCTTCTATAAAACATTCATCAAGTTTGACACTTTTTCATAATCTTAATGAAATAACATTTTATTATTTGGATATAAGAGAACGTTAAATCAAGTCTTCAACATTGTCATCATGGTAGCTTTAACTCAGGAACAACGGGTTACCATCAATGTTTTACGGGATCAAGCCGTCAATATCAAAGACATTGCAGACCAAATTCGGTGCTCGAGGTAAGTTATTTTTTTCTCTCACTCCATTTTATTGTCTCTCTTCAAAGTATTTTTTTGCTGTGAAATGTTCGGAATGAGATTTGTTTGAATGTTTGTCTTGGTCTTACTTAGATTTCTTTTATTTTCTTGCAGGCATTCTGTGTATGCTGCTCTGACAAGGTGCAACAACCAAGGTAGCCATGTTGATCTTCCCAGATCTGGTAGACCCTGATTGTCCAACGCTAATGAAGACCGCCGTCTTATTCGAGAGTCACTGCAGAACAGGAGGCTGACGGTTCCGGATCTTACAGTATCATGGAACCATGCTGGTGTAGCTTCCTCTACTTCAACTGTCCGTAGGCGACTGAAGGATGTTGGTTTGACTGGACATGTTGCCCAGAAAAAGCCTATGCTGACCCAGAGGCACAGAAATCTGAGATTAACAATCGCCAGAGAGCATTCGACGTGGACACGGGTTGATTGGTCGGCAGTTTTGTGGACTGATGAGTCAAGGTTCACAATGTTTCAGAGTGATTGACCAACCTTCGTCAGGAGGCGGCATGGTGTGCAGCTTCGAGATGATTGTGTGGTGCCAACTTTTAAATTTGGTGGAGGGGAGATCATGATGTGGGCGCCATGTCGTATCGCGGGACTGCATTCCTCACGAGAGTTACTGGTAACTTAAATGCCGTTGGATACATTGATATTCTTGGCAATAGTGCTGTGCCATCGGCCCACTACTTGGGCTATGGAGGTAAAACTTTGTTTTAAATAAGTAAAGCCAAAAATCTTAAAAAATGTTGTCTGTGAAGGGACTTTTGGAGGGCAGTGTATATGATTAAAACATCTTGTGTTTCATTACAACAATAACTGTACCATACCAAATCTAACATTATATATTTACTTCATCACACTACATCTATAAAGATATCGCATTTATTTTTTCAAAAATTCTAAAGTTATAAAATATTCTAATATATTCTTAAGAACAATGATAATAGAGTAACTTAATTACTTTAATAAAATTGTCAATCTTTGATAATGAAAAAACAACATTATTTGTTTCAAATAACTTTCTAGTTTCATAGCATTTCAAAATTTTCATCCCCTTTGTAATTTGCCATACCTTTTTGATCATCATGTCGTTTTTTAATGTTTTTAATGAGCTTTATGGACTCTTTTGGGCCTTGACTTTTTTCGGAAAACTTGAAATGGTATCTTTTCAGCTTTACTGGTGGAGGAACGCTTCTGGTACCACTTAGTATGAACAGGCACCTGGGTAGAACCACCAACCTTTCATAAGATAGCTTGATATAGTTTACCCTTATTATAAACTAAATGACATTAGCTTATTTCTATAGACACCACCCCTACAAATTGTAATGTTTTTTTCAAATCCTACATATGTGTGATATTCAGTTGAACATTATCTTCAATGTAAAAAGATTTCTATATAGCCTAAGTTTAATATACAATTTACAGAATGCCCACAGTTAATACAACACTTGTACAAAATTTTTTGTAGTGTATGTCCTGAAAGCATATCTTCCTACCTTCAGTTCTCCTTACTTCATTCATAACAGAAATACTATTAATTAAAAAAGGACAACATTTAACATTTTTCACAGAACTGGCTGATGGAAGGCTATCTTTCCATCTAAACACCCTGACACAATTAAATTATGTACCGGTGAAAATTTGGTAGCCACTACACAGTTCACATGAGCCAGAGAACAGGTCACTTCATATAACTTCACAGGACTTGATGGAATACAGTCACATAACTCATTGCAAAGGGAATCGAAGGCAAAAATCCTTAACCCAAAACCAAAAGGGGAGCTTATCAGCCTCCCATCATGACTGAATCCAACCTCTTTGATAAAGCCCCGCCCAACATTGCATTCTTCTGTATACCCCAACAGTTTTTTCCTGTTCCAATGAATGTTTTTTTGTAATTGATTATTCTCAACCTCAGAATAACTGTCAAGGTAACTAAGATTAAGAATTCGTCTCCTGCGATTCCCTGTATTGGATTCAAGAACAAACATGAACGAGTTATTTCTAGAATGAGAATCAAGTGAATTGGCAATTTGTGGACTAGAATTTTGCGCGTTTGTGTTCACAGAACTGGAATAGCCAGATGAACTTGTATTCGAGCTACGAGAATTGCTGCTATTTGCTCTTATGCTTCTAGAGCTGCCAGCGCGTCTAATTCGCGGAAGACCTGAGTTTCTGAATAAACGATCCGATTCAACATTAGCTGTGGCTCCACCACTATCTTGAATAGTAAGGTTTATTTCTCCACCAGTTTCTTCATTGGTATATGCAATGTCAAAGCTGGATCCAACTGCTCCAGCCTCATCATCAGAGTCATTACTGAACTCGTATCTATCTTCCTCTATTAGATCATGGTCACTTTCGTTTTCTAAGTCTGAATAATCATCTATAGTGTGATCAATGAGCGAGCCTGGTAAATTATGATCATAATCGCTGTCACTATCGCTTTCTGGTCCAACAGAATGATCATTATTTGTTACTGATTGCACTGACAAGACCTCTTTCCTACAGTTGCGGACTCTCCAATGACATTTGTACTAGTGTCTTCGTCTTGCGTTTGGTCAGTTGCTGTTTCTGTTCTAGTTCTTTCATTAGGTGAAACATCTCTCCCTGAAGTTGCTCCAGATGCAGAGTTTCCTTGCTGTTCAGATCTATTATCACCTATTGATCGAGTTGTGTTACCCGAACTGAGATTCACATGCGGAAGATCTGCATTATTGTTAGGAATAATTCTTTCAATCCTAACTCCTGATTCTTCATCATCTGATGCCAAATCATCCTGGTTAAATTCAATGGTCCTACCACTAGAGGTATGTACAGAAATAGAAAAAGAAAAGCTCCCGTCTTCTTGCCTGGCCCCACGACGTATTTGTATCAATGAATTATGTATTGGCCCTGAAACCTGAGGAGATGTGGCAGCACGTCTTTCTGGGGGACTTGCATTAGTTTCATTCTGAGAGCCTCTTGTGATTTCAACAGGGGCTGGTGTAAATATTCCATCATTTGAATCTGGTGAAATTGAATCTCTACTGGCAGGTCGGTCAATGGAACTGTTTGTATCTGCTGATCCTCGACTTCCTTGGTTACCTGGTAGTTGACGTGCCTGAGAACTCCTTAACGCTTGGTTACTTGAGTTTCCAGCTAGTTCACGAGTGGATGAATTTCCACTAATGTTATTTGATGACGACTGATTCATGGCATTTTCTGATGGATTTTCACTGGATGAAGAATTTCGTGTCCGTGATTGATTTGATGGGGCTAACGATGAGTAGGCAGGAGTGTTTGTAGAAGTACAATAAGCTGACGATGTATGAGGAGTAACACGTTCCATCTCCCACGGACGTTTTGCCGCTTTTTTCTCAGGATAGTCATCTAGTAGTTCATGCACACATGTCCACTGAAACAGCAGAAATGACATTTGTATTGGAACATCAATATTACAATTAACATGAGCATCCCATTGGAAATGTCAGTTTAAAATTAGAAAAGGCTTAAATCAAATTCCCTAATTTGGTATCAGTTACAATTTATTGGAAGAAAAACTGAACTGAGGTAAAACCAGGTGTCAGACTGGTCTTAAAAACTACAAGGCATACAGATTTTAAGTTTTAACATGATAAACACACAAAATAAAAAGTTCAGAATCTGATAAAATCGATGTTAAGTTAATGTATGTAGATTGTAATTATCTTCCTAGTATGAGTCTGGAACAACGCTAAAATAAATTAAAAATTTTGCCCACTTATTGGTTCATAATCTTGCAAACAATAAAAAAATCAAGATTTCAAGTGTATAAATATGGAATATGATGTTGTTGTAGCTTTTTGATGCTTTGCTTTTTGCTTCCAGCATCGTTTGAAAAATTGATATCTTGTGAGAGCAAAGGTCGTGCAAGATATCAATTTTCACATGCTGCGAGTGGCAAAATGCATTGCCTCAGAAAGCTAGTACAACATAACTTTCATTTTACTTTATATCTTTTATTTCTAAAACAAAAAGAGAATTAATTTACTGAACTTCTTTTAGTTATTTTTCAACAAAAATACAGCTGTAAAAAATAATGTGATTTTGCTGGGCTTGCTAGTACACTAGTAGTACAACAGTTTTTTGCTGACATTCAGAAAATTAAACTACAGTGTGAATCTTAAATCACGCCTCACCTCTGTATTTTCACTAGAGTCTGTATTTCTGGACAGCATGCACCAGCCTTGTGGATGAACCTGAAATAAAAAGAAACAAAAATTCATACTAAAAGAAAATCGTAGATAAAAACATTTTTCCTCAGTGTGGAATAATCAATGTTCACAGAATGTTCACAGAAGTTTATCCGTGCATTTTTCAAGATTTGTCTACCACTTTACTTGTATTAAACAAATAGTCAAGCTGCAAAATTTTTACTGACTGCTGTCTAATGCTAACTAAATACAGCAAAAAACAAAACAAATATGGCCGACTTGATACAAGCTATAGATGTATTGAATACAACTAGATTTCCTCACCTGTAAAGATGATATGATATTGGCATCATTTCCTGTTGGCCAGTCAGCTATAAACTGTACCCTGTTCCTCTCTTGTTCAAACACGTGATTGTACATGAGACCAATTCTCAACGGTGTCTGGCTTCGCTGCATTAACCGATACATGTTTGGCTTGAACCCCTTTAGGTCTTCACCTGAATATTGATAAAAAATATTGTATAACATATTTATAATTTATACAATATTATTGTTTAATATCATAATGTGATATTATACAGTTCAAAATGTCAATTTTCATTTGACAAAGAAATATTAATATATATATATATCTACATACTGGTACATAGGGTATCACAGTCATAACTCCACACAAATAGTATAAAACACAGTTTGAAACAAATCAAAACAAATTTTCACAAAATATAACATTGAAATGTTAAAATGAACCTGTTTTTATCCTCTGAAAAGACAGGTTAGAATGACCATCTCTTTACTTTATACAAGAGATAACTATAAATCTTACCCAATGTAGAGAGATCAAGGTTATGTACAACTATTATGTAGCCCTCATGTGTGGATATGATGAGTTTAGAGAAATCGGGAGACAATTTTGACCTCATTAGACCACTGGTGTAAAACACT
The DNA here is from genome assembly GCF_026571515.1 of Ruditapes philippinarum. Classification (NCBI taxonomy): domain Eukaryota; kingdom Metazoa; phylum Mollusca; class Bivalvia; order Venerida; family Veneridae; genus Ruditapes; species Ruditapes philippinarum. The sequence continues at coordinate 68,647 of NW_026855379.1, forward strand.
TTGTTTGATGACTCCTCAGTACTGTACCTGAAAACAAAATTTAAATTGCAGCATATGCATGTTTATATACATTATGCATGATTTATATAAACATATTTGCAACATTAATTGAAGTAAATAAATGAACCTGATAACAGATGGATTAAAAAAACTTCAAAATTTCAAATCAAACTGCAGACTAGTGCACAGGTGCAAGTCACATAATCAAATATTTTACATAATCGGCCTATATATGTACATTGTATATTAAGATTACAGTATATAGCCCATATAGAGCATAAAAAAGATTGTTTCAAGCACCTGTTGACTAGTGGTTAAGAGCCTGTCTCTCAACATATGGATCAAGGGTTTCATTTGACACCAGTACAAGTTAATTACAGGAAGGGGATATATGACTGTTTCAAATAAAGCTTGAAGCTTCCATCATTATTAAGCTATAATGGAAGTGTTTTTTTCTTAACTTAACACAATCAATTCAGATTCCTTAAGCAAATTTAAATATGTTTTTATTGCATGACAAAGCTTGTTTTCAATGTACATATGTAATACAACATAAAAACCATAACATATTACTTTATAGAAGATTAGTGTATAACCTTATGATGCCATTTACCCTAAATGTCAAAATCTACCTGTGACATTTTAAACATGGTGAGTTGCAACTACTTGTGACATTTTAAATATGGCAAGTTGCAAAGTGTTTTTGCCACTTTTCAACACTTTTGGCTTTATATTATGATTTGAATAAATTGTCATTTTTACATATGACAACTTTTACTTAAACTAAATATGGAAGCAGGACAAGTCCATTTAAGAAGTTCAACAGGTTAAAGAAGAATTTCATGAATAATGATTATAATCTCACCTGTTAATATTCCATGTATAAATACAGCCATCAAACCCAGATGTCAATAATATACCCTGCTTAGAATCGTATTCTATGTTCTTGACCCAGTTTGAGTGACCACGAAATGTTTGAACATTATGTTTTAGGTAGCGGGTGTCCCATAATGCAACTGTCGTGTCATCTGAACATGTTGCAAATAAACGATCATCTAAAAATCTGCAAATAAAATTAATAAATTTATTGCAATTAAAACCTGCAAATTAAAGTAATTAATTTGTTGCAAATAAACGATCATCTAAAAATCTGCAAATGAAATTAACAAATTATCTGTCCATAAATCTAAACTTTATCTGACATATTTTGCAGTCTGCAACCAAATGTGAGCTAAAATTTACAAAAAATTGAAGTAAAAATTTTGCTCTTAAAGCAAGCTCTTATTTGACTGGTATAGTTAAAACAATTGTGCAGCCTTCAACCTGACACATGTCAAAATTAACCATGAAATGAACTCACCAATTCAAAAATATTGCATTCTTAATAAAATCCTTACAAAAGCTGTGTATATGTATTAAGTTACAACATTTACATCAAAATTTTAAGATATAGTATTGTAATATACATATGATATAATACTGTCAAGAGTCCAATACAAAACTATTATGAGATACAAGATATTAAATAAGTGTAAGTTTAATACTGAATTTATTGAACTAGTTGATATATTATGTGAGCCTCTGGCAAGCATTATATTATTTTATTTAATGACTTCAATAAATTCAGTATTGAACTCTCTTTATTACATATCCAAAATAAAATTGTTTAAAGTGAAAAAGAATAAGTTTTCAATGACGTGCCTAGTGTTACGCTAACATTTAGCGCGTCTTTAGACTATGTTTGTATAATGCAAATGATGTCACATCAAAATATATGCAGGGCCGTGCAATACTGTTTTTACAGAGTCGCAAAATCGGTTTTGGTATGTGATAAAACCCGATAACCTTCAAATAATGATACAACAATGCTGTGCTGCTGCAATCAAGGTCTCATAGAATGACGAAATAACACATAACTTCATATTATAGAAAAAGATTCAACTTTTAAAGTGTAGTTATCATTATGACTATTGCAATTACTTACTTTACGCAGTTCACACAGTCTGTATGGGCATTTAATTTGGTGGCCACCTTCTTACCATTGAATGGATCAAACAATAGTACACTTTTCCTTTCACAGGCAGCTCCAAGTATTGATCTGAAAAAATAATACAAATATTCAGATCAGATCTAGTACTGTTTTGTGCCGTGTTTTAACATATATGATATTATACATCAAAATCCGTTGAATATACGCTATACAGTAAGCAGGTCTACAGTCATCACAGGGCAAGTTCATTACCAAGTTTTTTCCAATAAGCGCACATGCTATATATCACAACATATTCTTAAGCTGTTAAGTGATAAGCACCCATTCTGACATCAAAGCGTTCTCTAACAAAATTTCCTTACTTGATGTTTGCTTGTTATTTTGTAAGGGCAAGTACAGCTACTGCTTCCAACTGGCAAAAAAGAATACAGGACAATGTACATTTCTGACTAAATTTATGCATTTGTTCTTTGCTTCTTAATAAGCCTAAAGGCTTGATGTTAGTACCCCCTCTAGAGCCCCTTTTTCACAAATTTCACAAAAAGCATCCAGTGTTCTAGTTTAAGTTTGGGCGATGAACTTGAATGAAGGTAAATAAGTTTTTCAGACTTAATGTTATAAGCAAACAGTCACATTATATGATTGCATCATAACAGATAAAGTTTTCACAAACAGTTCACTAAGGTGACTGTACATCAAATGATGCTTACAAATAAATGGTTTTATCTCTGAGCTAATAAAATAAACAAAGATATAATTTGACCTGAAAAGGGTGACAAATTTTAATCTTTCTACTCTAGTATTTATGAAAACAAGATCAATGTCCTTAATCAGGGTCATCTACAAATATTTTGTATGGTGACCCTATGACTGTGTGCTTTTGGCAAATCTCTTAAATAATTCATAAACAAAAGGAAATAAAAACACTTTTCTCCACCCAGAAAGTCTTTAATACAAACTTTTAATGCCATTGTCTATTATTCCATAGACCATAATTACTTTACAAAGGCTTTTAATGTCCACAATATAAAAGCAACTTTTAGAGTGTTTATTAATTAAGATAGTACAGATTTATTTTCATTGTGAACAAGTAGTTCAAATTTGTTTTTATTGTTTGTTTGTTGTTGTTGTTTTTTTGTTACACATATTATTTTTTGTTTTTTAAAAGATTTCGCATACTTGGAGTTTGACTAGCCTATTTTATTCATAATTATGTGTTTATTTAAATTGTTTCTCCCGGAAATTAAATGTATGTGTATTAATTACAACTCTGCAACTATAAGAAGTTATAAGAAGTTCTAAAACTTGTAAAATCATTTCCATTTCATGTTTGTATTCATTTAATGAATGGGCCTCAATTACTAATAAATAACTGTTTTTGACAGTGATCCTCATGCCTTTTGCATTCACAGGTTATAGACGTGAGATCAAGCCCTACCCCTAGAAAACCACCCCCAGGACTATATACTTTATAGGATCAGTGATATATTGTTACAATTGTTTGATTTTGTTTTGACATGTACATGTGTATTTTGAATTGGTTGAAGTATATATGGGTAGTATAGAGGGTCCTGGGAGGAGGTACCCTGGGGATAGGGCTTGGTCCCATGTCGATAACCTGTGTTTGCATTAACAATGAAAAAAGTTACATGGAATCACTTGATTTTTGTTCGTCTCAAACAACAAATAGTGAACATTTCTTTATGAAATCCAATGCTTACCAATTTTGTTAAAATGACTTTTCCGATAATGACACAGAGTGTTTGGATATTTTAAAACTTATGTCAAGGCCATGATCAACATAGACCCAAATGATACAAATCACTTGACTGAATTCATTATAGAAGCTTCTTATTTATCTCAGAACATTTATATGATTGATTCAAAGCTCACAAAATGAGTAGCAAAAAGTAAACCTTTAATGATTAATACGACATTTAAAATATTATTTTGACATTATTTTTACATGATTAATGACATTTGGTCATTTATTCATACTTAAAATATCAAGTATGATGCTCAAATTATCCAGTTCATTAAATCCAATTATACAAAGAATAAGTACAATTTAGATATACATGTATATTAACTCTAATTCATTTAGCACTGCTGATTGTAAGTTACATACATACATGTACATCATATACATGCATACATCATCATATTGAAAATCAATTTTATAATTGTTTTCTTGGAATCACTATAAACATCCAAAATGCAATATACTATTTGCAGTTATAATTATAATTATAAAGTTCTTGTCTAGACAAAAAATTGAATATGAAAAATTACTTAGTGCAAGAACTAGTATGCAAAAAAAAGTAGGAAGGGCAATAATTCAAAGACTTATGCAAATAGAATTTTGGTGTTTGGACAATGTTTTGTTTCTTCATGAAATCTATCAATAATTTTATATGAAAGTTCAATCTTCTTCTGTTTTTCTATAGATAATTTTTTCTTCTTACATTTTTTTTTCATGAAGCTTTCCTTGTTTTGAGCAAAATTTCAAGAACAAATTTAAAGAGCGGACTGCTTATTTTCCCCCTTTTCTCTAACCTATGCCATTTTTGTTTTTTAAACAAGATATGTCAGAGGTGAGAGTGATGAAGTAAAGGAAGACAAAACTAAGGAAATAATATCAATTAAGACATAAATATATTTATGTATCAGTATCAAGAAAGCACCTAAATTGCACCATGTAATATGCATGTGACCCATGTAACAATAAAAGTTAAACAGACATTTCTATGCTCTAAAGGAAAAGACAACAATTTGAAATCAGAAGTCAATCTCTTCATGGATGCTTATACCAGGATGAGTAGCACAGCTTTCCATATACTTCATATAGTCAAGCTAAAAATGGTCTAATTTTAAAGAATTTCAAGTCCCTTTATTCAAACTGAAAAACTGAAACAAAAATTATTCATGGAATTGCATATTATTATGTATTGTGAAACACACAAAAAAAACAACAACAACATACATGTACTCATATAGTAAAAAAACAAAAACAAAACCACAAAAAAACTATTTTGGAGACATATGTTTAAGTTATCTACCCTTGAAATGACCTCATATAAGTAAATAATTATCATTCAAGGGCAGATAACTCAAAAGTCAGATCATGAAAAATTGACACCCAACTTTTTTTGCTTAAAATATTTCTGTCATCATATTCTAACAACATACCAAATCTAAAGTAAAAGACATTCTTTTGAACAGTTTTAATTCTGTATATAGGTCTATAGGAAATCTACCATGAATGTCCTTAATTTGTCTTAAAACCCACTGTATTCAATATCTGTACATCATCTTATTCTTAATCATCTTATTCTTAACAATCATACCAGCCTTAATTATTAAACTATTCAGTAAGACAGTATAAGAATAAAGTGACACTCACAGTGGAGCATCATAATGTTTGTTACGAATAATTTTGGGGAGGGTGAAGTGTTTTGAGGGTTGAAGTGTTTTGTGGGATAAAGTGTCTTTAAATTTGAGGAGTGCAGTGTCTAGAGATGAAGTGTAGACAGACGTTTCACTATTGAGACAGTTCACACCAAGACGGTTCACACCAAGACATTTCACTCCCTTTTTATACCAAAATTATTTTGATACCTATGATACACTAAAATAGACCTAAAATATTGAATTTAATTGAACTAAAATCGACCTTAAATTTAATTAAAAATAAATTTAAAAGGGGATTTCACTTTTTTGTCAATGACTTAAAACTCAGTACTTTAAGTTCTATCATTTCAGCTATCTTATCTTCTTTATAGTTGTTTTGAATTAAGGTGTTTTTGTATTTGTTGATCCATATGTGCAATTATCACATTATTTCACTTAAAAAAATATTTTTGATTAAAATAACACTTAAATATAACTAACTATTAGATCTTTTGTAAACATGAACTCAATAGGCAATTTTAATTTAAAGCATAACAATATTGTGACAACAATTAACTTTGAGTAACTTTGTTTTTGTGTGTGTTAATTATAACACGGATTTATATTACAGGGATCGGACACTCCCAGTTAACCCTATATAAATGCTTAAATATCTTGTCGTGCATCCGATAAAGGTACATCGATCGCTAAGCGTAAATGCCCGTTCGCAACGGATACCTACTTTACAAAATACCATATAGCTTTTCCATTTATTATACGATTTTGGAAATTTAAAGTTTATTTTGAAGAAAAATACTTGTTTAATTCAAATATCTAATTTATTTTTTAAAGGTACAGTTTATCTGTCCGCAACGACGATTAAAAAATTAACTTGAAAAAATATCCGCGGTAAATTTTCATTTTTTATATAAAAAGCAGGTATTTGAAATTTATTATTATGGTAACATAATAAATTCAATTTCAAAATAAAAAATAAGCCGATGTAAGTTATTCACAGATGATCAAAGATGCAATATTTAAGATTTATTGGGTTATGTAGTCAAATTTATTAACGCACAATTGTTTGAGGGGAAATGTATTGCGGGCTTTACAATTCGCTCAACACGTGAAGAAAATTTATTCATTTTTTAGTACAAAATATTGCCAAGATTTTTATATTGCCATATTCATGGAAAATTTAAATTTCCTTCATCATTTATATCATTATTATTTTTTTGTAAATCTGTTTTCAAAAGTCGGTGCAGTGAAGTAGATAATCATCGTAACAGTTTTAAAAGTACTCTCGTGTGGCTGTCTCGATTCCGGCCTCGTATATTTTAAATATTCTTTTTGAATGCCTGTAGAAAGATATATTTTTGATATATTTTAAAATAACGCTAGAAAAACAATAAAAATCTTAACAGTTTGAGTCAGTATTATGCGAAATAAAAGTAACTTTTGATTATTTTTTACACAGCGCTTAAATTTCTTTGAAGTTTAATTACTTTTGAAGGCGGTTAATTACCAGGTAACAAGTGATAATTGAAAAACTTTATTTTCAAACTTTCATTACCAGGTTACATGTGATAATTGCAACACTCAATCTTCAAAAACAAATAGAATTTGAATGTATATTATGTATTTGCGCGGTCTTTAACTACAGTCCATGGTATGTGTGATAAGAAAATGATTCTGAAGAGGATATATATAAATACAATGTAAAATGTAAACCTATTTTCTTTATTAACATTTATAAATGAAATAGAAAATATACAACTAAATTTGTATAGCCCTTTCTTTGAAAACTAATGAAAATAAACATATGACAAATAAATCATTTGACGTGAATTGTGAAGGATAAATATGAAAAAAAGCTGTTTCAAAAATATTATAAAACAGCTGTTCCGTATGCAAATAAAAGTTTCTTCCTTGCCAATCTAATGAATTCATCTATATATGAACGCTTGTCTAGAATGATCTGAAAATATATTTAATACACTAATTAGTAGAATATTTACTATATTTATACTAATATACAGGTAATCAAATAAAACAAGAGCACCGCTAGGCGGAGCATTATATGCCCGAAAGTGTTGTTTTTTTTTTTAGTAAAGATGAAGCATTTGTAAGACATGGGACTAAAATAAAGTATTACCTCCTTCAAATAACAATCCTCCTTTGAAGTTTCAATATTGTGGTCCAAATGGAACTTTAAGTTATGCCCCAGAAACTGTTTTCAATTCTAAGGTAAAAGTGACCTTGACCTTTGACCTTGTGACCCCAAAATCATTAGCGGTCTTTTACCCAATATGGACAATCATACTATGAAGTTTAAACACAGTAGGCCAAATGATACTTAAGTTATGTTCCGACAACTGTTTTCAGTTTTTAGGTAATATTGACCTTGTGACCCCAAAATCAATAGGAGTCTTCTACCTAATATGGACAATCATCCTATGAAGTTTAAATATTGTGGGCCAAATTGAACTTAAGTAATGCTAATGAAACTGTTTTCAATTTCTAAGTAATAGTAACCTTTGATCTTGTGACCCCAAAATCAATAATGGTCTTCTACCCAATATGGACAATCATCCTATGAAGTTTGAACACTGTTGGCCAAATGGAACCTAAGTTATGCTCCGGAAACTGTTTTCAGTTTAAGGTCATAGTGACCTTGACCTTTGACCCCAAAATCAATTGGGGTCTTATACCCAATATGGACCATCATCCTATGAAATTTGAACACTGTGGGCCAAATGGAACTTAAGTTATGCTCCGGAAACTGTTTTCAGTTTTAAGGTCATAGTGACCTTGACCTTTGACCTGTGACCCCAAAATCTATAGGGGTCTTCTACCAAATATGGACAATCATCCTATGAAAGTTTGAACACTGTAGGACAAATGGAACTTAAGTTATGCTCCGGAAACTGTTTTCAGTTTTAATGTCATAGTGACCTTGACCTTTGACCCCAAAATCAATAGGGGTCTTCTACCCAATATGGACAATCATCCTATGAAGTTTGAACACTGTGGGCCAAATGGAACTTAAGTTATGCTCCGGAAACTGTTTTCAGTTTTAAGGTCATAGTGACCTTGACCTTTGACCTGTGACCCCAAAATCTATAGGGGTCTTCTACCAAATATGGACAATCATCCTATGAAGTTTGAACACTGTAGGACAAATGGAACTTAAGTTATGCTCCGGAAACTGTTTTCAGTTTTAATGTCATAGTGACCTTGACCTTTGACCCCAAAATCAATAGGGGTCTTCTACCCAATATGGACAATCATCCTATGAAGTTTGAACACTGTGGGCCAAATGGAACTTAAGTTATGCTCCGGAAAACTGTTTTCAGTTTTAAGGTCATAGTGACCTTGACCTTTGACCTTGTGACCCCAAAATCAATAGGGGTCTTTTACCCAATATGGACAATCATCCTATGAAGTTTGAACACTGTAAGCCAAATGGAACTTAAGTTATGCTCCGGAAACTGTTTTCAGTTTTAAGGTCATAGTGACCTTGACCTTTGACCTTATGACCCCAAAATCAATAGGGGTCTTCTACCCAATATGGACAATCATCCTATGAAGTTTGAATATTGTAGGCCAAATGGAACTTAAGTTATGCTCCGGAAACCAAATTGCTAACGTTTTCAGTTTTAAGGTCATAGTGACCTTGACCTTTGACCTTATGACCCCAAAATCAATAGGGGTCTTCTACCCAATATGGACAATCTTCCTATGAAGTTTGAATATTGTGGGCCAAATGGAACTTAAGTTATGCTCCGGAAACCAAATTGCTAACAGACGGACGGACGGACGGACGGACGGACAGACAAAGCTGCAATAACACCACATACTCTTGTGAAAATCTATCATATTTCGCAATCCGCGCGTTCCGCCATCTCTCATTCTGTCCACCTTTATCCTATGTGCGATTCCGCGCATACGCGCGACGCGACTTTAAGCTAAAGGGAAGTGTCCGATCCTTGTAATATAAATCCGTGATTATAACCATGATAACAGTAAACTTAGTATTTTCTTCCAAAACAGAAACAATTTTGGCAATGTGTATTTGAATTAAAGTGAAGCTTACGTTAAAGAAATCATTATCTATTTACCCATCTTTTGAAAAGTCGAAGTTGAAAATTCCACCGTGATCAGTATCACTGATTGTTTTCCTGGGATCCCAGGTGTGATGGGCTTTGATGTTTGAAGATAAACTTAGATTTGATCTCGCTATGTCACCTGCTCGTAATTTGCAGCCGGTCTCTCTGTCTCTCCTGGTAATGAACGTATTCCTCGTGCACGCTGACATGATTTTTAATGCAACGAGACCTCTACGATGTTAATAAAAACATTTTTCTTGTACCTAAAATATTGTTTTGTTTTGACGGACAAGTGCTCGATTACCTCCTTATTAAAGAGTAGAATTTATAAAGGGGGATAATACTATTTTGATACGGCCTACGTCTGAAAGCAGTTATGGCTGGTTTAAACCGGCTACATCGCAAAGATAAAATTATTTGTTTTCCTTGATTAGACAATTAACACAAATTTGAGACAACGTAATTTATCAGTATGCTATTAAAATGTTAATGACTGATTTGAATATTTCGGTCAGTTAAACTTTTAAATAATGCGTACAAGGCCCAAAGCAAGGACTGTATACTGTGCAAGTTTGCTTCTTTAAAAATAAGCATGCGAGAGGTATTTTTGCAGCTGTGGTTCAAGATTTGTTTAATTCGAAAATATTTTGGGATATTTTGCATAAATTGACACAATTGGTTATAAATTACAATTATTTAACAAAATAGAATTAATTATATATATTGAATATAGTGTCATACTTAAAGTTTTATTTTACACTTCATTTTTTAATGTTTTGAAAGATTATATGCCGGAGAAATGGACTTCTTTCTTGGTGCATTAATAAATGAAATATATATTAAAAGTAGTATTAAAATAAAAGTTTTTTGAAAAATTTAATAATGCCTGCTGCACAGTAAATGGGCCAATTTTGTTAGCATTTGTGGACTGTGTGGGTAGGGGACGGATGTTACAAAGATGTACTTAAAGTCTGAATATTTAACAGTTTATAATAAAAATTGTATTATTTCTCTTAATTTTATTAAAACATTATGTATTCTGATAAATTTCACCAAAAAAATCCGGAAAATTTATCTCAGATATAAAAATATTTGCTGTCAAATTTTCAGTATTTTTCCCACAAAAAATTAATGAAATTTTCAAACATGTTAGAAACAAAGAGAGAAAACACAAGGATAGGTACACCAAATCATACTTAAATCAAAAATGCATACACATTTCTTTTAAAACAGTAGAAATTATAGGACTTTCTTATGTATATTTCTTGTTAGATAATCCAGAAAAGAATTGTATCAGGGGGGCGAATGTTTCATTTTTTCGGGGGACAAATGTTACACTAGATGTTAAAAGCTCAAAGTTCTTACTCTTTTGGTTTTATTTTAAAGTCATAAAATTTCTAAGAGTAATATGCTTTGTAAAGTACAATAAATGTAAAATAATGGGACAAATTATGAGAAAAAAAATGTATAAATATGTCCGACAATAACAGAGTTTCTTACTTTTTGTTTTTCACAATGAAAAGTTGCATTCACCATTGACTTAGACTTCTTCTGGTTATCTTACATTTGAATGAACATTTGGAATAAAGTAAGAACATTGCTAATGAAATAAAAGAATCCTATTTGTTCCCAGAAAATGCATTTACACTGTGTTAAAGAAAAAAATGTCATACCAACGCTACCTTTCTTTACATGATTTTTTTACAAAAAAACTATAGTTATAATTATACTGGTAATAAGATTTATCTTTGTAAAAAAATATCATACAGTGTGAAGTAAATTTGAGACATATGCAAGCTTGAATTTCTCATTACTAAGTACACACATTATAAACAATTAAAAATATTCATTAAAAAAAAATTAAGATTTTAAATTGTTGAAATTGATTTATTGATTTGAGGAAATTTTAAGTTTATTTATGTGAAAAGTCGGCAGCATTACCCGAAGATTTAATATAATTCAGTGTCATAAGCTCATTATTTCTAATTTTAAATTGTTGAAATTGATTTATTGATTTGAGGAAATTTTAAGTTTATTTATGTGAAAAGTCGGCAGCATTACCCGAAGATTTAATATAATTCAGTGTCATAAGCTCATTATTTCTAATTTTAATAGTTCTCTGTGTAAATTTCAGTGTAAATGAACTGCTTAACTATGAACTCATTTGTAATTCAATAAAAATTTATAGATTCAAAAAAATTTGCGAAGGGTTCATTTACAGAAAAAATTTCATGGTGATTCCAACTTTTTCATTATAGGAATCCTAACCATATCCTTTAAAATACTTAAGATTTTCTTCCACTTTATTAATAATAATTATAAATGGCTCAAATGGTAAGAAAATTATGCTGGAGTTTGGAAAAAAAACAAAACAAATTTATTCAGGGTGTTGAATTATATAAAAAAAAAATTCATTGACTAAATCTTTAGCCTAAAAATTTTTTAATAAAATAAACCCTTTTCAAGCCTTCTTTAACAGATATGGCAGTCCCTCCCACTGTTTTTTTAGGTATATGTATATCACCCTATATTGGCACCCCTACTGTTTTGTAATATATCACAATTCCCAATCTACAATACACAGCTCCCAATATACACCTCGTTAACTTCCAATAAAGTGCCAGCCCCTTCTGTGTGTATATAGTTAGGATCAGAGCTGCATTACTGGTACTGGTACTGGTACTGCAGTACGTACTGCAGCGATTTTGCAAGTACTGGTACTGATACTGAATTACTCTTACAAAATTTTGCTACTACTGGTACTGGTACTGCATTACTGTCTTAAAAAGTGGTACTGCTACTGCATTACCCAGTACTTTTGGTGTTGATAAAAATTAAAAATTACATCAATTTTTCTCATAAAATAAAGCTGTAAATTACATTAACTATATTTTATTTTTGTGAAAAAGTAAGTTATCAAATCTAAAGATAATTTGCTGCAATATTCCTTCAAATGTTAACATAGTTTTCATCATAAAAAGCACCAAAAACTTTAAGTAAAAATTAAATTAAGATAAACAGACTCAATAACTCTTTACCCTAAAATATCCTTATTAAAATCTTTTATTACTTTGTATTTACTAGTAAAAGAGCAAAACACTAATTAATTTCTTCTATTTTAAAAAAATCCCATTTCAAGTGAAAAAAGTGATATTGTTAGCACCATAAAAAGTTGTTATTTACTTTGGTATGAATTGAACAGAGGTGTGAAGGTGTGAAAGGCAACAAAAGACTGTTGTGTTTTAAATGAAAGATGTTTGCATTGTATTTATATAGTTGATTGGTTACTAAACAATTAGATATGACATGAATATATGTTGTAAATATGTTATGTTAACTTTAAAGCAGCATGCCTCCAGATTCATCCTTATTTTCATGAAAATTTTGAAAATGTATTTAAAGGTAAAATATTGTTAAATGAACAAAGAAAGTACTTGACACATTACAATCGGCACTTAAAATCCACGTAAATTACCAAAAAGAGGTCAAAACATGCATAAATAGCCCCAACTGGGTTAGTAACGCAGTAGAAATATGGTGATAAATACTACAAAATACAGTCATTAATTGCACATAAGATATACAACATGTAAATTATCACTTGAATCTTTAATTTGTTTACTTTTCTCAAAGTTTTAGTAATTTTTTTCCAAGTTTAATTTTCTTTAAATATTTTTAGTCATCTGGAGGCAAGCAGCTTTAAAGTAAATTATGATTTTATTTCTTTGCTGAATAATATTTGCAATTATTTGTTTGACACTGTATTAATTCAAACTTTGATGAATATATAAAAGTAATGGTACTGATACTTAATTACTTCACCAAAAAAAGTACTGGTACTGCAGTACCGAGCTAAAATCTAGTACTGGTACTGGTAATGGTACTGCATAATTTGCCAAGTACTGGTACTGGTACTTAAGTACTACACCCTTAGTACTGATGCAGCTCTGGTTAGGATCCATATTTCACTGATTTATGAGGGGCTGTGAAAGATGATTTGTTTACTTTTTACGGCTAAAGAATTTATGTTTAAACAATTGACTAAATTTATTTACAAAGATTGTTTCAACATCTCTAATTTTTGCACCTCTTAACGTCTTCTATAAATCCTGTTTTGGATTTTGTGTGTGTTTCTTCTAGTTCTTAGATTTGAAGTAGTATTTTATTCTTGTGTGAAAAATTCCTATACATTTGCAAAACTTACTACTTCTCTATCATGCAACATAAGAACAAGATAAGTTTAGTATTTTTGTAAAAAGGAATCATAAGTTCATTTCTGTAACATCCGTCCCCTTCTGTACCCTTTCCTTATACACAAAGAAATTGGCAATCTTTTGTACATTTTCATAGAAAGACTATCAATAAGCATCAGAAACATTGTTTTTTATGAGTATTGTTTTTATGAGTATTGTTTCATAATTGGATATATTATGACAGGGGGACGGACGTTACAGTTTTTTTCATCACATTTTTTTTCACCACTTTAATGCCTACTGCGGTAAAAATGTTTGAAAATTTGTATTGAAAACACTGTACATATGTTTTTAATTTATATTTCATTAGATTAGACAATAAAGTACTATTTTATTTGCAATTGCAGGTACACTTGTTTAATTAACAACTGAATGTTGAAAAAACTGATGCATTACAAATGTCCGATTTTACTAAAATCATTTTAATGATAAAAACAAGGATGATATACGCCAAGTATATCACCGGAAAGGTAATTGAATTTTCTATGTGGATATCAAAATTTAAGTGATAAATTAAAGCAGATAATAGTGGTGTTAATTCTAAAAACACCAAAAAAAAAACAAACCAAAAAAAAACCAGATGCTAACACATTACAGGTAAAATTGGACAATTTTAGGTTATAAAAATGTCTGTATCTACATTTTGGGTTATGGTATCATAAAAAAAAACTTTTGGGCACATAAGCTTTATAGTAAGTTCTTTGTAAAAATACAAAAAAGTAATTGCAAATATAATATATTGTTTGAAAAAGCCTGCATTACATGTATTTTTGAAAAATTGGCACATTTACTGTGCAGCAGGCAATAAGCAAATTTTCGGTTAATGTTTTATTAAGTATATGGAAATGTTTTCTCTACATTTTCCAAAACAATTTGATTGGAATAAAGTATATAAAGCTGCATGACTCCAACCACAATATTTGAAGAAGAAAAAATCCAACTTAAATGAAAGTAAATTAAAGTAAAATTTGTGCCATTTGCGCCAAAAAAATCAATGATCCCGAAGGACCAGGAAAATATAACAACACTGAAGTGAAGTACACGGCAACTTTTTACAGCTGCCACATGGTACTGTCACCTGCTGATATGAAGTATAAAAATCTGGAAACAAAATGATCCATCGAAAGCATTAATCACAACAAAATTACATGGAAATTGCTGAGTCTGTATCTACATCTGTATCTGTGAGAGTACGTCGTAGTAACCAAAATTTGGCTTTAATTTAATTTAATTTTGGCTATTTTATGATCACATCCGTGTTATTTGTGCCGTGTGGCGGCTGTAAAAAGTCTCCCCGTACATTTAATCAATGATGTTATATTTTCGATCCTTGAAGATCGTTCAGCACGACATTATTGTTGTGCTTGTGGTATTTTTAGTTTCAATTTTTCGGCATTTTCTAGTTGGGTGGTTCCAATATTCCTACTTGAATAATGTTGAATCACCCTTAGGATATGTTGCCTGCTTTTTAAATTTGTCTTTTGACGTCGTATCTGTGATACGCAGGCTTCATAACCTTTGATCCCCTTTCAAAATTCCATTTTATTTAGTTCCGCCCATTGTTTTCTCGTTTAGGGCACACGCTTTTTATTACTTGGGGACCATACGCCGCTTTTCATGGAATGGCACGGAAGTGTCACATTGAAGGTTCCATGATAACCGCCGTATGAACACATCTGCGGATGTTTCTAAATTCAAAATTTTACTATTTCATGTTTAAATGTTGAATTCTGCTTAAGCCGGTGCTAGGGGGCATGGACGGTAATTTGCACTTTCCAGTACCGTCCATGAACAGGCTCAATAAAACCGAGCCTGCAACATTTTCAATTTTGCCGTGTTGGGCTTTCTTTAGGGATTTTGTATTTATCTATTTTATGATCACATCCGTGTTATTTGTGCCGTGTGGCGGCTGTAAAAAGTCTCCCCGTACATTTAATCAATGATGTTATATTTTCGATCCTTGAAGATCGTTCTGCACGACATTATTGTTGTGCTTGTGGTATTTTTAGTTTCAATTTTTCGGCATTTTCTAGTTGGGTGGCTCCAATATTCCTACTTGAATAATGTTGAATCACCTTTAGGATATGTTGCCTGCTTTTTAAATTTGTCTTTTGACGTCGTATCTGTGATACGCAGGCTTCATAACCTTTGATCCCCTTTCAAAATTCCATTTTATTTAGTTCCGCCCATTGTTTTCTCGTTTAGGGCACACGCTTTTTATTACTTGGGGACCATACGCCGCTTTTCATGGAATGGCACGGAAGTGTCACATTGAAGGTTCCATGATAACCGCCGTATGAACACATCTGCGGATGTTTCTAAATTCAAAATTTTACTATTTCATGTTTAAATGTTGAATTCTGCTTAAGCCGGTGCTAGGGGGCGTGGACGGTAACTTGCACTTTCCAGTACCGTCCATGAACAGGCTCAATAAAACCGAGCCTGCAACATTTTCAATTTTGCCGTGTTGGGCTTTCTTTAGGGATTTTGTATTTATCTATTTTTAACACGACGTTTGGGGGGGGGGGGGGATTGCGCCTTAATCACAAAGTTTTATGGAGTTTTTGAATTGTTGAACTGTTGATGAACACACTTGAGAGTCACTTAATTTATTGCAGAAAGAGTTTTTGTAGTTTTCTGTTTTTTATATATACTGGTCTGTAGCACTTTTGATTATTACACACAGATTTTTCCACAATGTTATCACTTATATGTTCTTTATATGATTTAGCTCTTACAGATCGTCTTTTGCCCTGAGGAGTTAGGTATTCTCGTATGTTAATTGCCGGTACTTGCCCTTCCACTACCTTATCCATGAAAGTAAGCCGGTGTAATCGTCTGCGCTCTTGGAGGCTCGGTAATTCCAATTGTTCCAGCATTGATGTTACGCAGCCTGGATCACTAGAAGTATAGTTGTTAGTTATGAAACGAGCGGCTTGTCTTTGTATACGTTCAAGTTTATCAATTTCGTTTTTGGTATAAGGGTCCCAGATAGTGCATCCGTATTCTAATTTGGAGCGGACTAAAGCTAGATAGGCATTTTTGCGGCATGGTTTAGGACAATGGCGTAAGTTCTTTCTTAATAATCCAATAGACGAGTTACCTCTTTTACAGATGTTACTTATATGTGTTGACCACTTCATATCCTCCGAGAAAGTGATAACAAGGTAAGGGTTGACTTGAACTTGTTGTTATTATCAATGTTGTAGAAATGCATGGATTTTGACTTCGAACTCAGCAAATAACATTTTTTTGCGTTAAATTTCACCCCCCCCCCCATGTAGATGCCAAGCTTTGGAGAGTGTCTAGATCTTTTTGAAGTTAAAGATGGTCTTTTTGAGACTTCATTTGGCGATACAGTAAACAATCATTAGCAAATAACCTCACTTGTGATTTTACATGGTCCGGAAGATTGTTAATATGTAATAGGAAGAGCAATGGTCACAACGCTGTACCCTGTGGGACTCCAGAACCCACATTTACTGACGATGATTATTCACCTTCTACGACAACACTCATCTTGCGCTGCATCAAGAAGTTGGCGATCCAAGTATGTAAGTTACCTCTGATGCCATAGGAGTGAAGTTTGTAAAGAAGCTTTTTGTGGAAAACAGTATCCAAGGCTTTACTGAAGTCCAAAATGATGGTGTCTACTTGTACGTTATTATCATACATGGACAAAAGATCGTGAGTGGTGACAATTAGTTGTGATTCGCATGAGAAGCCGCTTCGGAAATCATGATTCAATGACGTAAGTGCTTTAAAATTTTCCAGGTGATCCAAGATGTGCCGACAAATAATATATTCCAGTAGTTTGGAAAGAATACAAGTTAATGATACAGGTCGATAGTTTCTGGGAGGTGTCTGTCCCCTTTTTTGAAGACCGGTGAAACGAAGGCATTTCTCTAATCGGCGGGTAAATTTCCCGTGTTGGTAGATGTTTGGAATATAGTTGAGATTGCTGGTGCTAGCTCTTCTGCACAATATTGAAGGTTTGATTGAGTCTGTATTAAAGTTAGAGGTTAGAGTGCGAGAGGTCTTTTCGCAGCTGTGGAAAATTTGTTTAATTCGAAAATATTTGGATATATTTTTGCATAAGAGGCACAATGAATGTTTATAAATAAATTATTACAGTTATTAAACAAAATATAATATATTATATATATTGAATATAGTATCATAATGAACATTAAATTTGTTTTACACTTCATTTTTATAATGTTTTGAAAGATTATATGCAGGAGAAATGGACATTTTATATGCGCACAAAGGGAACAATTTATGCTATGTTATCAAACTAAATTCAAAATAAATGATATATACAGTAAAACCCTCAATTAAGACCACCATAGGGACTGGACCAAGATGGTCTTAATTGCGGGGTGGTCTTAATTGTGAATATTCTTACACACTTTTTGACCATTTTCTATTTTAGTCATTTTGTATGATCAAACAATATGTATCTTAACCTGCACATACAACATAAAAGTATTTTGTAATGGGAAGAAAGAAATTTAATATCAAATTCCATTTGGTCTGATTTCAATATTAATTATTATATGTTGTACATAATTCAAATCAAATAAGAAATTAATTCTTTGCATAATGAATGTGCTTAAAGCAAGCACTAATTTACTTTCTCACTTTATTTCATACAATATAACCAGATACATAGATAACAGATATATATTATCTATGTCTCTGATATAACCTATGATATAAGGTGCTTTTGGCACCTTGTGAAATTAAGTGTCATGCCTAAGAGCATTCAAGAAGAAAATAACAACATAACAACAAACTTAAGATCTATGTAGGTGTTGACTTTAAATCAGTAGTCTCAATAGTGGGGTCAAATAAAGAACAAAACAAAGAATTTGGACTGCATCTGGTGGTCTTAAAAGTGGATAAGCAAGGTTGTCTTAATTCTGGATAATGTAACCATTGACATAATGAAAAAATCCGTACTTTAAAAAATGGTCTTGATAGTGGGCGGTCTTAATTCCGTGGTGCTCTTTAGTAGGGATTCTACTGTATATTAAAAGTAGAACTCAAAATAAAAGTTTCTTGTAAATTCAATAATCTAATTTTCGATTAATGTTTTGGAAAGTATATAGAAAAATTTCCTCTGCAATAGAGATTTCCCAAAACGGCCATAAAAATTAAAGTATGTTATCAAACAATTCCAAGTCCCAGATTTACATAAAAAAATGTATATATCATTTGATTTGAATAAACAGTATGCCCCCAACCACAATATTTAAAGAAAATCAAACTTAAAAAAAATGTGTCACTTGCGCCAAAAAGTATCCGTCATACCGGTTCAAAAGCAATCGGAACGTCCTCGGCTATTGTTCATTATAACTTTTAATTGTCAATTAAAGTCCGTGTTTATATATACAGTATGGTTGCGTTAATAAAATTTAAAACTTGTTTTGTTATAAAAACAAATGAAATTTACTAAACGTACAAAGTAAATCTTTGTAGCCTGCTTACAATTAACGTTCAGTAAACAACATTATTCCATGAACTATATTGATTTTGCGCAGTTTACCGGAACATACTGTATGCGCAATTTACAATCTGGATAATTTTTGTGGGCAAATTTGTGAATTGCATTCAAAACATGAAGTAATGTGACAGATACTATGCTAAAATTTCGTCTAGTTAAGTGTTGTTGTTGTTTTTTTAAAACTTTTATCATTAAAGTCGATAGCCCGTGTAAACTTTACATCGCTGGATAAATCAAATGGACGTGTCTATCTTTCAATACCCATGGACAAATCCATTACATTTTGTATTCATTTAAGGAAAAAAATTTCAAAGTATTCATCTCACAACAAAACCTTTCATAAGTTTACTATCTAATATGCCTTCCTAATGAAATTCATTGTAGATTTTTTTTATAATGATGTTGAGCATATTATATATAATACATAACGCCTTTTCCATTTTATAAAATGACATACTTTAAAACGTTACTGAAATTACAGTTATTAGTTAAAAATGTGAGTTTTACCAAGTTCATTTATGGTTTGCTTCCAAAAATCATCATTAAAATTCTTTTACAAAAAGTACTGTTATTGGGCGTTGCTTTCTTAAACCGCTACATTTTGTCAAACTTTATATGTAAAATACCTTCACAGTATTCGGCGTTTACCGAAACACATAATGGAAGCTGTTTACCCCGTCAATCAGAAGAATGAGGTCTTTTTTTTTCTTGCACCTTGACCCTTGAAAAGAATAAAAAAATCACAAGGACTACGGCTATGTGAATAAAGCATTTGGTTTACAATTGCTAATTAACATTACAGAAGCCAGAAAGTCGCACTTGTGATAGAATGCGTTGTCATTTAGAAGATCTGAAAGATCATCTAACCTCCTTTCGAAAGATTTATTTCTTTGTTAAACTGTTTCACCACATTCTTCAGTAGAACCAAAAGAGGGCTTGAATATCTGATCCTCTAGAATTGATGAAAATTGTGTAAACATTTTAACATCTTTTTCGAATTTAAGAATCTTAATTGTGGTAGTACAGTGGGTTGGCATTATAAATCATTTACATGTGGCTCAAACATGTGCACCAAGTGAGAAATAATCCGACTATAGTGTCTTTGTACCTGAAGTCATTTACACATGATATTTTACACATTTCGTTAGTACCTGTTTTGAATGTTTTGAGATGTTCATGTATCTTATACTGTTTATAATCATCAAAGAAAAGATATAAGAACGTGTGCCGATATTCAAATTGTGTAGTTAGTGTATATTAATATAGATATATTAAATTATTAATATAATATAAAATGATATAGCAATTACGTATATGTAATGGCTAAATCATCTTTATGATACTAAATCACACATCAGGATGGGAACATTATTGACCTTAAGGACATGATTATAAACCATATGCTACAACAGGATTTGATGTGTTTTCATATTCATTAGTTAACATAAGGCAAGTGGCCCCTAGATAAATCTATATTAACTAAGTGATTCGTGTGGCAGGGCCAATATTGACAAAAGGGACATGAATAATTTAAGTTTTAAGGGTCCACAACACAATATTACATGCCTTATATATAACCTAAGCTCTAGGCATTGTAGTTTCACACGATAAGACATAAATTTCCTTTTATGAATCCATATGTCTCAAGTGACCATTGGGTGCGGGCAAACATTGACCCAAGGGTCATGATATAGAATTAATATGTTTTATCATGCAAGTAAATGCTAGATGTCTAACATCTAAGATCTTGGCATTGTAGCTTCACACAGTAAGAGTTAAATGTTTTTCTTTTGAAAGTATGTATCAACTAAATGAGTCCAATGGCAGAACCAAGACTGACCCAGGGTCATGATTAATATTAGTTTGAAATTTCAACAAGGTGTGCTACATAGAAAACTGTACGCTTTGTCTTTAAAATGGTTTTGAAATAAGAGACATAGCTTTGAATTGGTATCGGTTTGTTTATGTGTGCCGCCATTCAACTTAATATCATTTCTGTTGTCACAAATAACATGGGCTGACTACTATGTATCAGTAACATTTCTGCCAAAAAGTTTTAATTGCCTTCTATCAGTTTGGAAGATACAGAGCGGACACGAAATTTTAAGATTAAACATAATGGCATCGTGGAATGTTTAACATTTCTGCCATGTTGTTTCAATTTCCTTCCATCAGTTCAAAACACTACATTGCTAACGGACGGACATAACAAACAACAAGAACCGGTTGAACCGGGTGATGCTCCCCGAGTAGGTTTTGGACACAGAAAATTAAAGAATACCTCTTGAATTGTCAGAGTAATATCCAAGACAAAGTTCAAAGTGTAAAAATGAAAAAGAAGCAATCCCCAAATTTTTAAACGGGGCAGCTGAGTAAAAATTCTTTTTTGCGTGGACTTTTTTTTTTAATGGAAAAATCACCTACAAATCTCCTATGGGTAGAGTATTTTTGGGACAAATTTCAAAGGGGAAAAAAAAATTTACCAAAAGGAAAAATTTTCCAAAATAAGGCAAGGCAGAGTTATGGCTCTTTTGCACTGCACTTCTGTTCAATGAAATCTATCTACCTATAAAGTTATATGTTGATATGTCTTATAGTTCTAGAGTTATGTCCCGGACAAAGTTCAAAGTGTACAAAAAGGGCAATAACTCCCAAATTAGGCAAGACTGAGTTATTGTTCTATTGCACTACATATTTACACAATGAGATCTATCGTTTCATGTTGATATCTATGGTGGCTGATTTGTGCCATTCGTGTTTTCGTTCCGCGACCCCGCCAAGCGAAAAGTCGAAAATTAAGAAGTTAAAATGGCGGGGGCGCGGAGCGAAAACACGCTAATTAGCGAGGGCGCGGGGCGAAGTTTAATAAATAAAACTTCGTCCCGCGGGGGCCGGAGCGAGATTTAAGAAACAAAACGGCGGGGTTGCGGGACGAAAACACGCTTATTAGCGCGGGCGCGGGGCGAAGGTTAATAAATAAAACTTCGCCGTGCGCCCCGCTCATTAGTGTGTTTTCATCCCGCGACCCCGCCAAGCGAAAAGTTGATTATTAACAAGTTAAAATGGCGGGTGCGCGGAGCGAAAACACACAAATTAGCGAGGGCGCGGGACGAAATTTTAACTTGTTAAATCTCGACTTTTCGCTTGACGTGGTCGCGGGGCTATTAGATTTTAAAAACAAGAAGTGAGATCAGAAATTATATGGATTTCTCCTCGGGGGGATTAACACGTTCAACTGGTCATATGATGGGGCAGACCGTCAGACAGGATGTACTAAGACTGAGAGACAGGGTGGACTGGACTGTATTTTGGGACAGGATGTATGGAATCAATCATTTTGCTCGTGTGATTTGTTACATGAATATTATTATTTGTTTCTTAAAAATGGTCAACAGATAAACATGTTTCATAATGTTGATATTATTGATTATTTAGAGTTTCCTCATTTCTGAAAAAGAGCCTTTTGAATAGAAAAGTTTTAGTTCAGAAAAATGTCCATAACTCATAAACCACACGGTAAATTTTGTTTTAGTCATTTAAAAATTCTAGCAATTCCTTAGACTCGGCATCCTTCCTATCGTCATGATCGGGATTCCAGCATGGATGTTTTAGATTAAAATATCTGTTTCAGAAATCTCCTACTATTATGGCATTGTTTAAGTTATTTCCACAAATATTTTTTAGTTTATCATACGAGTTAATATTTGATTTATGTGCATAATAGTTTATGACGGTGACATTTTCATTTTTGCCTATTACTTCAATAGCTACAAATTCTATATCACTATCATAATTTATAATCTTTTCTTTAAAAGTTATATCATTTTTGACATATATCTGGGTGATCTGCATTCAGTCTATTTTTTATAAACTGGATTTTGGTAACCTTTCAGTCTAAATGGAACTTGTTGTTTAATTAGTTTTGTTTCTGGTATACAAATTACGTCTAGCGGGTTCTTAAGATTATTTAAATAATTTTGTAATTCATTACATTTTATACGAGTGTAGGACAAAAGCCCTCCCGGACAAAAGCCCTCCTATCCCAAAATGACAAGGCCCGTGAAAATGACAGGGCGACAAAAGGGGAAACGGACAAAAGCCCTCCCGTAAAAATGACTGGACGGACAACACATACTCGCTATTAAATTTGCAACGATTTTTGGGGGCAAAAATGAGTTTTTCACAAATTCCACTATATCCGTCTAAAACACAATTTCATTACGTACAATCAAAACAAATGAACATAAAAACACATTACAATTGGTAACAAATTCCTTAATGATGATACTATGTCATATTTACTGAACCAAAAAAGAAAATTTCGCAAAGTATGTGACAGTTGTTCAAGGGTACCACTTAGATGTACACACTTATATACATGTAGTAGCTTGTAAAACTCGTTTTCTTTGCAAAATCGGTCAGCTAATCCCCGTATAAAAGCCCGATATGTTTATTCAACGTAAAAATCGAGGTTCAAAAGGATTGAAAAACTGTACTAACATATCTACATTCAAACTTGGAGAAAGTTTCTTTTTTTGTTTCAGTATATATAAGAACAGAAATAAATCTAATATTTGACATACAACATAAGAGTAGTATAAAATACTTTTGGTGCTCAGCAAACTTTTATAGTAGCATTTATTGTGTTGCATTGACCGTATAATCAGAATGCTATTGAAAGGTTTATAAAATCAAACAGTACATGTAGTTTGTGGTAGTGTATAATATTTATTTATTTATTTATTTAAGTCTCATCTATACATGATTTACATATATAAAAACAGACATAAAACAGATATAATACATACATTTCAAGAATAGCCATTCTTATTATAGAATTATATGAGCTTATAAGGGGGACAACTTCATAATATTACGGAGTTGTCTCCCTTATTTACATAAACTTACAAGTTAAAACACCGTAAAATAGTAATTAAAAGGGATAAAATATCACTTAAAATGGTCTAAAAGTTCTGAGTTAAAACATACTAATCATCTGCTAAGATCTTATTTTTCTTGAGTTATTTGAATATAATATATTATTTCTTTTGAATGTTACAACAGGAAGAATAGTGTGTAGAAGCGTATAAAACGTCGAACACGATAACGTTTAAATTAATTGATACCGAATTCTTGCTTTTTTGCGACCTATCGTGACCTACTTGTAAATAAGTTTGTTGATATCAGCATAATTATATATGTTTAAACTAAATCAATGGGCGTTTATTTCAATCATTCCATAAAGAAAATTGAACAATTTTATTTGTTACAAATTATTTTTGTCTGCAAAAAATAAAACTATTTATCTATTCTCTGAAGGGTGAGAAATAATTGCGCCCGCTAATTTATGTAGATGGACTATTGCCAGAAGTATAGGGTTCAAAAACTATAACAGTAGTCAAAGATATATTTGCTTGGGTCTGAAGACCCAAACTAATAAAAACCAATCTTCATAGTGGTTAAGCGTAAACTAACTGAAAAGGAAATAAATTGTTCGTTAATCGCTAAGAATAAGGACAATTTTTTAAAATTAAATCGTAATTTTATACTGTTTAGCTTGGTTTGATACAGTTTTCTGTTGGAATAACTATAATATAATTCAAAGGTAAGTTAATTAACATTGAATAACGGAACTTTAAAGACTACAATCTGCACTTGTAAAAACAAAATTATCGAAAACATATTTTTGAAATTACCAACTGTATAAATGTATCAAATGAAAAGCAAAAATATATATTTCAGTAACAATGGCAGGAAATGGTGGTGATTATCTCTATCGTCTGCTGAGAGACGACGAATATCCTTTGACTGATGGTATCAGGGCGAAATATCCATCCCGTGATAAAAAGCCTTCGTATCATATAAGACAATGTTCCAACGAATCTAAAGCTTGTCACTGGATTTCTACATGTGCCTCGAAGAAGGCAATGGAGAAACTGATTGAATTAAAGAGAGAAAAAATAGATGAAGGAAAGATCACCGATGTCTGTTTCAGATATGTTGAAATCGATCGGAAAAAGCTTAAAACGTATGCTCAAAAAAGCAAGCCCCCTGACGTCGCTTTGTTTGAAGTGTTTCAAGATTCAATGTTCGTATCGTACCGTTCAGAGAGAAAACGGGAAAAATTCTTGATTTCACTGATTCGGATGTAATGAAAAAATATCTTCCTGAAAAAAACTCGCGTGACCAAAAGTATAAAATTCAGAGAAACTTTGCTAAGTTTTATGAAGAAGTTCTTGTTGAACGATTTATACCTCCAAATTGTTGTACAAAAGTTTATGATGGAGAGAAATTATACAATGTTGACCGTTTTTGGAAAATAAGGGAAAAAAATTTGTTCCAGAGCGAGAATGTGGCAAATATTTACCACCTTATATGCGCAAATAACTCAAGTAGGTAATACAAACATCTGTGGATTCACAGCAGGAAATCCATACCAACAGTTCTTAGGACATACAATGCAGATGCCGTGTATGCCATCATATCCGCATTATTCGCCAACATGTCTTCTTTATCCTTTTTCCCGGTAACATAGTTCAATGTTAAAAAATGTATTTTTTGTAACGTTTTGGCATTGTTCATAATAAGCTAGTTTTGAATAAAGATGATCGTTTACTGAAATGATGTAAGGGTTACTTAACTCTTATGTTATTTGTTTATATTGCAACAATATATTTTAGTTTACTATGGTGGCTAATTTGTGCCATTTGTGTTTTCGCCCCGCGACCCCGCCATTTTTAACTTGTTAATTTCGACTTTTCGCTTGGCGGGGTCGCGGGGCGAAAACATAATTATTTCATAGTGTTATATAGTAAACATTTTTACTACCGGTATATTGAGACTTTTGAGAATTTAATACCGGTAGTGTATTTCGGAGTATTAATTCAAGCTGATTAATTACGATATATGATACTTTCAGAATAATTTGTATCTAATCAAACGGCAGGTAGCCCAAAGAAAAATTTATTATATATTCGTTGTACATTCGCTCGGTACACGTTACATTTTGTTCAAACATTAGAGTCGCGGTTTTGAAGCGATTAAGAATTAAATTATAAGTGTGACAAATGTCCATCGTCTACTTTAAAAACGGATTCCAATACTGTACTAATATATGCTTCACAACTCTCTGAATGTTCAGCTCAGACTCCTCTTTTGGGACTCCATGGATGCAGACGAACACTTTCTGTATAGATACAGATTTTATATGCCATCAAATCAATTTTGAAAATTAAGATGAGCTCGTTCCCGCTATTCCCATCTCTATTGTTTTATGTAGATTGCTAATACACGTGTAAAACATAAACAAATAGAATGGTACTAAAGTCAAGTAATAACGTTCAGTTGTACATTGAAAGATTTGGTGTTTGTTTGAAATCAAAATACTGCAATACAAGCTAATGTGTGTATATACTATAAAGATATGTACAATATCTTTTTTTTTCTAAAGTAATTAGGGGTAAAATAACCATCAATCATACAGTATATTTCAATAACTGGACTATTTAACAAAGTTCGTGCATAAATGATAAATATCGAAGTAGTTGCACTTTAACTATATTCAAACAGACTGTATAAACACTTGTTTCATAAAAGACTGTATTCAATGTATGAATATTTCACTCAGTTCAATTGAATACCAATATATACCCACTCGATCGTGTTAAAGATCGATAGTCTATAGATATGTATTTTAAAATGAGCTTTTGATAAAAATGTGATTTGTTTACATTGTATTTCAGTTTGTAAAATCATGAGATAAGAGTTAAAAGTTATATTGATATACATTTATCAAATTGAGATTGTTTGAATGCATCTGTGTCTGTTTGAACTTGTTTTTGTAAGCTATATCAAATACATATAAATCATTTATTCATGTTCATGGACTATTATCAGATTTTGACAATAAGAGAAGTATAGGGTTCAAAAAGTTATTACAGTAGTCATAGAAGTATATTTGCTTGGGTCTGAAGTCCCTAACAAATAAAAACCAATCATCACAGTAGTTAAGCGTAAACTAACTACAAAGGATATAACAGCGAGAAGGACAAATTGTTTTAAATCAAATCGAAGTTTTCGACTGTTTAGTTGGTTAGTAAATTTTCTGTTGGAATAACTATAATATCAGGTTAGTAAAATGGACCTCATGCTTAACAAATCCATCTACACTTCAAGTATGTTTAAGTTATCCTCGTTATCGCCCAATTGGCTGTACCCTTCGTGACGGATATTCCGATCCGAACAAATAATAATATTCTATCACTTTACCATCATGTAAGATAAGAAAAACAGACTTTTGGAGAACTACATCAACACTGATTAACAATTAAATAAGTATTAAAACAGATCGTGTTGCAAAGTTGTATAGTTGTAAATAAGTGTTTTTTCCTTTGATAGATATTTCTAGAAAATTATATTGTTAACGCTTAAAATCTTCTGTTAATTCAAAAGTGTAAAACCCAAAGTGGCGTGTGCATAAAAACTTGATTTTTCTTCGGTTACTGTTAAGGTGTTTTTATGTCTGTAAATCGATAGGTTTTATTGGATAGTACAATAATAATCATACTTAAAATTAATTGATATGTTGCAAAATAGATCATTTTATATTCGATAAATTAAAACAGTTTTGAAGTGTAGATGGATTTCGTACACATGAGGTATTAGAAATTATCATTAATTAATGTAAATTTAAAATGAACAAAAATGTTTTACTCTTTCCAAGTTACTATAGCACAAAAGCCTTAAAAATTGTTTCGTTGAAATGTTCTCAGCGTTATTTATTCTTGCTGATGAGTGGATGTCGATGTTTAATTTAAACAAAGGCGAACGGTTGATGACGTTACTCAAATTTTAAAGATATTCAAACTTAGATACCCTATATCTTTAAAAGAAAAAACATTTATTAAGGTATGGTTTGAAAAATTTAATGGCAAAATGTTGCTGTTTAAGAACCGTATGTTAAAATTATTTACTATCATGAGAAAACGTAAGTTTTTGTGACTAAATAAATGCCGCATCTCATCGAAAAGTGTGGTTATTTTCAATCAAAATTCACGTCAAGTAAAGCTTGCACATGGTCAGGCGCCTTTAAATGTTGACTTTGAATCAATAACATTGATTTACTTGAACACAGTTGGGATATGTAAAAAAGTTATATATATATTTCAGTTACAATGGCAGGATATGGAGATGATTTTCTCTATCGTCTGCTGAGAGACGACGAATTTCCTTTGACTGATGGTATCATGGCGAAACGTCCATCCCGTGATAAAGAGCCTTCTTATCATATAAGGCAATGTTCCAGCGAATATAAAGCTTGTCACTGGATTTCTACTTGTGCCACAATGGAGGGATTAAAGAAAATGAAAGAATTAAAGAGAAGAAAATTAAAAGATGATGAAGGGGACAATGATACATGTCTCAAATATGTTGTCATCGATCGGAGCGAGCTCGAAACGTATGCTGAAAAATGCGAGGAGGCCTATAACGACCCATTGTTTGAAGTGTTTCAAGATCAGATTGTTCGTACCGTACCATTCAGAGAAAAAACGGGAAGAATTCTAGATTTCACTTATTCGAATGTAATGGACGAATATCTTCCTAAAAAAGACCAGAGTGACAAAAAATATCAAATTCAAAGAAATTATGCTGCGAAATATGAAGAAGTTCTTGTTGAAAGATTTATTCCTCCACATTGTTGTATTAAAGTAATACATGGAGAGAATTCGTGTGATAATCCCTTTTATTTGAATGACGGAACCGGGGAAAAAGAATTGTTTCTGTTTCATGAATGGAATGCTAAATGTCAAACGGAAATATCCTCAGTTACTTCACTAATGCGTGATACACACATCGGTGAATAAACAGCACCGGTTCCATCTTCAGGAAATCCGTTCTAATGTCAAACAATGCAGATGCCTTGTATGCCACCAAATCCATATACTTCGCCAACAAATCCTTAATGATCGTTTTCTTATTTAAAAACCCAATTTAAATCAAATTGAAGCAGTGCAAAGCGTTTAATCCTCTTTTCCCGGTACCATAGTTTCAATCTAAAAAACGTATTTTGTTCAAACATCAGAACCGCGGTTTTGAAGCGATGCAGAATTAAATTATAAATGTGCCGATGTTCATCGTCTACTTTAAATACAGATTCCAAAAAATGTTGAGGCAGCTTCACAAATCACTGGATGCACAGCTCAGGTTCTTCATACGGGATCTCCATATATGCAGACGAACACTTTCTGTATAGGACAAACATGGGCTCGTTCCCGCCGTTCCATTCTTTATTGTTTTATTTAGATCGCTAATACATGTGTAAAACATAAACAAATAAAATGGTACTAAAGGCGATATAAAGCATTCAGTTGTACATTGAAATCTTTTGTGTTTTGTTTGAAATCAAAATACTACAATACAAGCTAATGTGTGACACAGTGTATATACTATAAAAACTGGAACAATATCATTTAATTTGTTCAAGTATATGGGAAAAAACACCATTCATATATTTCAACAACTTGACTTTTTGACAAAATTCATACATCTATGATTAATGTTGAAGTGGTTGGACATTAACTGTATTTAAGCAGACTTACATTAAACAATAAACAAACTGTACTCGTTTCGTTCAATGTAAAATAAATCTGATTAAATTTATGTTGATTAAATTGTATATCAGTTGGCAAATAGCATTATCATGAAATAATAGTTAAAAGTTAAATTGTTATACATTTATTTATCAAATTTAGATTGTTTGAATGCATCTGTGTTTGTTTGAACTTGTGTTTGTAAGCTATATCAAATACAAATAAATCTTTGATTAATTTGTCTCGTATCTTCTTTTTTGTTGCAAGACAATCAATAATTTCTGTTATGAGTTCGTCAGTTAGGTCAAAATTTATGTAAATCAACGAATTGAGGCCAGAGAAACCCGAATTAATTCAGAAAATACATTATAAAGAATATTTTTGTATTGTTACGTTAATAATTGATTTAGATTCTTGCACTAACTATTGGGATGAAATGGTAGATTTTCCTGTTACATTATGCCTGTGTTAATATTTGTGAAAGGATTAAATCTTATATTTGTGTTTAAACTTCGAATGTTCAATGAAACTATTCATTATCATCATGTTGTGCGACAGTCATGTAACATGTCCATCATGTTATCTTACCACCATCATGTTTAATTACCACCATGTTACATTTTCATCCATAATTGCTTTGTTAGAAAATGGTAATTTTCCAGTGGCGTGGGTAAAGACACCTAATTTTAATGCATACATCGAGGTTAGAATGTCTGCAGTGAACAGAACTACATTTGATTATTTTGTTTTAGATTAAAACAGTCATGGGTTTATGCAAAACAATGTTTTATTGATTTCTTGATAAAATGACAGTTACAATTAATCATTTCTATTTCCCAAAGAAAAAGTAAAGAAGAAAATAAAAAGAACTGTTTGCTATTTATTAGTTTAAACATATTTTATTGCATCAAATACATGTCAAATATTATACAAATGATGAGTACATAACAAAATGCAAATGTGTTGGATAACAAGTTCTAGCAACATTAGATTACGCCCATCCCAGTTAAGCCCTTCCCAAAAGTTATTTATTCTTAATTATAAAAGGACACCATTTTTAATTAAATAAAACAAGAAATATCTTTTAAATAGATCCTCGGACAAGATAAAACAGGTTTTGCTTGCATAGGTTATTTCGGAGTTTTGTCATAGCATTTAGCGATTAAATCTGGGAAACACTGCTATGTGTTCCTAAATAAAACTTCCATGTTTGATAAGTGTATCTCACATTGAAGTATTCAGGTATGCATTAATATCATGTTCTGTTTAATTGATGTGCAAAAATATATGGGAATCATTTTATGTATATGAATTAAACTCATAAGTATAATCATATACATTTGTGTAATATTAAAAACGGTGAACATAATCTAGTTAGAGTTTTTCCAGTTTTATATGTTGGTGCCTTCCGGTAATTTCTTGTACATGGGTTTCCGGGACTGTGTGCAATACTGGTGCCTTCCGGTAATTTCTTGTACATGCGTTTCCGGGACTGTGGACAATACTGGGCCTTCCGATAATTTCTTGTACATGGGTTTCAGGGACTGTAGACAATACTCAGTCTGGTAGTCTTGTTATTTCGGACAAAACTTATTGAATGTCATTTATAATTCAGTAAATTTTTTGATGTTTTATAAGGTTTTTTACTGGAGAATAAATGAAATTTTAAAAGCAGTTTCTGTTGAATAAGGTATTTATTAGAGAATGAAAGAAATCTTCAAAGTAGTGTTAAATGTTGTAAAATGGTATAATGGGAGGAAGCCATCTCGGTTCACACATTTCAAATATCCGACAAATTTAACTAGAAAGTTTGTTTCCGAAACCCCTTTATATCAATTAGTACAAAATGTAATTTAGACATGCATACGTTTTATATTATTTTACTAATTCTAGAAAGACCAATGAGATCCCCTGATTCTGTTGGTAAATGAAAACCCTTCTTATATATTAAGTTCTTCCCTGTAAATTTTACTGGAAAACAAACAGTTTTAAGATATGATCTACTTGTTATAAAAGCCAATAATATTCCTTCTGATACTCATTAAACCATTTACGTCACACGATATGTACAATTTGAAATGTCTTTTAAAGAAAGGTAAAATCAAAGCGCTGTAAGTACGGAGGTATACATAAATATTTTAAACATTTGAAAACCCGATAAAAGTAATTTCTATGACTCGAATAAGCTCATGACTCTTAATAATTTTATCGAAGTCTGTGCGATAAATCAGAAAAAAATATTCTGGATTCCCAAATTGTTTTCCACTTCAAACACCAACACAATTCAAGTCAAATGAGGCCCAGTATAAAACATGTTAGCCATCTACTTATTCAGAAATTTTCATTCTTTTGTGACACAGTTTATACCGCCTGTAGTACATCTTCAATCCATCCGCAAAGAAATGAGGTCCTGAAGAAAACACAGCATAACTGTAAAAGTTATCATGTAACTCACTAAAACTACACAGATTCAATAAATACCCGATAAATATGGTGAATTAAATTTGGACACCTCAAAATGTTCAACATCTATTTTCTAGACTAAAACGACTTGTGTTGAATTCCGTACCGGGAGGACTCCATATTTATCAGACGCATACATTCAAAGCAAATGTCGTGCACAACACAATGAGAATGTTCGGTGTAAAATGATATGTTGGAGGGTTTCCTGTGAGGTTTGTCTTGTTTTGAAATGACAAGACTGGTGTTATGTTTTTAGATATTTGTGCACAGATCGATCTGGACCAATAACTTCTGTGCAAGTTTTTAGATCATTCGCTCATTCACTTTTTTCTAGAATAATCATTTTTCTTGTGCAAGAAGACACAAAAATGAAATTTTGAGTATATTTCCCTATAAATACACCAAATTATCTATGAACATATTCTTAGTCCTATGGACTTCAATGGAGTCCCTTTAAAGTTTAAATCTTCCACAAGTACATATAGTGTGAATTTTTACAATCTTAAAGTTATTTAAAATGTTTCAGATTTTTCCTTTACCAGTCAATCCAAAGGCATTTCTACCAAATAGTACTTCAGTGATATGTTTCATAATTAAACTGTACAATGTTCAAATGCATTTACACTGGTGCTTAGAGAAGAACTAATACCTTAAGGTTTTAATAAATAAAATCACATAAAAATGTAGTGGCAAATTTTGCAAAAGCACACCAATCACACTATAAAAATACAAATGTTAAACGATATACTTTTCATCATGGCTTTCATTAAGAAAAGGGTTTAAGGAAATACATTCAGACGAATCATTGGCAGTGGTCTTCGGCGCTGAAGGAAACTCCTTAAATTATGGGATTGAGGTCACACTGGAATACCATTTAAAAACTTATTATAATGTTTTACTTCTAAATTTCTTTGTTGTTATAAATAAGGCTCTAAAAAATCAACAGCCAATATCATCAGACTCATAAGAACAAGAAATCATTTTTGACAAGAATTGCAAGAAGATTCTTTCTTTCTTAATTGGCAAACCCTTCCCCTCGAACTGAATGTAAACTAAATGATTATAAGTTTCGTTTTTATGGGTCAATATAAAGTTGCCCTTGTCAATCCGTTCCGATATCTCCCGTCAAATGTCCGTAGA
The DNA here is from genome assembly GCF_026571515.1 of Ruditapes philippinarum. NCBI lineage: Eukaryota > Metazoa > Mollusca > Bivalvia > Venerida > Veneridae > Ruditapes > Ruditapes philippinarum. The sequence goes on from NW_026855379.1 coordinate 102,090, forward strand.
CCGACAAGGCAGTAGAATGTGGGTTTCAAGGTCTAACTGACAAATTTCTAGCTTCAAACAACGATGAATTAATCATGGTAAGGTTATTATTACATGTTCATATTAATTGAAAAGGGATAGTTTTAAAATTATCGCGATGCGATTAATATTCTTACTATCCCGAAGCACGAGGTATATTGATAATACTGCCAACCCTGTCTACTTAAATGATATTGTAAATGAGAAGGTTAATCACCAGTGCTGATTATACCAATCTCGCGCAAAAAAAAAATGTCTCAAAACTTCACTGTGTATATCCAGTAACTCCGGAATGTGAAAATAACGCATGATTCGTGCAATAAATAACGCAGAATTGTGCAATAAATACCTGACAGGATTTCTAACAAGGTTTATCACACACCCGTGCCGATTTTACGACTCCGTAAATATGGTATTGCACGGCCGTGCATATATTTTGACGTGACGTCATTAGCGTTATCAGACATAGTGTAAAGACGCGCTAAATGTTAGCGTTATACTGTAGGCGCGTCAATAAAAATGACTCTTATTTCACTTTAAACGGTCTTTATTTTGGGTATGTGATAAACAGAATATTAAATTCGTGTAAGTTCATTACTAAATTTATTGCACTCGTTGAATAAAATAATATTATGCTCGCCAGAGGCTCGCATAATATAATTTTATTCAACTCGTGCAATAAATTCAGTATTGAACTTACACTCATTTAATATCCTCTATATAAGAAATCTGGCCAATATATTTTTTTTAATTTAACCAAACTGAAAAAAAAATCAAAAGCCGCATACGGCTGCAAAGACAAACTCTTTATCCCTTATCAAGATTACTTCTGAAAAAAATTGTCTCGGCCTTACGGCCTCGCCATTTTTAGCAGAAACATCTCTTTATGTCGCCCCAGCCAGTGTTATATAGAGGATATTGAATGAGTGTAGGTTTAATACTAAATTTATTGAACGAGTTGAATAAAATCATATTATGCAAGTCTCTGGCGAGCATAATATTGTTTTATTCAACTCGTTCAATAAATTTAGTATTGAATCTACACGAATATAATATTCTATTTATCACATATATAAAATAAGAACGGTAAACTTTTTCCAAGAGTCACTTTTATTTGACTCGCCTATAATGTAACGCTAACATTAGCGCGCTTTAACGCTATGTTTATACTTTTTATAGCGCAAATGACGTGACGTCAAAGTGTTATTACACTAGTTTATTTCATGCTTTCCAGTGTTTTATTGTAATATATCAGATGATTATATTCTGATAAACCACTGGTGAAATTTATAAAATATAATTTTCACTGTAGCCGGACTATATCTGAATGCGGATGAAAAGAAAATCAAAACTGAATGGAATAACAGGCAAAAATAAATGCCGTCATGCGTAAATTTTGCTTCTTTCGGAAAAGAAAGTTGAGGTCACCATACATTATGTTAAAAATGTAACAAAATTAAAGAAATTTAACAGAACTATATTTAAAACTTGTTGATGTGACGTCATGATGTGATGACGTCACGAAGGAGAATGTGCGACGTTACGCGGCAAAATCAGTAAAAATTACTTAAAATCACTTAAAACGCATGAAGTAAAAAGAAAATTTATTTGTTTTACATATAAGATTGAAATATATTTCATTCGTGAACACCAGCTATTATATTTTCACTCGTGGCTACGCAACTCGTGAAATATTGCATCTGGTGTTCACTCAGTGAAATTATATTTCAATCTTACATGCAAAACAAACAAATATCCTCTATGTAATATCGTCTATTCTTGCATGTCAGACAGGATTATCTACCGTTTACACCGGTGCTAGAAAACTCTGTCTTACACCACCCATGTAAGACAAGTCGCGTGCTTTAAATGACGTCATTGACGCGCGCCTTTTATGAATGAATCGCGTTCTAAGGATGACGTCATGTTTCCGTTATGAATGAAGTTTTTTGTTCATACGCTACTATAAGAAAAAAGTGCGAAATGAGAATATCAGTTTTCATAATTTCTTTTCCGAAAATAATTGACATGTAATATGCAAGAAAAAGAATCAAACACCGGCAATTGGTACAGACCGGAATATCTAGCTCGAGGGTAACTGTTTACGGCAGTAACGAGGCTCTGCCGAGTTTCCGCTAAACAGTTACCCGAGAGCTAGATATTCCCGTCTGTACCGGCAGCCGGTGTAAGATTCTTATATTCTAACACGACCCGTATTTTTCCCTATTGAAAATAGAAGAACCGAAAGTGTGTGTTACTATGCTATAAAATCACTGTTTGACGTTCTATATTTAGCCATGTGACGTAATCATTATATACGTGAAGTAACCACTAAAAATGTGACGCGCTGACAATAAGTACGGAAACAAATCAGACGCAATGTAGCTAATTATCATGTACGGCAGCATATATTTGTTGATGTCGAGTTAGAATCGAAATAATATATCCAAATCGATGATTTTATTGCTTGATAACATCACTGTTTGTCGTTCGGATGCGCATCATTATATCACTCGGGCTACGCCCTCGTGATATAATTCCCCGCATCCGAACTCCAAACAGTGATGTTATTGAGCAATAAAATCACAGTTTGGGATGTATTATATCTTAAGTGTAATATCGTTTTTATTAAATGGCTTTATTACACTCCTGCGCCGCGGTTTATGTGATAAATCCTCGTAACTACCTCGTTTCATATACTTTAACTAATATGAAATTAGGCAAAGCCTATGAACGGGGAAGTCGGTAAAAAAATCCTTTCATTTTTCCGTTTTAAAGGTGTCATTCGGTATTATATGTACCCACTTCCGTTTTCACTCGGAACACTCGACGATTATTATTAATCCGAAAAGTTGAGATTTGTTCCGTAATCGGAATACACCGCCTTTTATCATTGAGTTACATTGTAAATGGCGGCGCCTAACTAGAACTGACACTGAAAATTTCATTGATAGGTATTGAATTCTATATATTTTTTTATTTTTTTTTTAAATTTGAATTTTCTTTTAAATATACACGTGTAGTCTATAGCCGGGCAAGCCAAAGCCCGGGCCCGCGTTGACTTCCCCGTATTATACGTATATTCTCTGCAACCTGAGTGACCACATCATCATTATCTATTATCTTCTTAGTTTTAGTTTTGTAGTAGAGTTTTGTGTGTGTGTGTGTGTATGTGTGTGCGTGTGTGCGTGCGTGTGTGTGTGTTTGTGTATTTGTTTTTTTGTTTGTTTTTTTTAACAATTAATGATTATGTATATATTTATATGTTTGTAGAAATTGTGACATCCACAATGATGTTTTAGGTTTGAAAAACAACATTGAATAAAAGCAGCAAAGTAATTGTTCATCATTTTTACTAATTTTTATAATTTACCCGTGTCTTCTGCAGAAATTGCTGTCTAGCAAAATTTTCTAAGTCAATTTCTGGTTATTGAAAAAGTCTAAGTACAAAATTTCTGTTTACAAATAATTGACAAAATTCTAAGTTCTAAATCCCATCTATAAATTATTGTTCATCCCATATTTTTCGGACCGCCTAAGCCTTATAGGCGGTTCAATATGATTTTGCTTAGCAGGAATTTTACAAAATTCCATGTCCGTCTTAAATAAGCATGGAATTCTTATGTATCGTATAAGTACCTAATCTCACACCCAACCTATTCTCAAACCTTTCATTCATGTGCTGTTATTTTTTTACTAGAAGTGACTATGATGTCCTGAACTTGTGTGCATAAAAGCTTAGTTTCTGACAGACATGTCTGCTGATGTCAAATGAAAACAGTGCATAGGAACAAATATTTACATAACCTGGGACATAATCCAGACATAACATATTTTATTACATAGCGTAATTTCATACAAATTGCTATTTCCTTTGTAAGTCCCATAAATACACCATTGACTATTTGTGAAAATGAATATAATAGACAAAACTATCTTAAAGCAGGTAACTGCATTGTGTAGGGTACTTTATTGTCATGTGATAGTCATATAACAATCACTTCGTTGGCTAAACTAAACAGTAGAGGTTTGAGAACTGGTTAGTCCACGATACACGGAAATCTTAATCGTTTTAATGCTTATTTTAGGGAAAATCCTGCTAACTTTTTCGTACGGATAATTTCCGTAACACAATTAAAGGCATACGAATCGTTATTTGACAAATCGCTTGTTTACCGACGCGTATGCGAAAATAAATACTTAAGATTCCCCACGTGATTACCCGGAAGTGAGCTGTACACATGTCAAAATGGCGTCTGATACCGGTTTCATTCTGCGAACTTTGTTTATTTTATTAATATCATGTTTAGTGAAAGCAACATGGAATACAAAAGACTATTTAAAAAGAGAACATACTATTACAAAACCATATACAGGTAAAATGTTAAGATATGATTTAACGTTTGTTCAGGTGCAGCGAAAGAGTTAATGGAAGTTCCACCCATCATTGTTAAATTAGTGGGTGGGGTATCAATTAAACCAGTGAAAGTGAAAGTTTTACCCAGGATCAAACCCGGGACCTCAGGAGTGACAGCCATTGGTCTAACCAACCTAGCTATCGCGCCATCTTGCACTATAAATGTCCAGATATTACAAATAATACTTACATTATAACAAATTTCTTTTGTATGCAAGTGTTTTTCACATTAATTTCATCACGGATAAATTTAGTATTTACAAGACAAGGATCGGACACTTTCGTTTAGCTTATAGTCTCTTTGCGCGCATATGCAGAATCCCACATGGGATAAAGGTGGACAGAACGAGAGATGGCGGAATGCGCGGAGTGCGAAATATGACAGATTTTTACAAGAGTATGTGGTGTTATTGCAGCTTTGTGAAAAATTATACACATATGAATGTATTGATACAGTATTATTTTGTGCCGCTAAAGTATAAATATATGAAATATGCCTATAGAAAGCACAGGTAAACGTTGCGTGGCCATGACTTACACTATACCCCTGTTCCCCCTCTACAACCCAAAACCCTAAAAAAAAATTATGAAAAAAAAAAATTTTTATGACTAAAATATTATAAAGGTATTTTACTCTACTTTCATTTTGCATAGAAATATCACTAGCATCTCAATTATCAGCGCATATATTCATCAATTTTTCACCAATCTTAACAATCTTGGTCTCAAATCTTAGATAAATAAATACTCTTTAAGAAAACAACACTGGCACCTTCGCTGATTATACGTAGCAAGAAATATCCAAGCCCAAACTGTCAACAAATGAAACTCGGAAGAGATCTGATTGCACCGTTTCGGTAAAACTCTCACGAGTAAAACACACTAAATTCACCGTGAAAGAATATTTCTTTGTATTGCGTCTTTAAATATGATAAAATTAAGTTATTATTTGTAATAATTGTTCAATCAAAGCATCATATGAAACTATAACGCACCTTTTTTCCTATATGTCAAATTCTCAATCCAAAATGAAAGTAAATTGGCACAGCAGAGTTGTTTCCCTTTAAGTATTTTCATTGGTCCGAGGTTTTCCTGTGACCAATGAAAATACTACATTTGAAAACAATCTGCAGGCCCATTTTACTTTCATTTTGGAATGAGAATTTGACATATAGGAAAAAAGGTGCGTTATAGTTTCATATGATGCTTTGATTGAACTATTATTATAAATAATAACTTAATTTTATCATATTTAAAGACGCAATACAAAGAAATATTCTTTCACGGTGAATTTAGTGTGTTTTACTCGTGAGAGTTTTACCGAAACGGTGCAATCAGATCTCTTCCGAGTTTCATTTGTTGACAGTTTGGGCTTGGATATTTCTTGCTACGTATAATCAGCGAAGGTGCCAGTGTTGTTTTCTTAAAGAGTATTTATTTATCTAAGATTTGAGACCAAGATTGTTAAGATTGGTGAAAAATTGATGAATATATGCGCTGATAATTGAGATGCTAGTGATATTTCTATGCAAAATGAAAGTAGAGTAAAATACCTTTATAATATTTTAGTCATAAAAATTTTTTTTTTTCATAATTTTTTTTTAGGGTTTTGGGTTGTAGAGGGGGAACAGGGGTATAGTGTAAGTCATGGCCACGCAACGTTTACCTGTGCTTTCTATAGGCATATTTCATATATTTATACTTTAGCGGCACAAAATAATACTGTATCAATACATTCAAAGGTGTATAATTTTTCACAAAGCTGCAATAACACCACATACTCTTGTAAAAATCTGTCATATTTCGCACTCCGCGCATTCCGCCATCTCTCGTTCTGTCCACCTTTATCCCATGTGCGATTCTGCGTATGCGCGCAAAGAGACTATAAGCTAAACGAAAGTGTCCGATCCTTGTCTTGTAAATACTAAATTTATCCGTGATGAAATTAATGTGAAAAACACTTGCATACAAAAGAAATTTGTTATAATGTAAGTATTATTTGTAATATCTTAGTCATAAAATTTTATTTTTTTTCATAATGTTTTTTTAGGGTTTTGGGTTGTAGAGGGGGGACGGGGATATAGTGTAAGTCATGGCCACGCAACGTTTACCTGTGATAGAAAGATGCAATGCTTAGTTAAAAATGTACTTAATTAAAAATAATCGTCTATTATTTAGGCATACTCTCTACACTTTGATGCCCTTTTACTTCAAGCACAAATTATTACCACGATTCAGATTAAGATAATTCTTTTTTACATGGTTTAATGGGTGCATTGCAAAAAAAAATTCTTGATTGCTTAAAAACTTTTAAAGAAATTCATGTTTGAAATTTGTCTTTATTTCTTTGAATTATTTTCAATTTTATGATTTGTACATTTTTTATTTGATTACCTGAATGTAAGTATAAATATAGTAAATATTCTACTAATTAGTCAATAGTGAATTAAATATATTTTTCAGATCATTCTAGACAAGCGTTCATATAAAGATAAATTCATTAGATTGGCAAGGAAGAAACTTTTATTGGCATACAGAACAGCTGTTTTATAACTTTTTTTTTTATTTTGAAACATATTTCTTTCATAGATATCATTTACAATTCACGTCAAATGATTTATTTGTCATATGTTTATTTTCATTATTTTTCAAGGAAATGGCTATACAAATTTAGTGGTATATTTTCTATTTCAATTATAAATGTTAATAAAGAAAATAGAAGTTTGCATTGTATTTATATATATTCTCTTCAGAATCATTTTCTTATCACACATACCATGGATTGTAGTTAAAGACCGCGCACATAAAAAATATACATTCAAATTATATTTGTTTTTGAATATTGAGTGTTGCAATTATAACATGTAACCTGGTAATGAAAGTTTGAAAATAAAGTTTTTTAATTATCACTTGTTGCCTGGTAATTAACCCCCATTCAAAAGTAATTAAACTTCAAAGAAATTTAAGCGATGTGTAAAAAATAATCAAAAGTTACTTTTATTTTGCATAATACTGACTCAAACTGTAAAGAATTTTATTGTTTATCTAGTTTTACATTACAAAATATCAGAAATATCTTTCTACAATCATTCAAATAAAAAGAATAATTAAAATATACGAGTGACATTAAAAAGGCCGGAATCGAGACAGCCACAGGAGAGTACTTTTAAAACTGTAACAATGATTGTCTACTTCACTGCACCAACTTTTGAAAACAGATTTACAAAAAATAAAATGATGATTAGATGAATGAAATTTAAATATTCTATGAATATGGCAATATTAAAATCTCGGCAATATTTTGTATGAAAAAAATGAATAAATTTTCTTCATGTGTTGAGCGAATTGTAATGCCCGCAATACATTACCCGTTACCATAACAATAAATTTCAAATACCTGATTTTTATATAAAAATGTGTCAGCCCTAATAAGTCAAGACTTACATTCCCGGTAGATAGTACAACCAGGATATAGGATATGTGTCACAGGGTGAGAAAAATATGCAGCCTGACCAGGACTTGAACCCGGAACCCATGGAATACCGTACCGCGGCTCTAACTACTGAGCTATGTGGCTGCTTACACACTATTTTTCCTAAATAGTGAACAGTTGTGAACAGTGACATACTCCCCAGCTATATTGAAATTTGTTTTCGAATTTCTAATGGGTACAGACTTACAGAGAACAATGTGAAATTGAACTTGGAGCTTATATACCATTATGTTCCCCCATTGGGCGCCAAATGTCGCAGGGTGAGAAAAACGTGCAGTCTGACTGGGACTTGAACCTGGGACCCTCTGAAAACAATACTACCAACTGAGCTATCCGGCTGCCTACACACTATTTTTCCTAAATACTGAACAGTTTTGAACAGTGACATAATTATGTGTCCAAGTTGTTGCAATTTTATCTCGAACAATGAAGACTGAAGTATATGAAGTATGAACTTGAATAATTTATTCTTTCAAAAAAAGCAGCCAATTACAGGACCCTCAATCTACCAAATCTGCAGCCCGATATTGGCTGTAATCTTTCACCAAATTAATATGTTTTTCCCAGTAACAAAGGTAAAAAATTCCCCTAAAAACAAATAAAAACGAACAGAAAAAATCTAAAAGTTGCACTGTTTTTGAAAAGTAAAATGGATTTGTTTCACACCATTTATGTCAGCAGAATATTGTCTGTCTCCACCATTTTTTGTTTCACAGGCTTTGATATTTGTATGGATGCACAGAGAAAACTTTCATCCTCTAAATGTTTCACAATAGCAAGTTGAATTGAAAAAATACTGATATTTAATTGGTAGTTTATTGATATTTGACCAAATAGGAATTTAGAAAAATTCCCCCATCCACTGAAATTCTCCTGCTGAGGGTATCGACCTACCCCAAAATTGGATTGAGGGCCCTGAATTATTTAAGTTTTTAGACTGAAGCCAATATTTCATTCATATAAACATGAGTGTCTGTTTTAATTCATTGGTTGATTTCTTTGATGTCTGACACACACTTTATCAGAGGCAGCATGTCATTGTTTTGTTAATAAAATTTCTCCTTGAATGCTGGTTAAAATTTGTTCAGGGCTTGTGCTGGAAGTGTGGTAGCCTTTGAGCAATTGGCTCAAGAAATTCATGATAAGCTCCAACTTAAAAAAGTATTACTTGGAATCTCCAGTCTAAATTTTAATGAACTATTTTAAGAATTGGAATGTACATGATTGTACACATAAATTTGCAAATCTTTGAAACTATTCTGTTATCTTGATGCTGAATAAATGTTGAAATGAGCCGCGTCACAACAAAACCAACATAATGGGTTTGAGACCAGCATGGATCCAGACCGCGCAGTCTGATCATGATCCATGCTGTTCGCTATCAGTTTCTCTACTTGTTATTGGATTTGTTAGCAAACAGCATTGATCCTGATCAGACTGCGCGGATTTCATTATGTTGGTTTTGTCGTAACGTGGCTAAAATATTTTCATTTTGAATTTTAAGGTACAGTAGTCATTATTGTTTAAAGATTTGTTCAAATTTGTTAATTAACATTATAATCACTTATGTATTCTAGGTGCTGGAATGAATATACCATTGTGGGATTTTGTCGGTACAACCATGGTGACCAGTAATTATATTCGTCTTACACCTGACAGGCAAAGTTCGCAAGGTGCTATATGGAACACTATGGTAAAGATTAAATGTCTATAACTTCTACGCAACAAGAACCATAGCATAACTTGTTAACTTGTGTATTTTTATGTAGTTAGTTTAAAGTATTATGTTACTGTATTATCTCCATTTAATTCCCTCATTTGTTTAATTACATTTAGAAGAATATATTATGAGTTTTAATATTGCGTATATTTATGTATCTCAATATTTTATATTATACAGCCTTGCCGAGTAAGAAATTGGGAGTTACATGTACATTTTAAAGTACATGGTCAGGGAAAAAACTTATTTGGAGATGGTTTTGCTATTTGGTATGCTAGGGACAGAAATCAGCTTGGTAAGTCATTTAAAATTTGACAAAACCTATTCTGGTCAGTGGTAACACAGTCAAACTAATACTGTAACACAGTCAAACTCATACTTTAACACAGTCAAACTCAAAAACATTAAAAAAAGATATTTTCAATCTTATTTGGGGGAACAGTCTAATTTTGTATTGTGGCACAGTCAAACTTGTACACTGATACTGTCAAACTAGTTCTCTGACACAGTCACACTTGTACATTGTCACAGTCACACTTGTACACTGACACAGTCACACTTGTACACTGACACAGTCACACTTGTACACTGACACAGTCACACTTGTACACTGACACAGTCACACTTGTACACTGACACAGTCACACTTGTACACTGACACAGTCACACTTTGTACATTGTCACAGTCAAACTTGTACTGAGTTACAAACAAAATTATATTGTGACACAGTCAAATCCCATTTTTATCAGACTCTGTGGCAAAAGGTTTGCCAACAAACACAACCTATTTGGCCAAGGGTCAAGGGGGATATTGAAAACTACAGGCTGAAAATAGAACCAATTTCATCAGAATTTCAACAAATGATATGGTTCAAAGATATATTATAAAATTGTTATACTTTTACTTACAGTTGAATGGGTAGCATGCTTCAATCTATACTTGTACATGCTCTTGAATTCTCAGTATATTGGATTTATTTGTACAAGTAATTTATAAAAAATACTGCTCATTTGATTTTCTAGAATAAGTTCCTGATACCAGAACATGATACTACATGTTATTTACAAGAATCTTACACTGGCTGCCAGTACAGACTGGAATATCTAACTCGAGGTTAACAGTTTACAGCAGTAACAAGACTCTGCCGAGTTTCCACTAAACATTTAACTGAAAGCTAGATATTCCTGACATTGAGGATAGCCAGTGTGTTTGATTCTTTTTCTTGCATATTACAAATTTGTGATATTACAAAAAGAAAGTACGAAACTAATATTTTTATTTAGCACATTTTTCTCATAGTAGTGTATGAATTTACAACTTCATTCATAATGGCACAATGACGTCATCCTAAGAACACAGTTCATTTAATATAATATTATGGCATGTTGGATATGCGTCATTTACACGAGGCATGTCATACATGGGGGGTGTAAGACTGTTAAACAGGTTTTTCTAACACCGGTGTAAACCAGTAGATAATCCTGTCTGATATGCAAGAAAGTTGGCTATGAAAGGAAAACATATTTGAATCCATTTTTCAGGTCCTGTGTTTGGCAGTAAAGACTATTTTGTGGGACTGGCTGTGATAGCTGATACATACAGTAATCATAATGGGCCTCATAATGTAAGTATAGCTTAGATATTTATGCCTAGCAGTTAGTTATTGTTCTTATATATAAACAATGATTCACAGCATTAGCCAGTTTTTGATGATGTAAATAATTTTAAGTTAACAAAAACTTAATTGTTTGACTGAAGTATTTTTTTAATGAAATGTAATGTAATTTAATGACCATTTCAAAATTTGATGACATTTTATAACTATTTTCACATTTCTTGACCTTAACAAGTCACACCACTTTCTGAATGTTTATTACATGTATGGGTCCCCTATAATAATGGACTTTGTTAGTCAAACATGACTAAAAGTGAAATGTTTGTTTATCATACATTTTGTCATGTTTTTACCAACTTCTTGGCTGAAAGGTGTTTAGATGTGAGGATGCTATCCATGGTGTTTACTGAAGGTTGGTGATTCTACTCAAGCACCTCTTTGTGCCTTAAATAACTCCTGACAAACTTGCTAGGTCATCTTTCATAATTAAAGATATGTATAAAAGTGCCATATATTAAGTATGACTTGAAATGTGGAAGCAAACTAAAAAAAATATAAAAAAATAAAAATAATTTTTTCAGCATCAGCATCCATATATCTCTTCAATGGTGAACAATGGTAGCATGCACTATGACCATGATTTGGACGGTACCCATACAGAATTAGCTGGCTGTACGTCATTGTTTAGAAATTCTGATCACGATACATATCTGGCAATAAGATATGAAGGAACTACTTTAAAGGTTTGATTCTACCATTTCTTATATATGTATATGTGAAAATTTGAATTTTGAAAGCCTTGAACTGCTCAACTGAAAAGTGAATATGCTTTTCCAGTAGTATAGAGCAGACCAGCCTGCCTTATCATGAAGTCTGACTAGGCTCTATACTGTTGGGTGACTAACTTCAAATTTTACATCTTGATGTCCCAAGAATTGATAATGGATTGAGAATTACAAGTCCATTTAAGAAATGGATTTAACTCACAAAGTTGGAGCAGTCCCTCTTTCGTTTCAGAATATTTCATGTTAAAAAAGTTTTTAATGTCTGTTTTGTACGTTATATTATGTATAGGTGTCTATGGATGTAGATGGAAAGGATGGTTGGACAGAATGTTTTAAAGTGGATGGTGTACGATTACCAGTTGGTTATTATTTCGGTGCATCGGCTGCCACTGGAGAGTTAGCAGGTGACTTTTCGTAAATTTTTCTTGCCTTGAAGAACGCTTACAAGTCCAATCATTAACAAATGTTGCTTATCATCTATGTGGGGTTATATCCTGTTACAGACTAATGTTTTCATGTAAGGATGCTATCTTGCTAACTCATTGAAGTTTAATGGCTAATGGATCTACTCAGGTGCATGTTTGTGTCACAGTCAGAACTTATGCTTGCAGTGGTCTTACTTCATCAGTAATGCTGCAAGTTTGAGGTCTTTGAAAGTAACATGAAAGAACATTCATTCTGTAACTGATTTACATGCCATGTAGTCTGTTTGTGTGTTATAAAAAAAATCAGGTTAAATTACAGTTTAAACATTTTTAAACAGTGCATAACTTTAAATTTCTATAGCAAGAGTTGTTGCCCCTGAATTTGTCTTTAGTTATGATGAACATGTTCTAATAGTCAAAATTTAATATTCATGTTGTAGATTTTCTTTTTTTTTTCTTTCAGATAACCATGATATAATTTCAATGAAACTTTATGAGTTAGATCTGCCTGAAAGTGTAAGTCTTCGTTAGCTATTCCTTAGTTTTAATGATAATTTGAGCCGGGCCATGACAAAACCAATGGGATGGTATTGCAGCCAGCATGGACTTCGACCAGCCTGCGCATGCTGTTCGCTATCAATTTCTCTACTTATAATAGATTTTAAAAGCAAACAGCATGGATTGTGATCAGATGCTCAGGCTGGTCTGGATCCATGCTGGAAAGCAAACGCACTATGTTGGTTTTGTCTTGGCGCGACTCATTTATAAGATGAAAACATGTAAAAAAAACACAAATGCTGCTCATCTTCCTCAGTGAGAACAAGTGGTTTAAAATTAGAAAGTATAATGGGCAACCAAAGCTGAGTGGTTAAGGTTGTGCTTGAAATAATGTATGGAGGGGCACCTGAGGTTTTCCTCTACCAGTTAAGTTGGAAAGTCACCATATGTCTTTTATTGAGTTGGTGTGACGTAAACCCAACCAAAAAAAAAAGAAAGTATGATATTGATTGAGGGTTGTTACCAGTGCAAGTTAACAGGAATACAGGGTTGTCAATGCGTCATGATGCACATCTTAAATAAACATGGCAATTTCTTTATCACCTTACAAATTTAGAACGGACCTGAAAGTTTTCTATACTATTGCATGTGTTTGTCACTGACAGAGAATTTTGACGCTTAGTTTTTTGACAATTTTTTTTATACGTTATTCAACATGCATGTACTTTGAACTGAACTATGGATTACTATTGTTCAACAGTGTACTGCTTCACACTTGATATTGCACAAAAATATGTTCCATATGCAATAGCAAGTATGAGATGAAACTATTTTTATAAATCAGTGAATCAACAGAAACAGTGAACAAAATGTTAAAAGGAAAAACTATTGCTTTTGAAACATTTTTATGAAATTTATAGAGAGTAAAATAGTGTAGTTTCCATAGTTATATAGGTAGATTCTCAAAAGATTTCTTACATGAAGTCTCTCTGTAATTTAACACACATGAATATTGTACATACACAGAGGAAAATGTTACGGAATAAAATATTTTGCTGCTATTTTAAATAGGCTTTTAACTGTATAGCAATGTTTTTGTGCATTGGACCATATGTTGCATTAGAAAAATTCCAACATATTTCTTCTATACAAGTATGTTGACATTATTCATTTTCAAAACTGTGTAAAGCAGATATATAGCTTTATAGAAAATTATAATAATTATAATGACAATATTATATATTTGATATTATTATAATTAGCCTTATAATTTATTTTACAGCAGGGTAAGGAGGAAGAATACCGGGGATTGCCACAAGCTGAAGTTTTTGCAGCACCAAGAGGTAAACTTTATATAAATTCTATGTAATAACTAAATTGTTTTAACATCTAATTTACCTATGTTAGATATATAAATATATTGAACGACTGGGATTAATTGATATATGTTCTGTTTGTACTCAAAATATCTCAGTTTCTGGAAATAATGTTACACCTATTTTTGGTGTCATGTGTCATGGACAAGGGAGGTAATTGGCAGAGAGTTTTTACGTTTCTGTGAATCATGTGGACTTAACATGAAATAAAAAGGTATTATCATTAAAAATCATGAATTTATGAATATCTTCATAGGTTATGGCAGGGTGGTCTGGTCACTGGCTTGGAATCAAATTTCTCAATGCTTTAGGTACAAATCCAACCAGAAACAATAAATTGTGAAATCTTCTATTTAGGGAAGCTCTCCAAATATGTTACGGGATTTGGGAAGGTTAATGGTTCTGCCTAGGTACTTGCTGATGCCTAAATAATACTAATATTGGATGGACACCTGAGGTTTACCTCCACCAGTAAATCTGGACATCGCCATTTGACCTTTACATTGTCACCTTTGACCTTTCCATTGTCACCTAACCTTTTGATGATAAAAGATAATAACTCATAATATTTTTTTTCTTCTTCCTCTTCAGATCACATTGATGATCCTAAAGGGGGCTTCACATCTGGGGGCAGCTGGTCAGGATGGAAGATATTCTTTGTCATTGTTCTTATAATTATTGGTGTGATTGTATGTGGGGCAGTTGCATTTGTTATATTTAACAAGGATGATCCAACAAAAAGAAAACGATTTTACTGATATTGTGGAATTTTGTTGAATGATTGTTAAGATATATAAATGTGAAGAATGTCATACATGAATCATCCAGCATTTGTTGACACAAAAAAGGATTTCTCTACCAGGAAATATGTTATTGTTTAGTTATTCTGAGGCATTATTCTATGAATGTTTAAAGAAAATATATATGTTAAAAACAATTTTGGAAAGCAAGAGGTTCCAAAATATAGTTCAAGAACTTGGAGGAAATTTGTTTTTGCTGACATTTTTTTGGAAAATGGTAGAATAGATATGCTTAAGAACTAGATTTTTAATTAAGTTTAATACACTGTTTACAACTTCGGCGGACTTTTCTTATAAAATCTAAAAAAAAAATGTAGCTATGAAATACCATGAATAGACTTTTTTTATTTTTGATGAATGTTTAAACTTATAGCCTTGTAGTATTACTGGTGCAATTGTAATTTTATTTTAAAATCCATTTATTGGTGGTACAGATAGACTTAAGGACCACATTTGTGTTTTAGTGCTTCCGTTTCTGTGTCCTTTTTACACATAGTTAAAGGTATGCTTTGTTAAAGATATGTTTCGCAAGAGGTTGCTTTCAAGATTTTTATAAAAAAAATATCTATTATATTCTTCTATTATTATGATTAATAAAATTGTATTTTGGTTGTAATATCGGACATTTTTCTTTGAGATAGCTTTCTAGCTTTCTTACATTTGGTTTGTGGTTCTTTTTTGGGTGCCAGCTCTTGCCAAATTTATTGTAAAGAGGAGTGTATCACATACCCCCTCCACCAGTAATAGCTGGGAAGTTGTCTTATCTCTTAAAAAACCGAGTTGGTGTAACACCCTTTGAAATATTAAATAGAATAGGAAATTAGGCAAAAAAGCACTAGTTACACATGAATTACAGCATAATGGAATGCTGAACTACTGTGGTTGCAGGAAATTTCTTACTTGGTGTTAATTTTATGGCATTTAGTTAACTATATCTTAGATTATTTTTATAGTTCATAGAATATTTTTCCAGATAAAATTATGAAATCAAGCTGCCTTCTGTATTTGGAAAAAATTTTAAGGTTCATTTGACCAAAATGGTAAAATTTGGAACCTCTTAAACAAGAAGTCATTGAACAGTCATTTTCTTAGTTAAAAAAAAGAAAAGAGGAAAAAAATATTACTGATTAAGAGGTTTGTCCCTTAAATCCACATACAGATATGATTTGATTTAGAATACTTTCAGAGATTATTTTAATTAATGATACATTACATTTACATGTATTATTATTATTATATTATGTATTTTTTACATAATTATCTGTTTGGGGATTGGCTACTTTGTTATGTTATCATGAAGATAAGAATGGTTTATGCGGGTACAGCGCATTTGACAAGTTGATTTCTGTGTGCTTTGTTTTCTTTGTAATTTGACCGTTATTTAACTATAAAGCTAGCTGTTGTTGAACTACAATATCAAGATTTAACCTTTGACATGAGGGAAACATGGGAAATTAAATTTGCTTAAGGAAATAAGGGAAATTAAATTTCGTGAAGGAAACAAGGGAATTAAATTTCCTTAAGGAAACAAGGGAAATCAAATTTCCTGAATGAAACAAGGGAAATTAAATTTCTTAAAAGAAACAGGGAATTAAATTTCCTGAAGGAATTAAGGGAAATTAAATTTCCTGAAGGTAACTAGGGAAATTAAATTTTCTGGAATTTAAAACCATTATGTTCTTTTTAAACAACTAACTGACAGAAATTGAATTTCAAGGACATCTAGATGTTGTGTTATACATTTATTTTACCACTTATGTAGGAATATTTCTTTACTTAAAGTAATACATCACTTGTTTTTATTCTTTTTTATTTCACAGAATTCCATATTTTGAGCAGTGTTGCACAATGAGTGTTTAAATTCAATGTTTTAGATTTAGAAGAACTTCATAGTATTGGCTAAAGTCATTAGTTAAGTCTATAAAAATACAGGTGTAAGTTACCAAAAAATACAATTTGTTGTTTTGTTACTGTTGAGGGTTAGAATTGGACTGTTAGAAAATATATTTGATATGCGCATATTTACATTGTATAATAATAGGGGACGGGCTGGGTAGTCAAGATGTCTGCCTTTCAACCCAGGTATTGTGGGTTTGAGCCCTCCTCAGGTTACAGCCATGCTTTCTCATACGACAGTAGTATCAATAAGTTTACTTACTTGCTTTAAGCTCTTTGGAAACAACCTTTCCTATGACCCTCAAAAATGTTTTGTGTGGTCTCTATGCAGTCATCAAAATCAGGCTTATATATAAATACGATAATGTTGGTTATTAAAAAAGGGGACCCTTATTGTGTGACACTGCTCATTTTAAACCAATATACAGTATAATGTGCTTTCATACTTCATAGGGTCATTACAGTTTTCTACATTCATTTTTTATATGGTCTATGGATAAATGATTATATACTAGTATATAAATTGAAATCATTAATTCTTTGCTCAATATTATGCATAAATATATGTACTTTAACCATTAATTTTCATAAGATTTCCTTATTTATAGCAAATAATCCCAAAATAAAATATATCTTAACTTAGGTCAGATATGCATTTACCTCATCAAGTTAAGAGAATAGGGATCAAGGTAATAATAAAATTTTCATAGTTCAAACTCAGATCTCTGGCATTTGATTGGTCAGAAATCTTTAACAGAAGGTACACTGACTAATGAAAATCCTGAGATTCGAGTTGAGTATTATTGTATTTTCAATAAATTGTCATATGCAGTCAAATGTGTAGAGAAAAAACTGTAAGAAATAAACATTTAGATATAGTGACAGGGGTAACACTTTCAGTTGTTGGTGAACATTTTTTTTAATGATTAGGTGTCAAAAAAGGCAATAAACAGAAAAACCTTTCATGTCCTGTATTTATTGCATTTTGTTGTCTACTGTATTGATTTAAGGGAGACTTGTTTATTAAGGTGAATTTGCAATACAGATAAAGGTGGCGTAATTGTTTGATATTTTTTTAACAATTAAATTTGCTTAGTATCATTGATAAGAATAGTGAGACTCATGTTGTTGTTGTTCATTTTGTTGATATTGTTTAGTTATATTGTATTTTACTGGGTTATTGGTCTTCTTTATTCTATTTGCTGTATTTCTATTGTTGTTGTTTTCATTGTGTTTCTATAATCCATGTACTCACCTAATTTTATTATTTATTGGGCCCGTGTCGATGCAACTAAAAATTGTCTTACTTTTGATATTTGATGTGTGCGTTGTTCCATGGTCAATGTGTGGGCATGTGTCTAGATTTTCCTATTTTTGTCTTCTTTTAGATTTATCAATATGCCATTAGGGAACATGTGTTCATTGGTTCATATTTTTTGTATAAAATAAAAGTCTTCTGACAGACATATAAGATTTCATGGCATATAAATAATCATGACTGTGAAGCTGTTAGGGAACATTTTTTTACATTACTGTTCTGTGTTGTAAGGATATTCTGTAATTTCTGTTAGTGTCATTGGTCATTTCGTATCTATAAAAACAATAGATACAGTATTCTGCGGGAAAAATATTTGTTATTAAAGGAAATCAGTGTATATTTTATATTTCTTCACATATTCTGAGTGGATTGAATAAAATAGGTCAGTATTTTTCACTATTAATCAGATACTTTGTGGATTTACGAAGGGAAAATACATGTAGATATGTTCATGATATATACATATATACTGTATATGAGGGAAATCATTGTGTTTTGTTTTCATCAAAAAATGTGAGGGTGGAGTAAGAATTATAAGTGTGTAGTTCTGTAATATATATTAATTATATTGTGTTTGTGGATTGAATAAGAGAAAATTGGTGTGATTTACATTTATGAATTCTATTTGTGGATTGAATAAGGGAAAATTGGTGTGAATTATGTTGGTCAATTGAATAGATGAAATTGGTATGATATATGTTTATCAATTCTATTTGTGGATTGAATAAGAGAAATTGATGTAATTTATGTTTATCAATTATGTTTGTGGATTAAATAAGTGAAATTGGTGTGATTTGTTTATCAGTTCTTTTTGTGGATTGAATAAGGGAAATCATTGTAATTTATGTTTATCAATTCTGTGTTTGGAATAAGCGTTTACTTCATAGTCTGTTTGTGAATAGAATAAGGGATATCAGTGTCTGTTTTACGTTTATTTCCTTGTATGAATTGAATAAAGGAAAGAATTGTATTTTTCATAGTTATTTTGTGGTTGACACTTAAAGAATGTAAATGTATTCTTTTTGTTATGAGTAGATTAAGCAATATGAAAGATTGTTCAGTTTTGAATGACAATTTTCTGTAAAATGAGTAGACGGATAAATGTAGGGGGAAAGCAATAGTTTTGTTGTTAGTGCTAAGTGAATGTAATATTATATAATTCTCAATATAAATGTATTATTGAACATTTTGATATCAAAGTTTGACTAGAACCAGCACTATATTGTGAGTCTATGATAAATTTTAAGTTAAAAGAACTATTTTCCAATTGGGCTTAAATAAATACATGTGTTTTTAACCAACCATTAAGTCTGTATTTGTGTTAAGTAGAATTTCATTTTAATGCTTGTCAATATTTAAAGCTGTTTTTGGTTAATATGGGTTCTTTTTTTTTCTTAATTAAGAATCATTTCTGATTTTGTATGCCATACTGTTGAAATAGATGTTACATCATGTATAATCTTGATATAACCTGTTTAAGTTTTTTTTATCATTTCTATGTTATGAAACTAGTGCATTAAGTTTTTGTATGTTTTGTTCTGTTCACTTGTAATTAAATTGAAAATTAGATGTATGTTCGTACATATGTTTACTGGTGTCCAAATGCATTAAATAGATTTTTAGCTTATTTGTTTACGAAGAAAAAGTTGAGCTTTTATAATCAAGATGAGCTTTTATGTTAGGCAAAATCTTTAATGCAGCCCATTATTCAAACTTTTTAAAAGATAATTTACATAAAACTTGTAATACATGTTTAAATTGACAAGGACTAGTTGTTAGACAAGGGGTATAATTCTGAAACCTACATTTTTTGAGTTATGACCCTTTTTAATTTTTTTTCTCAAACTTTATTGATAGTCTTTGCAATGACAAGACAGGATGGGGGGTTAACACCGCATGTTATTCTCTTGTTTTCTACATATATTTACTGATATTCACATGCATAAAATAGAGTTTTTGCATTTATTTACTGGTATTCTTTAACATATGTATTTTACTGACGTTCAGATCAATAATACTAGTATTGGTTTAATACTGGTAGTGAGTACATTATATTCAAACAGTATGGCATACACAATTCTGTGTGTGTATATATAGATATATTTATCAGAAAATAACATATTTTGAATATTAAAACCGAATAAAATGTAAATAACTATAGATGTATTGTTTTCAATTATTTTCTCATTGCCCAATTTAGATGTACATGTACATCATTACAGCCTGTCCTGAATGGTAACAACTCTTTCTGTTTCAAGAAATTACTCTTATACCATTTTGGTCCAATTATAGATACACGTAGATATAATCAACATAAGTTCACAGATTTATGGGAATATTTACACTAAAATTTCTAAATTACATGGTTATTAAATTTAGAATAGAATCATGTTGGATGAAACTTCTTTTATGATGTCAATCTTTTGGTTAGCTGTTTAAGTTTGCATTCTCGAATATTTGTAATCTGGTAATTACTTCATTTCATAATGTTGAAATAATAACAAGGATATCGTTAAGGTAGTTAAATTTGGTAAAGCAAAAAAAAAAAAAAAAAAACCAACAACAACAGTAATATTAACTAGATATCCTTTATCAGTATGGAAAAAAGAATTCTTGTAATGAGCACCAGGCTTTCATCCTGTAGTTTATCTTGCCAGTTTTGTATATTTCTTATACTTTAGAAACCACTATCTGGCTCCCAGTTTGTCAAAACAGTTTAGAAAAAGTAAAATAAAAATAAGAACAGCATGTATAAGTGATAGTGAGAAAACTGTTATGTCGGTGGACGTTGGTGGGGGGATGGGCAGGTTTAACAATTTTGTGAGCTAAATCCTACATTTATAGATTTCTCCCAAACTTTCACAGAAGTGTTGCAACCAAGTCCCATGTTATTTGGGGCTTTGTTATTTGACCAGTTTTGACTTTATTATGACCTTTTGTGTTTTTTTCCCACATTTGTAATACAATGTATGTAGAGAAATAATATTTGTGTGCGCAGCAGGATTTGAACTAAACTTTGACTGAAGTATTGTCACCAAGCGCCTTAGAGCATATTATAGGAGTTTTGGGATTTAATCATTTTTGATAGAATTGAGGCTCTTTGTGTTGTTTTCTTTTTTCCCTCTCGAAGGATTTCAGCCAAACTTTTGCGGCACTTTGTGAACTTAGGGAATTTGAACATTTAAAGTTTGCCCTGGTCGCCCGTCTGTCTGTTAGCGATTTCATGTAAAGTCATTCAACGTCCTTATTTACGTATATATCAAAGAAAAAATACTCTGTCATTATCTTGTTTATACATGTTAATGATTTTACTTTAAATTCTTTGTAATGTAATAAAAAAAACTCTCTGTTTATCTAACACTTCATTTCCAAAGAAATTTCATTCATTATTTTTGTTGCATGATGGTGTTGATTCTTTTCATATGCATTTACTTAACCTCTTTGGACTAGGGGGAGTCATGTTCAATTTTCTTTGTCTGTTCGTGTGTCAATATACGCCAGTAGACTGACAAAACAGTGGAATGTGGGGGTCACCCTTGTCCTAGGGAGACATTTCTAGTTTCCCCTAAAATGATGAATGGTTTTATCCAGATTGTAAGATGCGCAAGTCAATTTATAGATATTAAGCATGGTAAGGGTTGATAAAATAGATATGTTTTTATGATACATGTATGTGCAAGCATTATTTAGCCACAAGAAGATTCGAACGCATGAAATCGGAGCGGTCTGGCATACATTTAACAACTAGCTATCGTTCTCAAACGGTGATGCTTCTATAAAGCATGTTTAAAATAATGAACGAAGGGACACCCGAGTTTCCAACAGTACATCTGGAAAGACACCATTAATGTGATCTTTACAGGGGCAGCCATTGACATATTGTTTAACACCCAAATGTCAATTCATTTTATTTTATTTATTCATTTTTTTTTAAATTATTATTTTTTTTTGTCTCTTCAAAACGTGAAAATTGAAATTCATTTTTTTTTCATATATATATATGTTTTTTTATTGGTTTAAGTAAAAAATGCTGTTGGTTTAACAGTCCCGTTCCCATAACGTCACCGCACACGTTACGTTTACGGAAGTACATGAAAAATATTTTAATGATTTATTGATATAATATTGATGTGTGATTACTAATGATTTGACTTTTGGACCGACGCAGACATTTTTGCGCCTGGAGGATAGTAACGTCGACGGAAGTTGCCTGAACGTTTGAGTACGTTAGTTTCACATTTATGTAAGAAATTAAAAAAAAAATGTTGCCGGAAAATTCATGTGTTTTACATGAGAGTAAGAATGATGTACATATATTTTTTATATCATGCAGCATATTTATTCACGGATTTTGTTTGTTAACTTTTGCATTTACTAAGTACATCTGCTTTGACGTAATCATTATTCATCATATTTGGCGTTATAATTGGTCACTCTTTCCATTTGGGCTTGATTACAATCACGTTATTATTGGTCAAAACATATCTGTTCAAACGTCTCTCTTATATTTTTTTTGGTCAAACAAGTTGACTTTTGAACAGTTTTAATAAAAAATGAAACTATGTAGTCCATACAACATCACGTACTAACGTTACTTACACTTCTGGTAAAATATTAGCTCCCGGTCCAGTCAGGTTTATAAGGCAATCGTAAAAGCGTCAGAGGCAAATATGTTTCGAATAGGATTTATCAAAATCGGAAATAGTTTAGCACATTCGCAGTGGGATTGTTCCCTAACAACAGGTTCCACTTCCGAACTAGCCGAAAACGCTGCTCGCAATACTTTAAAAATAACTGCATGTAAATATACTAAATGGTATGACCACACTGATTCCATACTTTGTTCAATATAGATCTATCTTAGACTGTTAATCCCCGATATTTTTGCGTTATTTGTAGCAGGAACACGTTATTTTAATAAATAATTTATTATAAAATGATAAGGCATCAGCAATAACAACAACAGCACAGTTGAAACAGACAATTTTAAATATTAAAGTGTTCTCTGTAACATATTATGACTTTAATCCTTCGTATAAAACAGACAAGGTCTGTAATTCTGTATGACTTCAATCATAGTTATCTCCCGTGATATCATTCATCCGGCGCTGTACGGATACCGACCGGACATGACAGAGTTACTTCCTTCTTTTACCGACTGCAAAAATAAAGATAAAAAAAAATATTTCATAAGTCATCAATTCTTTAATGTTTATCTATTTTAATCTATTCTTAATAATTTTTAAAGTTATTCTGTTCTAAATAATTTTTTAAATTAATATTTTTTTTATCTAGTAATAAGTTTGTTAAAATATCGTTGCAAACAGATTATTATATTTATTCTTTGGTGTTCTTCACATATTTAAACATTTTTATTAAAAACGAAGTGTTAATAAATTAAATAAGGCAATGCAAATAAACAAAAGACAAATAAAATAAAAGGCAAAAGAAAAATATTGAACGTGCAATACCCACATACCAATAATGAGATAAAGTTTGAAATATGAAAAATACCATCTGCATTTAATATTTTCATAAAATAATAAAGTATTTAATTCAGTTTATCTTTTGTTTGGTTAATTTTTAAAATGAAAGGCCATATGCAACCATACATGCACCGTCCGAATATTAATTAGACATTTTTGTTACTGACAATACCTTTATAAAGGACTAACTCAGACAAGAAGAAAACGAAAATATCCATACATATTGCGGATTTCCATGCTTTAAATTACCTTAATATTACGACGGTTTATTTTTTCTTGCCTTGGCGAGGAGGAGGCATGACGGGCATTGCAACGCGGCCGGGAATCATCCCGGGCATACCCATAGGCTGGGGAACCATCCCCGGCATGTTAAATGGCATCGGGCTCATGGGTCGTTGTTGTCTACCTCCCGCTTGAAATAGGAGAGAAAATAACTTTATGACCCAAAATATATTATGACTATTTACAACCTTGGATGTTCAACAACAACGTGAACCGAGGAATATGCAATATCCCAAATAAGTGTCATAAACTTAATTCATTTATCTAATTCATTTAGCTGTGTATCTTTCTTTTTTAATGCCAAAGCAATATACGTTCAAAAAAATAAACAGTAAATATTGAATTCGTAACAGATATTTAATACAAAAAATAAATATACAACAATTTACTTTTTTCAATGGTCTAGCGAATAAACAGTGACAATAACAGTTCTTGAAGACAAATCGGACAGTCTCTAACAAACTTTAAACTACATATATATGTAACTACATATATGTATGTATTCTAGCCCTTGTAAAATAATTCTGCTTCAATGGCGTATGAATACATGATGGTAGATTAGATATTATCAAATTTTTTGTAATATACTCATATTTCAGCCATATTGTAACTCGAACATGAGTCGAAACTTGGTAATAAAATGATTATTTGTTTAAATAATATAATATGTAATTTATAGTATGCCATTATTTACAAAATAAAGAAAAGCAGGGTGAAAAATAATGATTTGTTTTGATATATTCAATGTATTTTTTAATCAAAATCACTTTTCAAAGTTTCGACTCAATATTTTGATAATAGTGCATACAGTATATAAAAAATAACATTAAGGCATTGTGTATATAAAATACATTGAGCAAAATAAATAATAAAGAAGTGCATCAATGATGAAATGTTTAACCTGAAAACAGATTATTTGTGTTAGCAGTGTTTGCATTAAGCGAGTTCGAATTACCAGTACTAGCACTAAAGCCATTATTAGCATTCATAGAATTTGAAAAGCCATTATTTGCGTTATTAACATTTGGAAGGCCATTATTTGCAACACCAGCGTTTATAAAGCTATTATTTGCGTTTTTATCATTAGAAAAGCTAGTACTAGCACTACCAGCGTTTAGAAAACCAGTGTTTGCGTTTTTAGCGTTAGAAAAGCCATTGTTAGCGTTTTCAGTGTTCATGTTACGCATATTTGAAAATCCATTGTTTATGGTACCAGTGTTTGAATTAAGAGGGTTTGGCTTGACACTATTTGTTACTCCAACATTGGCCATTGGTGCCTGATTAATCATTTTGTGTTTCATAACACTTGGGTCAATGAGCACAGTGCCACCTTGGTTAGGCACAATGCCACTAAATGGTTTAATGTCAGTATTAATAGGCATTCCATTATTATTTAAAGCAAAGCTATTGCTGCGTTGTTGCTGTGCAATATTTTGTGTGCTCAAAGCGTTTGTGTTACTATTAATAGATTGCATGTTAGCAGACATCATTTGTCCTTGAAGCGTGTTAGAAGCAAATCCAGCATTCCGATTGGGCTGTCTCAAGGTGTTAACTCCGACATTGTTAATCCCTTGCATTGAACCCGCGGTCTGGGGCATCAACCCACCCTGTGTTAATCCTTGCGTCTGCCCAAGCTGACCCATACCAATGATAGCTGGGTTAGCAGACATTGTGGTAGAGCCGAAACCGCCCGGTAAGGCAATCCCGCTGCCCATGGGCATCATGGTTTGAGTGGGTTGAGGGAACACAAAGTTATTGCCTTGCATCATTCCAGTACCCCCTTGAGCCATTCCACCTGTTTGGGCCATGCCACCTGCACTTCCGGTAGTCCCAACCACGTTTCCGTTTGCGTCAAATATCAGGTTGCTCATTTCTGGTGGACGTAAAATAACTTAATGTGAATACCTCCGTCCTTTTTATACAAGGGATTATCTCGTTACCGTACAAATATTTCCAGGTAACATAATGTAAATTTTTGCTATATCACTTAATCACAAATGATGCCCTTGTTTAAATGTGTTGCATTAATCAAGAACTTATTTATCTTATTACGGTATAATGAATTTTAAGCATATTGTCAAATCTGTAACCACCGATCTCTCTATACAATACAATTACTGAGCTGAACTTGAATTATTTTGGACATTAGTTACTTTCAAGACAGACCATTACGTCAAAAGGCGCCGGAAACGGTGAAACCTATTAATAATTTATTGCAAACTGTTTTATAGAATGTAAACATTTTTCTCTCTAACAGTGTATATGGATTTATGATTACGCATATTTTAAGTGGTAACTTTAAACTATAACGTGTGTTGTATTGTCACATATTTAGTTCATGAATCAGTACGTAATGAACATGTAAATCGAGAGAAAGTAGAATTACATGTAATTTTACAAAGCCAAATAAATGTTATATAAAAGGAGACTTACCCATTCCTGGCATAAAGATTGCGCCCATGGGGCCGGGTCCCATCATTGGACCTGCTGTCATCTGGAAGGGATTTGGTGCGAAGGCATTCATCATCGGGTCAGGGAACATGCCGAAACCTGGTTGACTTGTGAAAGTACTTCCAAACTGGGCACCGAAAGGTGTTTGGAATGGCATTTGCTGTCCGAAAGGTGGACGCATTTGCTGACCAAACTGACCTTGACCAAACTGTGATTGTTGGTTTCCAAACTGTGGCATATTTTGAGCATTTAGCTGATTTTGGAAAAGACCGGCTTGGCTATTAGGATCAAATCCGAGTTGGTTAAGATTGTTTCCGTTAAAACGACCCATTCTTGTAGGATCTTGGAATGTTGCACCACCAGCATTTACAAAACCATTCTGTTGCATCATACCATTCTGCTGCATCATGCCATTTTGTCCACCCATGCCCATCATGTTACTTCCTTGCATACCATTCTGCATACCAGTTCCCATCATACCATTTCCCTGCATATTGTTTTGCATCATGCCATTTTGCCCGGGCATGGCCATGCCATTTGGATTCATCATGCCGTTTTGATTACCCATCATCTGATTCATACCATTGTTCATACCATTGTTCATTCCAGGGTTCATACCATTGTTCATGCCATTGTTCATTCCGGGGTTCATACCATTATTCATTCCGGGATTCATACCAGGGTTCATTCCACCATTCATTCCGGTGTTCATACCCTGATTCATACCGGTATTCATACCAGGTGTCATACCACCGTTCATACCATTGTTCATTCCATTGTTCATTCCATTGTTCATACCATTGTTCATACCATTGTTCATTCCATTGTTCATACCATTGTTCATACCAGGTGTCATTCCACCGTTCATGCCATTGTTCATACCACTGTTCAAACCACCGCCCATGTTCATTCCAGGATTCATTCCACTATTCTGAGTTAACCCATTGTTTTGTAGGCCATTTGTCTGGGCTCCGCCCCCGTTTGGTGTCAGCGATGTTGGGTTGGCGCCGAGAAGTCCGGTGTTCTGGCCCGTTGTACCGGTTGTTGTTGCTCCGCCATTTGAACCGCCCCCATTTCCAAAGAGTCCGAAGTTAAAGTCATTCTGCCCGGAGGTTACGTGCAGTGCAACACTGATGCACACTAAACAAAATACCAGTCGCATGTTTCTGAAATGAATGAATATGCCAATGAAAAAACTAAAACAAAGATATCGCAAATCATCAGAAAATGTGTACCTTTAATTTTTTTCTGTACCTTTTTATAATAACATGGCACTGTCGTTAAAAGTTTAACAGTTGGGCATTTTTTCATAGATTAGGGTTACTGTTTGTTATTCAAAAATCAGTTAATGTTGTTTTAAAGAATGATATTTTCTTCATTCTTGAGGAGATACTCTTTACTTAAAGTTTACGTGCGTCTATCATATAAAGTGTATCATAGAAAATAATTATTTGTAAAAAAGCTCTGAAAAACATATCATTTTTTCCAGAAAGTAGAAACAAAATAAAAATATAAAATTATATAAATATTAATTATTTATTGCGGATATGCTTTTTATTACAAAGGTAATTTCTCAGCATAACATATCAAATTAGAAACCTTTAACGTGTATATACTATAAATGCTTTTATGAAGGCAACATTACCCCAATAGCCTTTTTTTTAAACCGAATCATTTATGAAATATTTAAACGAATTAATATCTTAATTAAGTACATTTATTTAATTAGTTCTTTAATTAAAGAAATGTACAAATAATAATTTTAGAATGTCGTGAACATACCTGGTGGATGATAGTTTAAAGTCTGAGAACAAGCTTGTCAAATCCGTGTAATTTATATAAAATTATCCTCTAGGCACGCACACGGTTCACATGTAATATAATCAATGAATTTCATCGAACGGTTGTCAAGTTTTTATTCATTTACACCAATAAGTGATCAATACAACACGGAAGTCGATATTATTTTTTCTATTTCCGTTACCATGATGACGAACCAATGGAAACAACTAAAAATGACGTACAAGATTAAAGGAAAATCAAAATAACACCATACCTATATTGGTAATGATCAAATTGCATAATAAGCAAAGTTAATCATTTCCGAGAGAAATTTACGTTGTGACGTTTCTTATTTGAACATATAATAGCAGAACATATGTGCAGTGCTTTCCTATTTGAAAGCCAAATATAGTTATATATTCATGTACAGTCATTTTTGAAGCAATTCCCATTAAAAACTAATTACTAGTACTTTATAAGTAGATGTTTCAGCTTAATTATCAATTTCTTTAATTGTAAATCAACATAATTTACTTATAATCTCAAATGAAATTGTATCTTTTTTCAAATGAAGGTTTGTAAGAAACAAATGATTAATGTATCATATTTGAAACTGTTTTCCAAAGAATACATAATATCGTACTGAGTTTAGGACATTGATGTTGGAGAGTTTGTGCTTTCTTTCGAAAAGACTCGTAAAATAGAATCGAATGGTTTATTGACAACCAACGTTTCAGTAAATATATCATTTTCTGATATTTTATTAAATGAAAGAATGATTACTCAAAAAATGTATCCTTAATAACTATTTATTTTCGTTTTTTATAGGCATTGAAAATTTGCACCTTGTCGATATCTTTATACGAATGCCAGCATGTTCTGTGAGGCTGCTGGAATTGATACGTTGTTCATCACTTTAGTGTTGTTGCATTTTAAGGCCTTTGATGACTCCAATCCTTTTAGTATTAAAATGAACTGGTCTATAATGGAAGGTCTGTTATACAATAAACAATTATGTTGAAAATATTTTAGCCGCGTCACAACAAACGCGCAGACTGCTCAGGATCCATGCTGGTCGCAAACTCATTATGTTGGTTTTGTCATGAAGCGGCTCATATATTCATATTGCAGATAATATATTGTTCTAGAACAGAATATTATTACTCATCACATTTATACTACATCGCATAGAAACTTATCTACGTTTTTTCTTCAAGCAATATTTTATAAGAATAACCATATGATGCATTCATGTGTTTTCATCAATACATTATACATATGGAATACTGATGGAAAATGTGCTCATTGTAGACCTATCCGTTTCAAAAACTGCTAAAGCGGGTTTTAGTGGCGAGAAATTGCATTTTTTTTGTCTCTCACAAACTAAACGAGTCTGCGCTTTGAATCAAAGTATATACTTTTGCTTTCGTTTTAGTTGCTCTCCACTGCTACCCAATATTTTTTTTTATACAATAACAGTATAGGGCTAAATACATCTCCCTGACTCACCCCTGTACATAAAAACAAATTATTGATTTTTAAGTCATGAAACAAAAATGTAAACATATCAAGCCCGGTGTTTACATTACATAGATTTTCACATGGTTGTTAAAATTTTACAACTTTGATTGACAAATGAAGCAAGAATTTTGAGCATTTTGACATTCCTTGTTTAATGAATGACCACTATTAGGGTATTTAATCGATTTTAATGTCAACGCGGTCCATGTCATATATTTTTATAACTGAAGTTTTATACACAATTTATGATGGGAAAATTGATTAATTGAATTAATGAATAAATGAATTGACCAGTCATGTTTGCAGAATTCATTTTACGCTTTTATTTATTAGTAATCTCGGTAAATGTACTAACAACAGCTATACAGTAAAATAATAAATACGGTAATGCCACAATAACACAACCATGATCGGCATGCGATGTCTCTATGTCAACTTATAAAATATAGTTACAAAAAATGTTTTCGATAAAAACAAGATATGTAATCATGTAGTGTACAGGATACATTTTTATCATGTCAGGAATCTAAATGAATTAATTAAACGCATACAGACATATCGTGCACAATTCCTATATTTATATTTATGAATTTCATTTCACTGTATATATAATGCATATATAGTGTAGACATGAAAGTAATTAAGTGAAAATAAATGATTTTCTTTGGTGTTTTTTTTCTTAACCCTTGCAAATATGTTTATTTTTCAGAAACATTAAAAAACTCTTTACCAATACGCGTACATTTTATTTATATTCTTTACCTAACTAAACACAACTGAAGACAAATATATAATTACAACTGAAAAATAAAATGGAAACCTTAAATAACGCACAAATTTTGAGTAATTCGTTCATACAGGGGAGTTGTATCTGTAAGCTAGCAAGCTACTTTCCACTCTGCCCTGCTTGCTCCCCTCCCCCTCCTCTGCTCTGTCTTCCAGCAGGTTTACACCGGCCCAAACAGAAGTCAACAAACAAACACAACACATCTCTGTTGAAACGCAGTTGATTTCGCTACTGTAATTAAAACTCGGGACAATATAAACAAAGTGCGAGACTTAGATGAAAATTAAACCGGGATTGTTTTTATTGATAGTATAAAACATATTGCATGTGTATAAGCAAAAGGCACATATATGTATAAGACAGTGTATGTTTTCTTTAAAAAAATCTTCTAAAATACACGTGATACATCTTCAAAATAAATATATGGTTATGCTTTAGATATGAATGTGTCCCAATAAAACGCATTAACAATTACAATACGCAATAAGTAATTTGTCCACCATCGGAAATGGAACATTACGTTAGTATAGATCGAGGGATTTTCAGTGTGATTTAGCTGCACTGCTTGGCTCGACACTGGTGGCAAGGATGTTAATATCGCCCCAAGCAATAAAACGGTGAATAAAACTGTTTTTACAACTATAAGTACAATTTAGATATTAGCGGAACATGAAAACAAAATAGCTTTTGGGCAAAACATCAAAAATACATGTCAAATAAATGAAAACATAAAATATAAAAAAAGAAAAAAAAAGAAAAAAAAGAAAAACATAATTCCATACAGAATGTGTGCTTTATATTATGCAAATTTGCAATATTACTAGAATCGCGGAAGTTTGCAACAAATGCAAAATGTTGCTGATTCTTTACCGCTACTGACACAATATATATTATAGAAAATATTTTGTATCATTTCTTTCTTTACCTTTCCAACAGATAGATCTAGTATTTCACTTTTATTTGATTGATATTTTTTAAGTATATAATACATGTATAGCCTATCTTTTTTTTCAAATATTTACAACCGTGTACATGTATCTTGTTATGCGTATAAATATGTTTGAAAATTGCCTTATTGTAAAGTCTAATTTGTTTAACTTATTAACTGTATGAAAAACATGTACTTTGAACAAGTGTAATATGAAGAAACATCGTCGGTCTTAACACACGTGAACTAGGTTTACTCTCCTTTATTTGGTCTAGTTATCGACAGATACAACATTATTATTCTGACGCATGTTTAAATAAGTATTGATAACATACAATACATGTACGCAAAATGCATAAGAATAGCAATTTTAAACAAATGTTTATTGATTTCAATCATAATTTAACGCCGTTCTCTTTGCTAAAAGTGACTTCAATTTCTACGTCATTGGTCGCTGCTTGATTGTCATATCCTGTTTTTGTTACACTATTCCGATTCTTAACCGAACTGCAGCATGAGCAAATGGCCGTTATCTCTTTATTAAACACTGGTGACACAGGTATATATGTACAACATTTCACTTGTCTCAAATACTTTGTTACATACGGGTACTCATAAATTTGTAAAGACTGATTTGGATCCATGCCATCTGATCGAATCAGAAGATTTTTACGCCATGACAATATGCCTCTTTCTTCATACGAACCTACAAATAAAACCAAAGCATGTATGTTTCTGAATGCTTGAGGG
Source organism: Ruditapes philippinarum (assembly GCF_026571515.1). Classification (NCBI taxonomy): domain Eukaryota; kingdom Metazoa; phylum Mollusca; class Bivalvia; order Venerida; family Veneridae; genus Ruditapes; species Ruditapes philippinarum. Next base: position 134,439 of record NW_026855379.1, read on the forward strand.
TTAATGTTTTGGATCATATCAAACTTACAGTGATAGTTTTAGTAAGCGTAAGTGATTGGCATGACCTAACGTTGTTGTTGAAATGAAATGAAATAAAATGCATTTGGTACACTACAAAGTTTAATCACAATGTATTTAAAAAAGCTGAATGCGAAAGATGCGTCGAAGTATTTTCTTCAGAAAGAACGGAAGTCGTGCTCGATATGTATTATAAAAGAATATTTGAGATTATCATATTAAGTCAGAAAATGTATAACCAATGAGAAAGGAAAAACGTTTTTACGAAATCATGAAACTTTTAACGAATTCAATTGCTACAAAGTAAGGTATAGGAATACCGGGGACTGTGTTGTCCAGAAGAAAACCAACAAAACCTCCCACAAACATCGCTGTGCCGAGTAAAACCTTTATTACTTGGTCTAGCTCTTCATTTCCTATACATGTAAATAGAAAAAAAACAAGCGTCTATAAAACAGAACGAATCACATGTTTGGCCACAAACTTCTCACATTGATTTGAAGGGCAAAGCTACGTCCAAAAAGGCAAAATTGGCCATTGCGAAGAATAGGCCTAGCCTTTTCCTTATGATGCAATGTACGTACCAAGTTTGGAATAAGGAACAGTCCGTAAGTAGTTAAAATTAGATGAGCCGTGTCATGACAAAACCAATATAACGCGTTTGCGACCAGCATGGCTCCACACCAGCCTGCGCATCCGCGCAGTCTGATCAGGATCCATGCTGTTCGCTATCAGTTTCTCTATACTTGTAATAGAGTTTGTAAGCGAACAGCATGGATCCTTATCAGACTGCGCGGATGTTGGTTTTGTCATGACGCGGCTCAAATATTTTCTTAGGACCTGGTCGGAGTGCATGACTGCGTCGGCTGGTTGGGGATCTAGCTCTTCACTCGTGGCAAAGGATTGTTATCATAGCAGTTAATGTTGCGAGTAACTATATTGCAAAAATTTTCTAAAATGCATTCATTATACGCGAAATAAGTTACAATGCATTAAAGCTTTAGAGTAAGATATATATCCGTCCGAATCATTATTAATACAATGCACAATTATTTGCTAAATTGCTAAATTCTAATACACAAAACTATCTGAAAATCATTATGATGCCATTTTTTTGGTTATTTTTTTTTATTTCATTAAAAACAACATTGAAATCAACGCATCCTCTATGACTCCATTCATGTAAAAGTGCATAATAGATTTAATGAAAATTTTCTTTCAAATCGATTTGTTTTAAATGATAAGAAAACAAGTACCTGTATTGATTAAATTGGCATTTGCAGGATTGTTAATATACTGTGGAACCATCAGACCGAGGATGAGCGATACTCCTAAAATTGTCAGATTTCTTGTAGAGTCGAGGTCTATAAACTTTAAAGTTGATATGCCAACAGCTGAGACCATACCAAACATTACAGTTAGTGTCCCTCCGATAACCGGATCCGGTATTAACGTCAGCACAGCCCCAAACTTCCCAACCACACCGCATAGCAACAGTATTATACCGGCTGTGAGGAAAACCGCCCGACTTGCCACCTTAAAATAAGAAATATTTGTTGACAATATCAATGGAATAAAAAAAGGAATTTAAAAGTTTGAAGCAGATATAAACAAAAAATGCACACTACTCAGGTAATTCAAATAAGTGGTTATCAAAATCATTTCCGTATGTAATGTTATTATTTAAACGGAACATGACTATGTGTAAATTAGATATTTTAACATACTTCTAAAATAATGTGGTCATTCTTTTCCAACTCATTATGTGTGAAATCTAGATTCAAAATTGACGACTTTGTTGAGAACTTGACCATTTTATTGAGAACTGAATAACAGATATTTGCCATGGTAGCAACTGTTTTGAATATACCTTTGTGATTCCTATTGCCCCTATATTACCGCTGTATGACGTCGTCCCATGACCAGCACCTACCAAACCCGACACTATACTGGACAGACCCTCCATTGCTATACCACGGTTAATGGCATGAGGGGGCGGGGGAGGAGCACCCGAGATACGGGCCGCGGCATAGTAATCCCCGACTGATTCTATAATTGATGCAATGGTGGCTGCCAGGAACGCTACGTATCCTGCCGCACTCACAGTAGGTGTGCCAAACTGAACTTAAATATACATGTTATCACAGAGTGTAGATGTAATGTACATACGTTAAAATAAACAAGTATTTATGAAAAGTGTACATAGCAAATTTTTATACTTTCACCTATGTAGTGTATCATATCATTTTGATAAAGGAGCAGTTAAAATATTGAAGTTATGTTAATATCTTAGTTATAGTGCACGTAATTATAACTTAGCTACAGTACGCGTAATAATTTAGTTATAAATATAATAAGAAGAACTATAAAGTACCATAACAACAAAGTACACATAATAACCATATTAATTAAAATCAGCTTTAAATAATGCTCTGCATTTAGATCTAACCGTGACCAATTATGAAATCATTACAGCCAATCATCGGCGAGCTTTCATGATTTTGGAAGCGATGTGGTTTCTTATTTTAACCCTGGAAAAACCAATACAGAAAGGGTAATTTTCACGATTTCGAGAACAAATATTGCGTTGTCCATATTGCCGACAGGTAAACTGACAAAACAATCATTCCCCTGTTATTTCAAGTTAATTTGTTAAAAATTACTTCAATTTTTTTTCTAAAAAAAAAAAATCAACAATTTGTTTAACTTCCACGGATAATGGTATTTTAATACATCTTCTAGAACACGTTATAACTTTGTTATAGTACACGTAATAATTGAGATATGATACACCTATTAACTCAGCTATTGTACACGTGATAACTTACGTACATGGATACGGCCAGTAAAACCAGGGTGATCGCTCTAATACGCCTATACGTGCGTCTGTACGCGCCATGAAGCTCGGCAATGTTGAGTTGTTAGGAAGGACATCCGTTACAGTCAACATCAGACAAAACAACCAACTAAAACATATACTTAATATCACCTACAAATATAAAACGCAATGTAATTGTAAATTTGAAATGAATCATGTAAGAAGTTGGGCACATATCGGTTATGTAAGTTTCGTGACGACTTATTTATTGTCTTCAAAGAAAGCATTTATCTAATGTACTTGCGTGATAATTAAGTCTTAAAAAGGGCTTCCCTTATTAATAAAAAATGCATGTAAAAAGACATAAAGAAAGTTTCATTATTGTGCACTTCTTGACATTATTTATACACTCATTTTGACATAATGGGGTTGTTTTATTACATTTGTGACATATTCTTGTTTTGATAACGTAATAAACAACAAACGTTTACTGCTAACAAGCTCCCGATGTTCGTGTTTGAACAAGACACATGACAAATTGAAAGACAACATCAAATAGTGAACGTTTATCAAACACAATGCCATTTCACATGTATGCTTTATATCATCGTATAGTTAACCATTGTAGAAAAGTACTAACAGTGCAGTACAATGCCGTGCCCTAAGTACAGTACCATGCCGTGCCTATCGTATAGTACGGTACAGTATAGGCGCTGTACATTATTAAGTTAGTTAAATGATATTCATTTACCGGAAAGAGTTGAAATATCGGAAAGCCTTCAAAATGACAAGCACGCTTTGTAGACCATGCTGGAAGTGGAAGTTTTAACTTTCCAAGGTACAGTGTAAACAATAGTGTTAAACTCATCGCCCTGTAATGTAAATGTACGAGACTTTGGTACACCATATAATCTTATAATATCAATCTATTACAAAATGAACGATAAAATATTACAGTGACGACACGCAATGCAAAAAATACAGAAAATGACGCAGTGTCACTATGCATTCTCGCACTGTTATATAAATGTATGGTATCCCCTTGCAACGTAACGATCGAAAAACTTACGCAGTGCCTATGTGCACCACATTGTTGCTTTCTTTAAAAGTCTTTCCGTACATTATGAAAAATGAGATATGTAGAGCAAAAGGTGCAGTGAGTACAAATTGATAGTGTCGCCCTTCAATGTTAATCTACCACAAATTGCCTATAAATTAAAAAAATTATGAAGTAAAGTAAATACATATACTCACAGAAACGCAATACCCCAGTGATACTTGTTGAATTCAATCACAACACCAGTCAAAGACAAACCAATAAGGGAGATTGTCGGTGCAATGGTCAAAGGTCCAATAAACTGTAACAATACGCCTATCAGCCCTGTACAACCGAGGAAGAGCTGAGTTATTGAGGCTATCACCAAATTGCCTTGGATCTGTCATAATAAGTATACTGTTGTTTTACTTTGTGCTTAGCATAAATGACTTATAAACAAAGCTTTTTTGTGTCTTACATGGTTTAACATTTTACATTATGATAATTTCTTAGAAACGGAAGTAGTATTTCGCGCATGCGCATTCTGCGTACGGCAAAAAGGCGATTGTGAATGGAAAAACTGAACATTATTAACAATCAAATTAGAAGCTTGATTCGCGAGACCGACAATTTAGGTTCTAAATACGGATGCAACGGTGAATGTAAATAATTAATTTGAACTTTTTTTGCATTTATGCATTCGGTGTCTTTCAAATTTAAAGAACCCTGATGCATTCGATTTTGACATAAATGCCTTGATATATATACAGAAACATCCCTTGTATTTAAGTCTGCTCGAAATGCGTAATCTTGTATATTTTTCTATTAAAAATTTTTTTTTTAAACTTGAGCTTAATTTATTGTTAAAGAAGTTTTATTGGGCCCTATTCTTTTTTTCTTAAACTCTATTTAAAAATTTAAATGTTTTATGGTTTTTCCATGACTAAAGGGGACGTCTTGTCCAAAAATTGGAGGGCGTTTTGTTGGGCCCAAAAATTTCCCGCAAAGTAAAGTGTTCCCTTTTTTAAAAAGACTTTTGAAAAAGCCCAAAATTGTTAGTACCCCTTTTTTTATTGTACCCGTGCATGCACAAAGATAGTCTCTTAATTTAATCTTGTAATTTTAAAGGTTTTCCCGCCTTTTATAAAACAAATTTTCTATAATGTTTGCAACTGACCTCCATCTAAAACCCAAAAACAAAAAACAAGTTCGTATTTTTCCATTGATGCCAAAATATAGCTTTTTTTGCCACTTATAAAAGAAATAAAAAAATGAAGTGTAAATTTTAAATACAGAAAATAGATTTTAAGAAAAACTTTTTACCATTTAGAACCAAGAGTACTTAAAAACGGGAAAACTTTTTAAAATGCCCAAAAGAGTTTCACAAATTTTAAAAAACGATTTTTAAAACAAGCATAAGGGCCCCGCCCCCCCCGGATAAACGAACTTTTTTATTCCCGGGCAGGTAAAACGGCGCCTTTTCCCCAAAATTTTTTAAAAAAACCCGGAAGGACAACAAACCGGTTTTTTCCAATAACAATATTTTTTTTTTTGGGGTTCAAAGTTTGTCACTACAACATCATTTTAAAAATTTGTTTGGTTTTCCATTTTTTTATGAAGAAACTTTTTGGAAAAAAATTTATTTTTAAAATGGTTTTCCCTGAAAAAACACGGCTTTTTGGGAAATTTTTTTAGGGAAAAACAATAACCAATTTTAAAGGGGAGAATTTTTATTGATAATCTAAAGACCATCCAATATTTTTATTGGTATCATTGAAAAAATGTAATTGGCACAAATTTCATTTTCAACAAAAACAATGCAAGTATTTGCAAAAATAGGATTTTAAAGCGGCCACCGAGATTTCCTTTCCGAAATCAAGAAAAAAACTTATCCGTAGAAACATATGTACAATCTTTAATATGGTATTTTCAGAATAAATAAAAACATTTTGCACTTGTTCATTATCCCTCATGTACAGACTCAATCAAACCGAGTCTGCATTTCTTATGTTATTTTGTTGTGATTTATGCTTCCGAGGGCTCACTTTATTTCAAGATTTTTATACTTCACAACAGCAGGTGTCAAGTGCCGTGTACCGCTCAAGTCGGTGCTAGGGGGCGTGAGGGAAGTTGCACTTGTTCATTTTCCCTCATGTACAGACTCAATAAAACCGAGTCTGCAATTATTTTGAATTCCTAATCAGTTACAAATTATTTATCATTTAGTTAATAACCTGTCCCGTGCTCTGGCTTTGCCCTGTCCTGTTTTTGTTTTGGGTCCGCCTGGGCTCCTTGCCACTGGTTCTTGTTGCTGGGTCATATGGGGGCTGCGTTCATTGAACGCCGCCTTTCCTTGTTAATCTTGTTTATCATATTTTATGTAATTCTGTTGCGATTAATGCTTCCGAGGGATCACTTTGTTTCTAGATTTTTAATATACTTGTCCAAAGCTTATTGTCTTAACTTTCATTCAATATTCATTTTCTTTTTTGAATAAAGTATCTAAAGGAAGCGACGTGATTTTCTTGCCAAATATATGAGTGTGGTTTTAAGAGAGAAAAAATAAACACGATAAGTTCGAAACAAAATTTTAAATACGTAATTAATTTGCATTTTTAAGGCATCACTAGAAAGTTCATGAAGGATTCTTGTTACTCGATTCTAAATTTATTCAAAATTGACCAAGAAATAAAAAAAGTAAAGTTAGGGGGCGCCATGTTTACCTTTACTGAATTTCTGAGAGTGTTTGTTTCTTAAACTTGGGGACCATATGCCGTGTTTTCATTGATAATCGGGCCCCATATTAACAATATGCGGAATTTTCAAAATTTTTACCAGTTCATATTAAATGTTGAATTTTGCTTGAGACGGTGCTAGCGGGGCGATGGGCGGTAACTGCACTTTCCCATTTTACCGTCCATGAACAGGCTTCAATCAAACCGAGCCTGCAAACATTTTTCTCAATTTGTCTTTTTTGAAAAGGCCCGGGGTTTTTCTTTTAAGGGGGATTTTCTTAAATTTTTTTCTCTATTTACCGAAAGTAACATTGGATAAACTTTTTAAAACGAAAAAATAATTTCATTTGATTTTTTTCATTTTTTTTTTAGGCATTTTTATAATTATATGTTATAAATCGTATGAAGCACACTTTTATTTCAATCCAAAATTATCAAAACTGATTACGAAATAAAAAAGTTTGAGGGGGGACGCCGTGTTTTTCTCACCAATTCGAGAGTGTTATTTTCAGAGGAAAAAATGATAAATTTTTAAACAAAAATTTCAATACATCTATTTAATTTATTTTTATTTTTGAGGCACTCATACAAAGCTTATGATGTAATTTTTCATTTGATACAAAAAAAAAATTTGACTTTTTATAGAAATAAAAAAAGTTAGAATGGACGCCGTGTTTTCCTTCACATTATTGAGAAATAGGAGAGAGGCGACGTGTATTATGCCTGTCCGTACATTTCGTAATAGAAGACCGTAAGTACTCAGAGAGGGGCGGGGCGTCATGCATGACTTAAAATCGTTTAACCTTGTGAATCTACTTTTGTTATTTTAAACGTGTTACTGTGTAAACGTACTGTTGTAGTTCTACGACTGGAAACACGTTTTTATTAAATTCTGTTTTCTGTATTCGAGTTTTACATTTTATTTGTATTTTTCAGGTACAGATAATTCTACAAGTGTGTAAACATGCTTATGTATTATATGCAATGGAAGATACGAACTTGTAAATTTGTTGTTGTTCTCCATATTATGTCAGTTGTTGAGATTAACATGTAAACTTGTTATTCAAAAGCGGGTGCCTTTAATTAAAAGATTGGATTAAGAGGCATATCATTTGTTGTGCAGGAATACAATAAAAAATGCTAGACATACACGTTCGCATTTTCAAAAGTAGTTTTCGAAAGGAACACATTACATGACTGGAATTTTGGCAACGATCGCCCTCCATACAAAACGTGATGTAAATATAAGAAATTATGCGGGATTTTATGTGAACCAACAAAATGAATCTTAAGCACATACATATAAACCCTTTTGTTGGAAGTATCGTCTGTCGACTTATTGTGTTAAATTTTTGAGCGTCTAGACTACTAAATCTCTGTGTAGGGTGTGATCTTTATGCCCTACGCAGATTGCACACGAACCAGAAAATACTTTATTTTAAATCATTAGTTTATAAGGTCGTATTGCTTCAAAAGGATACTAATGTTAAATATGACAAATATAAATACTTTTGTATGTATGAACTACAATAAAATAGTGTACTGCTGTGACATTATGCCCATCCAAGGGTATATAGTAACTGAAAAGGTTAAAGTTGAAGCTGACATTTTGCAATAATTCTCTTTTTATGAATTAAACGTTACAGCAACATTTAAATTCTGCTGGATATTAACAGAATTATTATTGGGTCTCCTAAGTTATTAATTTTATCTTTTATGCAAAGTAAATTATGAAATTGAAAGGAAAGATGATAAAATGTCACTTTATTTTGACTTTCACCTGTTCACTCACTTAATACCCTTGGAATGGTATAAAGTCATTTTAATAAGAACAAGCAATGGGATATTTTATTTTTTACCATATAAGATCACATACTTCTCGCATTCTACTTTTCCAGATTTCGTCAGCGTCCGTACCATTTGATGCTATACTCTCCTCTTAAAAATATAATGATATCTAATGACCTATGATATTTAGAACAGCGATATTAACGTGATCTTCGTGCAGGAATTTATCATAATTATGCAACTACATGGATATGCATGAATAACGCCCTCTTAACGACTTCTTTTATGTATATAATAAATAAAACCCTCGAAATTAAATGTATATGCATGTGAAGTATGCCACTTTATAAACGAATCAACTATTTACTTTACTCTACTTTATAGTTAAGTAAAAGTCCTGAAAACCTTTGATTGTATTGAGCAAACAAAAAAGAAATGAAGATAAAAATCTTTGTCAAATTCTTATACAAGTTAATAATCAGACAAACTTCACAAACACGAACATTTAGTAATAAAATTTAATTGCAAACGTTTCGGCTATATGCCTTCATCAGTGCAAAACATAATATTTTTATTTTTTTTTTTTTTTTTATTTTTATACAAGTTAATAAAACTTATGTGGTTTATACTGACAACAGATTTTCGTTTCGTTTAACTTCTATTTGCATGCTATTTAATACTTTCCGAGCTCCATGAATAAGATATATTTTATATTTCACTGCATATCGCTCACTAGGAAAGCGTGTTCACTTGATAGCATATAGAAGAATAATGTGCGTTTATCATGAATATTGAAAATAACTGAAGGAAATGAAAAACCTAATACTTAATCACTTATCAATGAGATAAAATTCATATCAAACTATGCACAGCAAATAAACTACGCTAAATTACAATTCAAATATTGTACTGGTAATTAACTTTCAACTCGTAATGTTTTTGTATATTTCTTAAAGTTGGGGAGATGATGCCTAGTGGTTAAGGTGTCTGTCTCTCAACCAAAGAATCATGGGTTCGAGTCCTAATCGGGTCACGACCATGTTTCTTCATATGACACCAGTACTGGTTGGTTCAAGGAAGCGAACTCGAAAGTGATTAATATAAGTTGCAAGAACCTGTTTCGCAATCGAACTTTAATTGAATATGTTTGAACCAAGTTAAAATAACATTATAGATAATGTAAAATATTATAATTTATATGAGCCACGTCACGACAAAAGCCACATAGTGCGTTTGCGACCAGCACGGATCAAGACCAGCCTTTGCATCCGCACAGTCTGATCAGGATCCATGCTGTTCGCTATCAGTTTCTCTACTTGTTACACGGTTTGCAAGCGAACAGCATGGATCCTGATCAGACTGCGCGGATGCGCAGGCTGGTCTGGATCCATGCTGGTCGCAAACCCATTATGTTGGTTTTGTCGTGACGCGGCTCATAGAATTATACCCGGGCATCTCCATTTGTCAACAGCCATCATAGCCACAATAGGGGCGACAAAGGTGTGGGAACCACCCTGTATAATACCAAGTCTGAAAATGAGAAGGGACGCTCACTTTATTGCCGATCTTTTGATAATTTACCTAATCAAAATATGAGCGTCAATCTGGTAGGTAATTGGTAGTGAATAGTATATATGCTGGTGAGTGTTGATTGAATTACCAACTCTTAGCTAGTAGATAGTTGCTTATTCGAATATCCAACTACCAATTACCTACCAAACTGACGCTCATTATCAAATTGGTGGAAAGAAAAGAAATGTTGCAATTGTGTAAATCTAGAATTGTCAAAGTATATACTTAAAACATTTTATCTGCTGTATTGGAAATTTACAATTCGCCAGTACTTAGGTATGATTATCATCAAGATGCATACATATACAGCAAGCTGTATTGTACGGACTACAGAGACTAAAACATAGCTATACAAATAATATTATAAGTGTCCATGTAAGTGTCCATGGTGTCAAGGCAAGAATTTCATATCTGCCATATTTTTTAATTCTTACATTCAAAACGGTAACCATAGTAAATTTTTGGAAACTTCAACAGACATCATTTTTGAAAATCAACAAAAAAAAACAAAACAACAAAAATAACAAAAACATCAAAAACAAACAAACAAAAAAGACAACCAAGCAACAACAACAAAACTACTACGAACAAACAAGACTCTGTGAGTACCTGATTCCAAACAGTGTTTGAATGATGGTAGCAACACCGCACATAAACATGGTAATACTTAGTAATGTTGCTGTAACTTCGGTCCTATCACCGACACAGATCAATCCTGACATTATAAACGGTATGGACAAAGTTCCTCCAATACACATTATAGCTTGCTAGAAAAAAAACAACAATAAAACTTAACAATAAAACCTAAACAACAACAGCTTAATGCACATGTTAAAGTAATACTGAGCACAGGTGCACGTGCAATAGCCAGAAGCAAAAATGAAAACAGAACCAAGAAATGCGTGTCGAAAAATTATTCAAACCATCAAAATAAATAAATAACGATATATTCTTTGTTCTTATGGCTGCCCAATAACAGCAGTAATTAATCTAAGGTAAACCCTTTCATTTATTGAAATGCGCACGACATAATTTTCTTTGGAACTCCTGGAATAACATTTGTTGTTAAACACTGCAATGCTTTTATATATAAAAACGTATATTCTTTTTTTTTTACCTTTCCATCCCTGCACCCACCGAAATTGTATTATTATTTCATTTTAATTACTAGGACATTTTGTATGTTATTGTATGTTATTTTGCGGTCATTATGCAACACAATAAAATTTAAACGTAAAAAGTTTCCTCTTATTTTTGTTATCCGATCTTTTGCATATTATTTTTTTTTGTAGTCAAAATGCATCGAATTAACTTTTATGTATATTTGGCAACTGTCCTGAATTAAGGGTTCGTAAAATATTGTACAAGAACGTAGCCCTACACCAGTTGCTTCTAGAGACTATGGTTTTCCTCTGCGAGTCGACTACGACTTCAAAAAATAAATTTATGATCAATATTTGTGTCAAGTGTTCTTGTTGTCCAACTTTGTGTCATCTTATATAACGTTTGCTACATTTTTTTTTTCTACAAAAGTTTAATAGTATCAAATAAAAAATAAACATGCAAAGGTGTTATAACGCAAATCAAAAGGCGTAATTACGCTAAACAAAAGCCGTAGTAATAATGCGAATAAAGGCGTTATTATGGAAATAAAGGCGTTATAATGCGCATTAAAAAGCGTAAATACGCGAAACAAAAGGCGCAATAACGCAAAAAGGCAGTAGCAACGCGAATAAATGTGTTATTACGCGAAGAAAAAGGCGTAACTACGCGAAACAAAGGCGAAGTAACGTAAATAAAGGCCTAGTAACGCGAATAACGGCGCAGTTAAGCCACGGATTTATATTACATATATAAATCCGTGGTTAAGCGAACCCAAAGGTGTAATAACGCAATAATATTTATCATATACTAATGAAGACTCTTTTATGTATATAGGGCCATATAAACAGTTGGTACAGTTACACTGAATTCACCTGTATCACATAATTGATTCTACACATGTCACCCGGGACTAATAGTGTATCTTTTATGTCCCAGATGTCACTATTGTAAATAAATTTCTTTTCTTCTCTTATGTTATCTTATATCTAATGTCACCGTTTATTTTATATGTGCGTCATATGTTCAATTATCTACGGATATGTCCTGTATAATTACCTAATAACCTGTAGTATCGTTTAATTACATGTATGTGATTTCAAATAAGAGTTATGAAATTAATTGTTTTGCGTTATTACGCCTTTTGGTTCGCATTATTACGCCTTTATGTTAGAATTATAACGCCTTTATTCGCGTTATAGCGACTTTTGATTTGAGTTATTACGGTTTTTGTTTTGCGCAATAACGCCTTTGGATCCGCGTTATAACGCACCTTTATTCGCGCTTTAACGACTTTTGATTCGAGTTATTACGCTCTTTATTTCGCGTTATAACGCCTTTTGATCCGCGTTATAACGCCTTTGGATTCGCGTTATAACGCGCTTTTATTACATGCTTTTCGGTGATTTATAGAAATATATCAGTGATATAAAAATGGTAATTTCACTGTTTGAAACAGTGAAATTACCACTTTGATAATTTCACTGTTTTGAATTTAAGCCCCTAACGTTGTTTCAGTGAAATACCAGCGTGCACAGAACTTGGTACCAACTTAATGACGTGACGTCGTAAATGACGTCACGTTGTATTATTATTTGGCGCGCTTTTCATTCAGTATTAGGTTTAATGTCTTTTTAAAACGTTTCTTTGCATATAATAAAAAGAAAATTTGTTTAATTTAGTGTAAGATCGAAATATATTTCACCTTGTGAACACCGAAAGTTTTATATTTCACTCGTGGCTGCGCCACTCGTGAAATATACCTTTTGGTGCTCACTCGGTGAAATATATTCCGATCTTACACTGAACTAAACAAATATCCTCTATTTATTCGCGTTTTTATGATTCGCGTTATAAATCCTTTATTTGCGTTATAACTTCTTTTGATTCGCGTAATTACGCCTTTCGATTAGCGTTATGACGCCTTTTTGCGTTACTATGCCTTTTATTTCTCTTTATTACGCCTTTTTGCGTTATAACGCCTTATGATTCGTTTTATTTCATTTGATACTATTAGGCTTTTGTAGTTTTCTAAAGCATATTTGAAGATTTTGGTTAATAATTTGATTAGATCATAATCTTTACTTAGACAATAAAGATAACCAGAATTTTGTGTTTGTGATAACTCAACTGATTATGACAAAAATTAACAAGAAGGAACATATAACGCGGTCATAATAAAACATAAAATATATAAAATAAACATTACCTGCAATCCGAACAGAAAACATAATATGGGAGATGGCACATCTTCGACTCCGTACAGAACGGCTCCAGGAGCAGTCACAGATTCATCAATTTCATCCACGGTGTCTTTGTCTATCTTTACATCCATATTTCAAACTTGAAAATAATCCAGATCACTTTTAAAGAAAATGAAATGTTTTTTAATCTTTAATTAAGCTTCGTTTGAGCTTTTGTAAACTGTATGTTTGTACAGGATTCAAATTACGCTATATAATTTATACAGTCACACAAGTTTGTCAAGTTATCTTTTGTATGAATAACATCTTTTGAAAACAGTTGGGTTTACCTATAAACTTATCAAATAAAGATTTTAAATATTATTTATCATTACTCGTCCTGAGATATGATGTGAATATATGTATACTTGATATATACGATGAAGTTCGCAATTTATAGCGTGTCATAACTTTCACTTTTATAATAACACGATGAATGATGTTCGAGGGAATAAAATGCGTTGTTTCATCTCATTCTTTTTTTCTTTCTTTTCGTATGAACAAACATTACGTGTGAATGACGAATCTACGAGACACCATGATGTTAATAATTAATATTTATTACTAATTGACATGGAAAGGGAAAACCACATAATTTGTTAACCATGGTGAATATATTTAAATATTGCGCCATATACTAACTCCAGTGTGTATAAGGGGAATTAAAGTGATGAAATAGGGAGAGAGAAAATCTAGATTTTACCCATTTTACAGTATATTCCAATTCAGTTAATTCCACTAATTCCAGTTAACATTCTAACATTTCTTTTGCAAGAAGACATGGGTTTTAAACAAAGGGGAAAAAAAATTATAGCCAATTAAACAAGTTTAATGAGTATAGTTTTTTCATTTTGAAAAAGTGTAAAGTGGACTGATTCATAAAAGAATCAACAAAAGTAAAACACAAACTTTTTATAGAGGCGTCTTTAGGTCTGTTTGATGTCATTGTTTTAAAATTCGTTCTTAAGTATTATAGGTTATAGGTATATACAGAGTTTTAAGAAATTAATTTTCGAGCGAACGAGCCCTTCCTATTCGAAGCGAGTGCACTATGTAAATAGGCGGAGTCCATTAAATCGGCTCATTTAACGTATTTAATACATACCACCGAGTCCAATCGTTCACTATGTTTCCCAGGCGGAGAACGCATGAAGAGATCAATTTTACAGGTGGAAAACCGATACTGTGGTAAGAAAAATTGTCTTCAATTTCTTTGAAAATGTATATTTCACAAAACTTTATAGCCTATTCTGATCTCGTATGATTACTTTATCCGACAGGCATCTCAAAACTCGCCAAATCTTTGTTAACTTATTAGATCATTATCGACAACTGCACAAGAAAAGTCACAAAGTCGCTCTTTGATAGCTAATAACTTGACATCCAAGCAAACTTCTAAACATTTGTATCGCTCTAAAGGTTCTTTTATTAACATATCCTCATCCACCAAAAGCCTGTTTCATTTCTATTCCGTATTTTTTGGAGTATAATATCGTTTAAGCGAATTTTTAAAATGAACGCATGAGCCGAACTTTTCATGTGGTTTCATCAGATTGCCAAAATGAACGCATGAGGAGGTGGATTTTTTTGGTTACTCCAGTTTTCATGGATATCTCACATGTTATCGATCACTGAACCTTTAAATTCCAAAATTTTCGTTCCAAATGTTTGAGCAAACAGAAGTCCCTATTTTCATACCTAATGACGAATTGCTTATAAGAAATAGATGAAGGTCTGTTTCGGTTCTGTGTAAAATATAATAAATCCTCATTGCTAAAACTTTGAGTAAAATATTTGCAAAATACAACATCATTGGTTGATGGGACTTAAATTTCCAGTATGTTATAATTAGAGATGTAACATACACTTAAAGATCCTGTGACTCAAAATTTTATGTTCTTATATGAAAAATCTTAAAAAAAGAATTAACAATGTTAAAAGTTACAGAAACCTTTTTGATAAGGATATTGAGAAAATTTAAAATTTCCGATAATAAAAGAAGATAATTAGAAATCTGTTTTTGGTAATAAAATTAGTTTTGCATTCAAATAAAAATTTCACATCCTTTTTTTCCTCAAGAAATATCATATAATGTGTTTAATAATGTCAACTTCTTAAGTATATGTTTTTCATAAGAACTGACTTTATATATAACTTTCGCAAGGATGTTACATCCTTAATTATTAACATACAAGATCTTTAAGCAAGAATATATATAACACTTTCCTTACAACAAAATGAACATACAAGAAAAATGTTGAAATAACACATATTTTTTAGGTTCATTATAAGTTTTTCTTTTAGAAATAATGCACTTTTTATTTTAATGAAGAATAGGCAAAGTATTTATCAAAATGTGTTTCTAATTACCTCCCTTTATTTACAGAACTTGTTAAATTCGATTATATCTATGTAAGATTTGTAATATTGGTAATTCTTTATTTGAGTATCAGGTTTATCATATTACACTATTAAAGTTTTGAGGTACAGGGACTTTAAAAGAGTATACATACGCTATTATTTGTCATTTGTCCTTTGTTGTTTAATATATTATGCATGTATGATAGTAATTGTATACAATTATTCAGGATTCATGATATAATTATCAAAAGTACCTATTTTGTAAAACAATCATTTGATATTAATATTGATAAAAATACACTTCATTCTAAGTGATAATTTTTGTGTGAAATCTTAGCTCTCTTCTACCTGTTTAACAAGTACAACAGCAATTCCGTATATATTATGTACAAGAGAATTTGCACAGTGCAATTATTATTATATATTTCTTACCAAATCAAAAGCATGACGACATGCCCTAAATAAATTTCGCATTAAAGTTATTCAATGAGTTTTACCTTTACCAATTCACGGTGCATATCCACATCGGTACCCTCTTTGCGAAATCTGCTCAAACGGTACCCTCTTTGAACATGCACATGTCATTTCTCTGCTAAAAACAAACCAGCCAGTAAAATGTCATTGTAATAAGGAAAGGAGGTATTACACGTAGAACAGATGTATACCACGGAACACTATAATGTTTTATTGATGTGCTGATTTGTCATGTGCCCGTTTTTCATGTACTGCAACTTCACAATAAAGCTACAAAAAATCGACATGTCTTGTCTCGTCCATCACCTCGACATGTATTTTCGGGCTCAAATGAACCTGTGGCTTGATTATATATATGCATCATACATATTTAATATGTTCATATCATCATAAATCATTCTTCCGACAAATGGCAGTATATAATTATTGTCAAAAATAAATGAAAAATTCATAAAACACCCTACTTTCGGTTTTTGCAGCGGCACGGGCTACCTCTCTTCATTTGATTTTTTATATCCACTGGTACCCTCTCATTTTTTAACACATATGTACCCTCAAAGCACGACATATGCTTTTATTTGCGTTAATCGCTAAGTATGTACATAAAAGTTTAGAAATATTACATACATACTTAACGATTAACGCAAATAAAAGCATATGTTGTGCTTTGAGGGTACATATGAGAGGTTTTTAAAGTTTGAATATGTTAAATTGTTAGATAATTAGGAAAAACTGGAGTTTTAAAAAATACCACCTGCTCATGCGTTCACTTTGCAAACCTACGAAACCACTTGAAAAGTTCGGCTCATGCGTTCATTTTGAAAATTCGCGTAAACGATATTATACTCCAAAAATACGGAATAGAAATAGAACAGGCTTTTGGTGGATGAGGATATGTTAATAAAGAACCTTTAGAGCGATAGAAATGTTTAGAAGTTTGCTTGGATGTCAAGTTATTGGCGATCAAAGAGCGATTTTACCAATTTTGTTGACTTTTCTTGTGCAGTTGTCGATAATGATCTAATAAGTTAACAAAGATTTGGCGAGTTTGAGATGCCTGTCGGATAAAGTAATCATACGAGATCAGAATAGGCTATAAAGTTTTGTGAAATATGCATTTTCAAAGAAATTGAAGACAATTTTCTTACCACAGTATCGGTTTTCCACCTGTAAAATTGATCTCTTCATGCGTTCTCCGCCTGGGAAACATAGTGAACGATTGGACTCGGTGCATACAGTTGAGTTACAGCACTGTATGGAAAATACTTCGGCAAAATTTAAACAAAATAGAGCGATTTCATTGGTAGACAAACTTTGGCGAACTGTAATACAAGTTATTCTTAACCCTTTAGTTGCCGGAATCACGTAATGACATTTTCCCATATTTAAAATTAGAATATGCCATTCAAATTTTAAAGGTTTCATTAACAAAGTGCATGTACACAAATTGAACTACCAATAGTAGAGAGCCAGGTCAGATAGCATGGCTGGGTGGTTGGGTGGCTATATATTTGTGACAACGACTTATCGATTTCGGTTCAAGTAAGTTTAGGGAATCCAAATCACTTACCCCTCCCGCTTAAGGTTCGAATCCCGACAGGGACTTTGGATTATTTCATGTGAGGAAACTATCAATTTAGTGAACGTCGGTGGTTCTACTAAGGCGCCTGTTCGTGTCTGAAATAATGCACGAAAGGGCATCTAAGGTCTTCCTCAACCACTAAAACCAGTAAAGATGGAACGTTGCCATATGACCTATACTGTGTGGATGTCTAGTAAAACCTAATCAAACAAACAAGGTTCCTCTTTAAATCAATACGAATTTTCGACAGACACGTAGTGTCCATACCCGTATAGAAGCTTATTACACATAGTTAAATGTACCTAAATAATAAAACTGTATGTTTAACAGTTCGGTCGAAAGAAAGATATTTTTTCTTTTGGCTTGCCTAAAATTGCTATTAACAAAGTTTTGTACCGGTTACTTCAGAACACTGTCATTATTCGGGTTTTATTTTAGTGTTTAATTAAGTTGTCTGCTTTTCTGACATAAACAATATATTGGCCATCGCCCTATATTGTAATCGAATATAGCATTTGGTAAAATTATATCATATTTACAAATAGTAAAAACTGTTGTATATGACACTGACACTTAAACATTTTGTAAATATTTAAAAAGAATATATAGACATCGTAAAGTTTGTACCTCTAAGTTACCAGGGGTGAAAATATCTATGCCGTTGAATAAATGTTTGGCGAAAGGAATGAAGTAAATATATGTTCTATATTTCTTATATACACATGGAAAAAAGTATCGGGCACATATCCCTAAAGATGGTAGTCGTAGACAATCGTAAAGTGACATTATGCTCATTTTTTCATTGTCAACTTAACCTGAATTGACTATATATCTGAAAAGATTGTCTGATAATTATAAGTATTGACCTACAGTTGATACTTGAAAAAAATATGTTGAAAAAATAAAATATAAATGAGCCGCGCCATGACAAAACTAACATAATGCGTTTGCGACCAGCATGGATCCAGACCAGCCTGCGCAGTCTGATCAGGATCCATGCTGTTCGCTTACAAACCCTATAACAAGTAGAGAAACTGATAGCGAACAGCATGGATCCTGATCAGACTGCGCGAATGCCCAGGCTGGTCTGGATCCATGCTGGTCCCAAACCCATTATGTTGGTTTTGCCATGACGCGGCTCATAATTTGCCTAAAAATGACAGTCCCGCTCGTTTTATAAATTAAATGTAACAGGTAAATTACGATGGATATTTGGATATGTAAAGGTTTCTTTTTTCCTTTTCTTTTTTTTAATGTGGGGGTGGTGTTGGTGGGCAGGTGAATAATTTATCGTCCATGCGGAGATAATTATAAAGTTGAAATGCATTATGGCAAAATATAAACTAACTTTGACTTTCACCAGTTCACTCACTAGATGTACCCTTGGATTTCATATTAATAATGACGTGTGAAGTTGTGCTTTTATTTTTTATGGATACTTTGATTTACAATAATTAAAGGTTAACGAAACTTTTCGTATAAAATAATGTTTAAAGAAAAGAACAACAACAACAAAAAAACCCTAAGAAATCTGAAATTTCGGGGGAGGGGTTGTGTTATCTGTAAGGAATCAAAATGCAAAATTAAGGCATTCCAAGTATTCGTGTACATTACTTTTTCACCTTTGTCATGTGGCAATACGACTGAAAGTAACAGTTTCATTCAAACATTTGATATTTCATAATTATTCTAGCACCATCAGCATATAACACTTACATAAAACGTTTTATTTTTATTTTTTTTATTCATAAACAAAAATATCATGGCCCTTAAGGGCATAAGAGTGAACAATCAACAAAACAAAAAAAATAATAATACAAACATGGCATAGAAGTAAATAAGTAAATAAGGAAGATGACTTATTGAAATGTCAGAATTATTGCTTTGACAAAAATGGCTAGATTAAATAAAGTATTTCTGTTGTCGCTACACGTTAGAGCCTGAAAATTTAAAATACTAGGAAACCTTGAATAATAATTACTGATATACCTGTGTCTTTCATGATTAAAATAAGTACATTTAAAAATATAGTGAAATTCATCACCTATTTCTTGCTGATTACAAAGTGAGCATGTTCTATTTTCTCTTTCAATACCAAAATAGCGACCTTTCTCTATAGGAATATTAGAATTGAGACATCTAAATTTACAAAGAGTATTTGCTAAATTTCTTGGTAAACATAATAAATAATGTTCTAATTTAAATTGAGTTTTATATATTCTATAATTTAAACGCTTAGCAGAATCAAAAACATCACTATTCCATACTTGTAAAAACTGATCACGTAATCGTGATTTTATTACATATTTAAAATTACATGTATTAAAATTTGCAACATTCTGAGTTATCCAAAAATCAGAACAACCAATATTATTCAAAGTAGATTTTACTTTCTCAATCCACTGACAATGTAAAATACCCTTTTTATGAAGATTATACATAGTGCGGTACAAAGAAACACATATTTTATCATTTTTACTTTTAACTAATTTACTTATAAAATTTCAATTGAAACTGAGGAATAATAGAATTATTTTCAAATCCCCACACCTCCGACCCATACAATAATATTGGCTTAACTATACTGTCAAACAACTGTATCAATTGGCAAACACAATTTCTTAATTTAAGTTAAAATACTAAACATCAACATAGTATCCAAAGACCCCCACCCGCCTACCAAAATAGTACTAAGAACCTTTCTTATTGAGAGTACATGAACATTTTTATGGAGTCCATGTTTCAATTACCGGATTTGCTTTAATTTTTAAACTGGCAAAATCAGGGGTCACTAAAAGGGCAAAGGGATTGTTCAAACGTCAAGATAAGTTTATTAAAAAATATATGCTGTGGTGTTGTTTTTTATCTTGTCTTGTCTATCAAATTTCACAATTAAAGAAATCGGAATATGAATATTTAAATCCTTACACAATATTTTACTACAGTATACATCTACTTTTAAATCTTGTCGCCGTGCAAGTTGACGTTTGCCATAGTTTGCCACATAAGCATACTATAAAGATGATATACTATGCGCATCCTTGAGTAAAAATATTCTGATCACAGAAATGTATTGACATCTATGACATTCTTACTGTAAATGTCTAATTTGAATAAAAGAATAAATACAATGTATATGTAAGCTGTGTTCCCTATTACAGGTCAAGTAAAGTTGGTCTTTTCTTTTAAAAACTGCCATTTTTTTTAATGACACTATATATATATTCATACCGTGACCACCTCAAGTGTGTAGAATTTTAAACATAACATAATTATCTACTTTGTGTGAAGTCAGAACATGTTTACTTTGCATTTACAAAAAGACTGTGTGGCAACTAGCAAATATCAATATTTTCTAACATCAAATTTGAGCATAGTATATTCTAAAATTTAATACATTTATAGAACGTCATAATGATGCGCAATTCATGCATTCTCCACCATATACATATAATTACGATTCTTTTTTCAATGTGTATAAAAGTAAATGTGTGACAGCTACTTAACCATGTTTACAAAGTACAGACGACATTGACATTTAATAACATTTTAAAAAAGTTTTATATCTATGCAACATCGTAACGTGAATTAACATCACGATCATAAAGATTATATTAAAATATTCCTACCTTCACAGGCCAGTGACCTCGCTATAAAGTAGTTCTCGTCTGCTTCACGAATACGGACCAGGTGTAATATTTGTAAAGCGATGTGTTTAAATTGTCCGTCAAATTGAAGAAAATGGGTACCCCTTAAACCGCTATTATGACAAAATAACAGCGTGTGTGCGTTCTGTCAGAGCACACGGGAATATAAAAGATGATCAGTCAATCCATTGTATAGAAACAGACTATATTTAAATTAAGTAATATTAATGTCGAAGATAATAACTCAAAGGCTGAGAAACAATTGATTCAAAAAGAAATAATGGCAGCTTTCGTATTTGTTAATTTTAATTACCAGTTCCCCTCTTCAACACAATTCAAGACAGCCCCCCTCCCAAAAAAACAACAACAACAAAAAAAACACTACATAGTGAGTGAATATCAGATGTACTATTTTTAAGTGTTTTTAAAGCCCACAATAACACAAATAATAATCTAGTGATATACGAAACAAACAAATTGATTTTTTTATGCTCTTGATACATTTAACTGTATTTGCCCAGTAGCACCATATAAGCTCATTTCCATAACTCGACAACGTCCTTGCGTTTCAATATTCATGATGAAAGTTATTTAAAGCAGTTTTATTATAATGACATTTTTTTCAACTATAACATTTTCAATTTTCGTTTCATTTTTATCTCGTGCAACTTCTAGTTAAGCTAGTTGATAAATTAACATTAAATTATTGAATATATTTTCCAAGATTTCTTTTTCATTTCTAAAAAAACATACAATTATAAGAAGTACAAACAAGCATTATGGTTGTGAAACAGGAAAAATATAAAAACAAAGATCAAAAAAGCAGAGCGACATTCACAGACCACCTCAAAGGCATCTGGTAACGCACCTAAAAATGCCAAAGCCATAAAAAATAAACATTTATAAAAGCAAGTAAAATAACACATATATATAAAAAAATGTCAAGGAAATATCTGTGATTACAGACACTTGGGCGTGGATCTGAAAAAGCATTTAAATTCCAAAAAATGTATATTTGTCAATCCTCGCACATGGACTTATCATATATACATTTATTATAGATGTTGAAATATGATTTTTTTTTCAAATGGGCTTATATTAAGTGTTTTTTTTTAAATATCCATGCCCCAAGTGTCTGTCTGTGTGACTGTCAATGATAAATAAACATAATCTTTGTTGAATCTTTTTGCAGTTTTATATTTGAGGGATAGTTTTCTACAAAAATTCACAATAGTCTGTCAAAACTTAAGCATACGTCTGAAACAATCATCATTTTCTAAATGTTCCTGTTTGTTGAAAAAAAAAAGAGTTACAAAGTAAGATAGTTTTAAGGGGAGCGGTGACCTAGTGGTCAAGGTGCCTTTCCCGCAACCCGTGAATCCTGGGTTCGAGCCCTAATCGGGTAACGACCATGTTTCTTCATATGACACCATTGTTGGTTGGTTCCAGGAAGCGGACTCGAAAGTGATTAATATAAGTTGCAAGAACTGGTTCCGCAATCGAGATTAAATAAATATGTTTAAACCTAAGATAGTTTTAATATTTAAAACTGTGCAATATAACATTTGGTAATTATAACTAAAACATGAAAAATAGAGTGTAACATCATTTAATGTTATTAAAATGATGACATAGTGTTTTCAAAATGGTTGACCTATGGTATTCGTCTAGCCCATTAAATCTGATTTTGACTGAATATATTGTTGTTTCCTTGTGTCATACAATTCAATATACTGTTCTTAATATTTTCATAACTGATAGTGCATTTACTCAAATCCCGTGTATGTTCAAAACAGCAACTTGGTTTCATGTAAAAGTAAAAGTTAGCGCCAATAATTTAATTTAGGTACATTAACGCTCTTTGTGTGTCTATCTTTTCTTTAGGTCGATTCGACTATCCAAAATTCACACAGATGCTTGGATTTTATTTACAATATATTTCATATTCGTATCCAAGCGTCTAAAGATTTGTCAACAAATATGTCTGCCAAATTTGAAAAAATCCCATCTTATTTTTAAGAATTTGTTAAAGATTTATCGTTTGTAGCAATGTCAAAGAAGGTATAAAAGAAGCATATGTATCCATATATTGGATATATTTAATAACTTGAGCAAATCTTTCTGCATGTGCATGGTACACTCAAAGAAACGGTCGTTTAATGCAGAGTTACAAGTTCTGACAGGATTGGACTTGTTTGTAAAAGTTGGCCGCGGAATAACAAGATGTCGGACTTAGTTTCTAACCTACACTTCTAACTGCATGCTGCTTTAAATTGTTTAAGAAAGCCTGGTAAGGGATTCTGAAAAGTTTTTTTTTTTGGAAATGTGGGAATTTACACTATTGATGTCTGCTGGTGAGCTTGTTAGACTGTGACAGTGTGAGCTCATTAAATTTCAAACTGACTGTATTTCTTTTCTTATTTAAAGCTGTACACATTTGTTTTAAATATAATATATCATAGTTTATTTTCCCAAATTTCTTTTCAGTTGGATTTGTTCACTGGTTAAAGGCTGGTCAGTTAAAAGTCGCCCCTGTCTTTAAAAAAGGTAGCAAGTCAGACCCAGCCAACTATCGCCCTATCTCTCTTACCTGTATCTTGTGTAAAACCCTGGAACACATTGTCTCCTCCAGTATAACAAAGCACTTTACTAGATCAAACTTGTTCTATGAATTGCAGCATTGTTTCCGAGAAAAAATGTCATGTCAATCCCAATTATTAATGCTTATAGATGATATCCTACAGTCAGTAAATCAGAGAAGCCAAGTAGACTTAATCCTTCTTGACTTCTCTAAGGCCTTTGATATGGTCAACCATGAAAAACTTCTGTATAAGCTGCATTTCTACGGTATAAGAGGTCAAACTCTTAAATGGATCAAAGGTTTTCTTGATAACAGGTCATAGTCTGTGGTGGTAAATGGCTCCACATCCAGCTCCATACCAGTCTCCTCCGGTGTTCCCCCAGGGCTCGGTCCTCGGACCTCTCTTATTTCTTATATACATCAATGACCCTCCTGAATATGTCCAATCCTCTAAAGTCCGCCTATTTGCTGATGACACAGCCATCTATCTATCTCTGACTGTCGCTTCTCATTCTAGCTTACTACAACATGACTTACACCAACTTGAACAATGGGAAACAAAATGGGACATGCAATTTAATCCATCAAAATGCCAGGTTATCCAAATCACAAAACGAAAAACAGTCATTCCAACAAAATACCTTCTACATAACACCACATTAGAAACAGTTCCATCTGCAAAATACCTTTGCATTACAATATCAAATGATTTAACATGGAACAAACACATAAACAACATCACAACAAAGGCGAATCAAACACTTGGTTTTTTACGCCGAAACATCAAGGTTCACTCAGAAAGGTTAAAGTCAACCGCATACAAGACACTTGTCAGACCCCAGCTTGAGTACAGCTCCACGGTCTGGTCCCCCTACACAGGAACTCTCATTGACCAGATAGAGTCAGTCCAGAGAAGGGCTGCTAGGTGTGCCGTATGTCAAGTGTCACTGACATGTTGACTTCCCTTCAATGGAAGCGCCTTGACCTTCGGTGTATTGACCAACGCCTGGTCATGTTTCACAACATCCTGCATGACCAGGTGGCTATTCCTTTCCCAAAGTATATCGTCCCTCTTACAAGATCATCTAGAACATCCCATCTCCATGCATTTCAACAAGTCCAAACTAAAACTGATTACTATAAATATTCATTTTTCCCAAGAACAATTGTCCACTGGAATGCTTTACCACCTGAAATCATAAACTTGTCTGGCCCCGAGTTCAGTCTGGCTGTAAGCCGGATTGAACATACGTCTCCCTATAATACCTTTTCTTTTTTGAACCTGTTTTTAACAATATACTCATTTCCTTTACTTTTATATTCTTTTATTTCAGTTCTTTTACTAACATTCTTGTCAGTTGACGCGCGTCAAGTCTAGGTCCCCAGCAGGGGTTTGACTATATGGAAGATAGATAGATAGATAGTCTAGATATATTGACGTGCTAAAGCTTGATTCGGATATATTTTTTCAATCTTGGTTAGAATCTCATTTGAATCATTTATTAAAGTAATTTTGTGTGATTATTTTAAAGTGAGGCGAACTGTCACTGACTAAGCTGGGGCAAGTCATTATTTGGGCCATTCGGTATTATTTCTCTCATATATTAGATCAAATATATTTGAGGGTTGATTGTTCTTACTTGGGTACTGACTGTAATACTTCTATCTGTAATATTGGTAATGCACTAATAGGGTCTTCCTCCACCAGTTTTGGCAGTAGAGCAAAACAAAGTAACCTTTACAGTATTCTCTCTTTGTATTGAATCATTCTTCCAATTTCAAGTTGGATACATCTTATTTTTATCCAACATAGCAACATAGTGCGTTTATGACCAGCATGGATCCAGACCAGCTGCACATCTGTGCAGTCTGATCAGGATCCATGCTGTTCGCTATCAGTTTCTCTACTTGTAATAGAGTTGGTAAGCAAACAGCATGGATCCTGATAAGACTGCGCGGATGCACAGGCTGGTCCGGATCCATGCTGATCGCAAACACACTATGTTGGTTTTGTCGTGACGCGGCTCATATGCATAGAATAGAAGTAGATTCATGCAATTGCTTTAAAGCCTGTACATGTATGTTAAAATGCACACTGCACTCTCAAAAAATATTTTCAAGGTCACCATATCATACCAAATGTATTTCAAAAAAAATAAAGATTTGTTATAGTCATGAATGATTTTAATCATGTTAAATTTTAGAAATTTTACACACTATTGTCTATTAAAATTTGGTATTATTGTGACCAATGAAAGATTTTTTGAGGATAAATATATATGCAATATATATCAGGGTAATATGTTGAGATAGAGAAGTACTAACTATGTATGTTGTACATGTGCTTGGTGATCTTTTTATTATCTTTTTCTATTCATCAACCCATGTCCTTTAAATTTAGAAATTTTAGACTAATTTGCAATCAGAAGAAAATAGGGGAAATTCTACTAACATTTTAAAATAATCACCTTATAAAATGACAATACACATTTATGAAATGTGTTTTTTTATAAAAATCAATGTCTGCCTTAAAGTTGATGTGGGAGGAAACTATAACAATTTTGAATGAATTTCAATATGAAACAGTTAACTATCTTTTTAAACAGTAATATTTGTCCATTTAGAAAACCCTACATGTATATACTTAGCTTCTTTATTTTGCCTTATAACCACTGGTAGTCTGGTACTATAATAATGTGTAGTTTATAGAGCTGTTACCTTAAACCCAATATTTAAAAAAAAAATTGCATTCACAAAGATAACATTTTGCCATATTTACCATGTTTACAACAGTTTGTAAAAAAGGTGTTGATTTATCTACATTTTGTACTTTATAAAACTGATAGCATAAAGAAGTTTTTATCACCTAAAGATGAACTGGAAATCAATTTTTTGTTTTTCCCACCTCTGATAGCTAGATGATGACTGAGTTTATGTTAGTCCATAAACTAGGTCAATGGTTTGATATACAATATAAATAAAATAAAATTTTGAAATTCTTTAGTTTTAATATGACCAGTGACTGAGTTACCATCTATAACATTAAAATAAGACAGTAATGATTCTAGAAGAACAAATATTCTTATTCATTCTTTGTTTTTTTATAGGATATTAATTTACAAAAGGTTAAAAAAATATATAAAAAAACAGCAGATTTTATATATCTGAACCACATTTTTTTCTAGTTAGAAATGTTAAATAAGTCACTTAACCTGCCAAATTTTTTTTGGACAGTTGATGTAAAAATTCAAGGGATTTCAATGTCAAATTACAATAATTGAGCTACAAACAATTTAGAACCTGGATGTCGCAGCCTGGCCTTGCTTTTTACTTGAAAGAAAAGTGTATAATCACTTTTGGTTCAAGCACTGGTTCAGGGTTAAAAACAATTACTGAGTAATGGTTGAAAGATAAGAACTATTGTTAACATTAACCAAATTTTTGTTGTCAAATGATAATAGTGAATTTCTTTTTTAAAAGGAATATTTTTAACAACTTGATCAGGTACACAGGTACATCATAAGCTGAAAGTTAGTTTTTTCAACTTTTTCGAGTCACTAGAAAAGTGGATCTCTCTTTAGAACTACTGTACATAATGGAAAAACTGATGTATTGAACTTGTATATATATGTATTCAATCTTGTAGCAGGTCTGGTTTACCCTGCCAGCTGAGTTTTCCCCGGCTGACAGTGAAACAGGCAGTGAAACTAGTCAACGATTTACTTGGCACGAGTTTACAAGCCAGAGTCTGGTAGAGTGTTCCGAGTTTTCTGAAGATTTTGATCTGTCGCAGTACAATAGTCCTCCGACATCTTTACTCTCTGGCCAGGAACTATCCCAATATTCTCTACGTCCAAGTATGGAGGCAAATCCAAATAGTGAGGTGAGAGATTTTTACTATTTGTTTTTCGATATTTTATATTGAATAAAATAAATGCTTGCACATAAAACATGACATAATGCAGGGTTGTCATTAAGAGGCGGCAGGAGGCCAAAATGCCTGTCTCAAATGCATTATGGGCCGCCTCAAAATTAAGAAAACACTCTTTGTTATGCATGATAAAGACAGAAATGACCGCCTCAAGTTCAAAACAAACCTTCTGCAAAAAATGTTAATGACAACCCTGATAATGTATGGTATCATAAAGGCATGAAAATTCTTTTTCTTGAAATAGTGTTTAACCATAATTACGATAATATTAAGTTAAGGTGAGCTTGTTTTTTTTTTTCATTTAGAGTCTGAGAAAGTTCAAGAATCAGATAAAAGATCTAGAGAAATGTTTGAATGTTGGTTATGAAGTACATTAGATATGATAAGTGTAATGTTTACAACACATTTGATGTAATGTATATTATATTATTACAATTACAGACTGTGTCGACCAATGAGAGTCAGGATATATCAACATCACATCAAGAATCCACCATGTCAGACGGTATGTTTAATGTACATTGTAATTTTCTACTGATAGTATAATATTATGTAAATGAGTTACAATTATTTAATGATTGCAAACTAATTTACTCGCTAGGGCATTGGAATTTTGATTCAAGTTCATCCTCATACCATTGTCATTCTGTCGTGACTTTAAATAATGCAATTTACACTGTAATTATACATTGTAGTTGAAATCTAGATATTTAAATTAATGATAAAAGAATTAAATGGTACTTTGTTGTATTACAATGTATTTATTGATGTATCAAATTATATTATTCAGTGAGATGTAAAATAGCAATAATAAGTCAACTTATTTGTTCTCTCGTATAACAGGTCAGTATGGTTATGACGACAATAATTCAACATCGTCTGTACATGATAGTCCTCATGATGAAGCCGTAAGCTCTGCCATTATGGAAGTTTCAGGGGAGCTAATGCTGGGAAAATTCTCCTCTCACAGACATGGATCAGGGGGAAGTGAGAGTTCTGAACTATCAGATGATGATGTAAGACGACCACCATCAGGTGGCGCCATTGCAAAATATCCAGAATCGTCAACTGGTTTGTCTGATAATGACTGGAATCCATATGCCACAGAATCTGATACAAATCAAACACCCAGGTCACCTCGATCCACTGCTAGTGATGACCAGAATCGTATAGGATTTGTGTCTAAAGCTACTTTTAGTATTGCGCAACCTAAAGATTCTACAGCTACTGTTTCCATGACAACAGGGGAGGTTACTGTTGGAGATGTTAAACCAGAAAGAGTTGTCCTATCTGAAAGTGATGGAAGGGTGTCTGATGATCAAGTACGAAATGGAAA
This sequence comes from Ruditapes philippinarum, assembly GCF_026571515.1. NCBI lineage: Eukaryota > Metazoa > Mollusca > Bivalvia > Venerida > Veneridae > Ruditapes > Ruditapes philippinarum. Next base: position 163,662 of record NW_026855379.1, read on the forward strand.
AGCAAATTCAGAGAGATTGGATATTTTAAGATACGTCATGGATAATGAAGTAAAACAAGGTGATGATGTAAGGAAAGATGTTAGGTCACCCGAGAATGATGTAAGGAGGGAATCACCAGATACTGCTAGAAGTGGCTACACTGAGGGAAGTAGATCTGGTAGGCTATCAACTGAGTCTGGTCAAAGTTTAGACACTCTTAGAAGAGAATCCAGTGAATCAGCAAGGAGTTTACAGAGTGGTAGAAGTTCACGATCAGATCTAGACAAAAGTGGGGACAGTGCTTTCTCAGGCAGACAGTCTGCAGATTCTCAATACAGTGCACAATCTGGTAGATCTAGAACCAGTCAAAGATCTACAGCTAGATCTGCAGGGAGTGATAGATCTGAAAGGTTAGACAGATTAAGTGATGCTGCAGGTGATAACATAAAAGAATTGATGCAGTTTGAATCTGCCCAGAGAGCTGGTATAGGAACTGAAAGAAAAGAGAATACACAACCAGCTGAGAACACTCAGTCAAGAGATCGAAGAGATAATTCTGGTGATTCTATAGTAAGGACAAGACTAACAGCTAGACTTGAGCCCTATACATCACCAGTGAGGTCATCAAAGTCTCCTGAACTTAGCTCAAATGTAGCAGGTAGCAGTGGATACATAAGCGTGGCTGAGAGAGAAAGGTTACTGTCAGATAGTCCAGATACCAGCCAGAGGCATGTAAGAGATGAAGAGAAGGTAGAGACAAGGTTCGATCATAAAGGAGAGCAAGAACTTGAAAAGAACAAGCCATCCCAAAGAAGCAGTCTTCCTGATAGGTCTCCAAGTGACATTTCAATGAAGAGAGTTGCAAGTCTTTTTGAAGAGACCAAGAGACAAGTAAGAGAAGCTGTAGCCATATCCAGACCTGATCCATCTGGTAGTGAGGAGAGATTTCCCTTACATGAACGACTGACATGGTCTGGACATGAAGATTCATTCAGATCTCAAGCGAAGAATGAGATGGTGCAAAAAAGTAATAATGCTCTATCAAGAGATCCTGATGTAGTGAGATCCCTGACAAGTGAAGAGGTAGCTAGAGTTCTTGGGAAGTATGATGATGATGAAACAGGTAGGATTGGCAGAAGTGATGATAAAAGAAGCAAGGCTGATGATGACGTTAAAGTGTCTGCTTTTGATAGAGTCGAAGATGACAAAATGGAATTCAGTGGGGACATTCTAAGAAGAAGTGGGCGGTCCTATGATACTCATAATGCCCCTAAAACAGAGGAAGTTTCAGATGATGAAATATCAAGGAGAGTGAAAGCTTTACTTTCAGAGACAGATCATCTTGGTTTATCAAGAGAAAAAGGTTATAATGGGAGAAACCAGGAGTACATTCCTAGAACAATTGACTATACTAGACTTCAGAAAGACTTACAAGAAATTCAGGACAGTTTACATGATGTACCAGCACCTGTAGCCAATGACAGTATTTATGTTCAAAGAAAAAATCTGAGAGAAAGCTTGCCTGGTCAAACAGATGACATTGCAAGAGATGAGCTAAGATCTCTTGAAACAACTGGTACTACAACTTGTGGCCGTGAGAGTGGAGTCAGTGAGTATGGAAGAAAATTGGTATGGGATCATGGAGCTGATTTAGAATATGATGAAGGGTATGGTGGTCAGTTTATTGGAACCATGACCACTACAGATACATTATCTACCAAACTAAGAGGTACTGGGGACTCAGACACATTGGTTGTAAGACCTGACTCTGTTGCCACAAATGACACAGACTTTGATGCCCCAGATCTGGAAGGAACTAAAACACTGACTGGCTCTGATATAACAAGAGCAGAGAAACTTGTTGAGCAGGTAATGAGTAGAAGACCTGAAGGAGATCTCAAAGAATCTGTGGAGGATATTATTGCAAGATACAGGAACGAAAGGAGGGACTTATTTGATAGACTGCAAGAACCAGTCGTCCCTAAAGTTACTGAGGATATCCCTGAAGTAAATAAACCTGTAGCTAGGACAGAAAGACCTTTACTGAAAGACCCTGCATTGGAAATACCGGTCTCGCATCAAAATGGCATTTCAAACAGACAAATAAATGGCACAAAAGAGCCAGGCCTTGCAGAAAGAGTTTTTAAAATTCTAACATCAGAGCAAGGAGATGGTGACCATCTTGGTAACACTGAAGAAAAGGGAATGGCAAAGAAGGTTTATAAAATTCTTGCAAGTGATCGTCCACATGAACAAGTGAATGGAATATTGACAGAAACAATGGCAAGTGAGCATGAAATGCTACAAAAACTAGTCGCGAAACCAAAAGATGATTCTAGTTTGGATGATAGTGGTCTAAATGGCACCTCTGAAAGTATTGATATGGAGGATAGGGACATAAGAAAACAGTTGGAATATTCAATGTTAAGTTCTCCAGGAAAAGGGGAAAGAACAGACTTAGCTGCTCTGAGGGAGGCTACCGCAGCACCCTACTCTGCCTTAAGTAATGCAAAATCTCTTCTGTCAACTCAGTTGAAGAAGATGTCAGAGAGGAATTTTGATAAAAGTATTGAACTGAGAACACCATATCGACAAGCTATTGACTGTTATCCAGTGTATGGGGTTGATAGAGTACCGCAACCTGAGTCTGAGCCAAGGGAGGCTTGGATGCCTGGAAGGAGGTCAGTTGAAAGGTCAAGGCAACCAGATGCTGTCTCAACAGAAGCATGGATACCAGTAAAGAGGTCGGCAGGATCGAGTAGCTCAGCTGACAGAGATAGGGCATTAGCAAGGTAAATGTTTATTTAAAAATTTTTTTAAAAATTAAGGTATATTGCAAAAGCCGGGGTGGTAGGGGTAACTAAGTTTTCCTAATCCAAGGTTTGGTTTTTTCCCTTAAAACCCCAATTTAAAAAAGTTTTGGAAAATTTCCCCTTTTTTCAAATTTTCGCCAATAATGCTGAAAAATTTTGACCCTTTTTTAGCATAGGGTACCGGCTTGGGGGCTTTAAATTTTTCCCCCCCCCAAATTTGCCCCTTTTTTTTTTAAAAACAAAAAAGTTTTAAAAACCCTGGGAATTTTTAACCCAGAAATTTTCCTACCGATGGGGGGGTAAATTTTTTTTAAAGAAAAAAAAAAAGGTTTTGCCAAACTTTCTTTTTTCTTTTAAAACCAAAAATAAAATTTTTTTCCCCAAAAAAAAAACAAAAAAGCAAAAAAAAAAAAATTTTTTCACCCCCATTTGCCCCCCAATTTGAAATTTTGAATATTTTTTTGCTTGACTTCAAATTTCACATTGCCCAAAACCCCCCTGTAGGGGGTTTTGGGAAAAATTTTCCCGGTTTCAAAAAAAAAACTTTTTCAAAATTTTCCCTTTTAAATTTCCCCCCAAAAAATCCATAAAACAGTTATTTTTTGACTTAAAACCCAAAAAAATAAAATTGGTTTAATTTGTTTTTAAAAGCCCCCTTGGGGGGGTAATCAAATTTTTTAAAATTTCCCCCACAAAAAAGGGGCTTTTTGTTTTGGGTTCAAACCCCCGCCCCAAAGGTGCAAGGGGTTTGGTTTCCCCTTTTTGAGCAAAAAATTTAAAACAAAGTCCGCAATGGTTTGTTCAACTTTTTTTCCCATCATACCCCTTAAAAAATAAACCAAAAAAATTTTTTTAAACAAAAACCTTTTCACAGTTTTTCGTTAAAATTTTTTTTAAATATTAAATTTTTAAAATCCCTTGAACAATCTTTGAAATTTGACTTTTTCCCCAAAGAGGGGCTTTTATGGAACCAAAAAACCGTACATTTTGTGACCCCTTTGGGTTTTCCAAGTAAAAAGGGGTTCAGGGTCAGACAGGTATATTTTAAAATGGAATGAAAGAATTTATGACACAACTTTAAATGTTGCAAATTCTTGAGCTTCTATCATCTTTGCTTTGATTACTAGATACATTGACCTTTTAGAACTTAACAAATTGTGGGACAACAGTTATATATAGGCATCTTAGTTTCTTAAGTACAGGTAAATTAGTAACACTAGCATAGTATTGATACTGCTTTCTTATACTCATTAACTTCCTTAACAGTTACCATAATCGTTCATATTCCTTACTTGGTATAAGTGTTTGATAAATTTGCTATATAGGCCAAATTTTGGAAGGGTATTTTTTTTCTAATATCCCAAGCAATATTGATTATGCTGGCTGGAATTTAATGTAGCTTAATGGTAAAAGTATGTGATATGTAGGTCAGATACATGTTTGATTTTTCATTACAGATTTGGTGAAGGTCACACAAGGTCAAGGTCAGAGGAGGCAGCCAATGTGAGTGACCTTAGTCAGTACAGCTTCGTAGAACCTGCTTATAGTCCAACTGACAGACGAATGGCACAATCACCTAGCAGGTAAATAAGGCATTTTGTAAATAATATTATAACTTGGCGATAGTTTAGTAAATATAATTGTATATTTATGGTTAAATGTATATCCTTAATATGTTAAGACCAGCCTAACAGGCTTTAAATGTAAGCCAAGTACTGTTTTTACAGTTTTTTAACTTAATTGTAAGTTTATTAAGACACTTAATGATGTACATGTATATCTATATAATAGCTCAATCCAACTGTATTTGTAAAATGTACTTTCCCAGTTTTGTATTTGGAACTATCCATTTTTAGATAGAGGGTAGCTCAAAAGTTATACAATTAAGTTATTTTTAAATATTTTTTAAAAATGAAAAAAAAGGTTTTGTCTATATTTAAAAATGGAGTCCATAAGAGTTTTCAGCGTGGCAAAGATTAAGAAAGTACAGGTTGACTGGTGGCATAGCGGACTTAGAAAACTTAAAAGTAATCATTATGATTTGCCCTCTACAGGACTTAACATGATAATTTTAAAGTTTAAATGCATGAATTAAGGTTAAGTTAGTTTACTGAAACCATGATGATCTTGTTATTACAGTTTAAGACCAGTTGTCATGGGAACGCCACAGCAACATAGACCTCAAGGTATGTACTGTTTCTATAGTGATTTATTATATGTATAATTCATTAAGTGAATGTTTTCACACAGAGAACACATGGGCTCTTTTTATTTATTTGCTGCAATTATATTTGAGTCGTGTCACGAAAAACCAACATAATGGGTTTGTGACCAGCATGGATCCAGACCAGCCTGCACATCCGCGCAGTCTGATCAGGATCCATGCTGTTCGCTTACAAACTAAATTACAATTGGAGAAACTGACAGCGAACAGCATGGATCCTGACCAGACTGTGCGGATGAGCAGGCTGGTCTGGATCCATGCTGGTTGCAAACCCATTATGTTGGTTTTGTCATGACATGACTCATTTAAGAATCACTGTCTTTTGCATTATGAACACAGTGACTTGTAACTTAACTGCTTCTTTTAGGGAATGCACCTATTCACTCTGATTTCATAGTATCAAAAAACCAAACAACAACAACATTCTCATTATAGATATTTAGATGAAAACTTATACTTATGTAAATGTAAAGTAGTTAAAAATGGCAGGATCAGATGGTGAAGACACAACTGTCATAAGCTTGTAAAATCATTACACGGTAAATCACTGTATGTGTTTTTTGTGAATACATTTATCATTTGTGCTACAAGAAGCAACAACAGTGGTCAATTAAAATGAAAAAGTTTAATTGATACAAGCAGCTAACTGTTAAAGATATACAATGCTCAAAGTTGATGTCAGAAAAATATTGAAAATTGCTACACAGTCTCTTTGTAAATATGAAATAAACATGTTTTGATTTCACACAAAGTTAATATGTCATGTTTAAAACTCTACACACATAGGACGTCACAATATGAATATATAGTGTCGTTAAAAAAACTGGCTGTTTTTTTAAGAAATGACCAATTTTACTTGTCCTGTATTAGAGAATGTGACTTACAATATAGTTTATTATTCATTTTTAGCTCGACTTTTCTATGAAAAGGGGAGCTATCCTACTCGCCCCGGCGTCGGCGTCGGCGTCGGCGTTGGCGTCACACCTTGGTTAAGTTTTTCGTACCACCCCACTTTATTTCAGAAGTATTACAAGTATGGCTTTGAAACTTACCATACTTGTTCACCATCATAACCTCCATCTACAGACAAGAGTACATAACTCTGTCAAGGTTTTTGACAGAATTATGGCCCTTTTTTGACTTAGAAAGTGTATTGAGCTTGGTTAAGTTTTTTGTACCACCTCACTTTATTTCAAAACCATTGGAGGTATTGCTTTGAAACTGACCATACTTGTTTACCATCACGACCTTCATCAACAGACAAGAGGACATAACTCTGTCAAGGTTTTTGACAGAATTATGCCCCTTTTTGACTTAGAAAATACATTGAATATGGGTAAAATCCACTTATTGCCTTAACCCTTTGAGATATTGCTTTGAAACTTTTAATGCTATTTCACATCATTACCCCCATCTGTACGCAAGAGAAGGTAACTCTGTCAAGGATTTGTTTTAAAAATTAAGGCCTTTTATCGACTTAGAATCTTGGTTAAGTTTTTAGTTTTTAATTCTTCACTAAATATCTTAATGCTCATGGCCATTGTTCACTTTAAAAATACAGAGATTCTTGTATTGCCTTTTACTGCAAAAACTTTTTTTATTGGCAAGCAATAAAAAAGTCGAGCGCGCTGTCTTACGGACAGCTCTTGTTTATTTAAATTATACATATTCAATAAGAATTTCATAGGTTTTAATAAATTTCTTCGATTAAAATATTTTACTCAAAGATGAGCATAGTATATCTTTAATTACCTAAAAAAAATATCATCGTCAACTACCATCATTTTCATCAACATCATTTTTATCAAGAACAACACCATTGTCCTCAACAACATCAATAACAACAATATTTTAATCATTAAAATAGTGATAATCATCTATATCACTAACAGCATCATCATCACCACTAACAACATCATCAACACCACCATGTACATCTTCAAAATTATCATCGCCTTCATCATTATCAAGATCATTATCAGTATATTTACCATTACAATCATCATCATCATCATCATCATCATCACAAAAGTAACATTATATTTGCACTTTTAAGACAAGGGTAAAGTAGTTAACAAAATGGATGACAGAATTGCACGAAAGCAGAAAGGTACTGCGTTGCATAATTACCTAGAATATTATATCGGTTTGAAGTTTTTTCTCCTGATCACACCTTTATAGCACCTTACTTTCACGCAAAACTGACTTTATGCTGAGTAATATCACTGTCTTTGAATGAATTATTTTATAATGATCTTGCAATGAATAGGTAAAATGGCAAAGATACCAAACAAAATATATGTTGTGCACGAATTTAAGTTGTTCTGACCAAATTGGTTATTTTGACTGTGAGATGTTATGTCTTTTTGTAAATGTGATTTTATATCATAAGGGCAGTTTTGATATATGTGGGTGCTGAAAGATTTATATATCCATACTGTTATATACCATACACTTTTTTTCTATTGCATGAAAATAAATATATAGATTCTTTTTTTGTACAACTTATGATATTTTTTTTAAGTAAAGAAGGAGAGAAGTGATATATTTTCAAAAGTTGTTGTGAATTTCAAAATTAGCACAAAAAAGTATGAAAATATGCACAAAGATTTGGCCATACTTTGTTTAAATTTATATTTCTTCCCATAGGAGCTCATATTTGATAAACATTTGCTTTGATTTCTTATCAAAAGAATTAATTTTTTAAGAATGGGTTTAAAATATTTAAGATTAATTATGCTTTGACATGATTATGAAATTTATATTGACAGAAATTTAAAAAAAAAATTTAAAATTTGGTGTGCTGTTTCACAATGTTCATAAACTTTCCTCACAGAGTGGTCTTTTGAGTGTTACACCAGCGTTAGTGATTCTAGCGATCCACATCGTCAAAGTGACAGTAGTGGTGGTAATATGTGGCGTTACTATGGCTACCAGTTACATGATGTTGCTAGGGAACCAGAAAATGACCTTTATTCGCGAAAAACTCCGCCAGATATGAACCTAAAAAGAAGTCAGTCAATGACCAATGATAAAAAACATAAAGACCTTGAATATGAGAGCCCAGTTAAAAGTCAGAAGTTCTCTCGACTCAGCAGATCTAGGGAAAAGAAGCCTAGAGGTTCAAAGGTCAATTTTCCTAATGAAGGTCATATGTCAAGGTCACTTCCTAATTATTATATTAAACAAGGTTTTGTAGAGAAGGTACCCATCTCAACTGATGATGTTTATGAATTGTTAACAAGAAGCCAGGCTCAAGAAGCCAAATTAGCAGAATTACAGCAGCAGTTGCTACGGCAACAACAAGAAAGTTCCCAGAATTCCTCCTCTTCATGTAGTAGTTTTCAATCTCCAGCAAGGGAGAGTGGTAAAATAGGTAGCTATGGTGACAAAGCATATCCACAAATAAACAAACAAGAACATGATTCGCAACATAGAATGTTGATTAAGACAGGAAGTAAGTAGGGAAGAATGTGCATGTTGGTGACAAAGGGACTTGTTTTAACACAAATAACAGCTTTGATGTGCTCAATTAAACCATCTAGAGAGTGTAAATTTAAATGAATCATGATTTCACGGCGTCTCAACGCCTTGATATTGTGATGGGTAGTTTTCGGTAGCATGGGCAAAAGTCACGTGACAAAATGCCTTTCGATTTATACAGCCGACATTTTATTGTTTTTACGTAATCATTGTACAGCCCATTTCCGTGAAAAGTTACATAGAAACAGTTTTTTTTTTCAAAACCATATAGAATCTAAACAGTATTTTTATCAACACACGAAATATCAGCGTTTTATATTAACACATTTCCGGACATCCTTTCGACATGCTTGAGAAATTCGCCTTGAATGGATTATGTATGGTGGCTGATTAACACCATCCAAATATTTTCGCGTCTTCGCCTCAAAATGCGAAAATGCGAAAACACGAAGGGACGACATATTTTGACGAATGTGTTCTCATGTCGGATCTATGTCTCTCTCGGGGTGAATCTTTTCACGTGTAAAATGTCTTTGAACATTACATTCCTAAGTTTCTATATTTGCAATTAAGAACTTAAATTGTCTTCTTTTTTTAGCTCACCAGAGCCGAAGGCTCAGGGTGAGCTATTAGTATCATAGGGGGATACTCCGGCGTCCGTCGTCCGTCGTCATGCGTCAACAATCATCTTCTTCTCTGAAACTGCTGGGCAGATTTAACTAAAATTTGGTCTGTAGCATCCTTGTGATAGTCACACTTAAATTTGCTCATGTCATTTCAATTGGCCCCTTTTAGGGTTCAGCAGAGCTAAAAATAGAAAAACCTTTTAACATCTTCTACTACAGAACTAATGGATGGATGATCACCAAACTTTGTCTGTAGCATCCTTAGGTAGTCTTTTATCAAGTTTGCTCATATTAATTTGATTGGCACTAGGGCTAAAAATGGAAAAACCTTTAGACAATTCTTCTACAGAACCAATTGATGGATGATCACCAAACTTTGTCTGTAGCATTCTTGGGTAGTCTTTTATCAAGTTTGCTTATATTAATTTGATTGGCCCCTTGTAGGGGCTGCTATAGCTAAAAATAGAAATACCTTTAAACGTCTTCTTCTACAGAACTAATTGATGGATGATCACCAAACTTTGTCTGTAGCATCCTTAGGTAGTCTTTTATCAAGTTTGCTCATATTAATTTGATTGGCCCCTTTTAGGGGTCACTATGGCTTAAAATAGAAAACCTTTAGACATTTTCTTCTACAGAACCAATTGATGGATGATCACCAAACTTTGTCTGTAGCATTCTTGGGTAGTCTTTAATCAAGTTTGCTCATATTAGTTTGATTGGTCCTGTTAAAGCTAAAGCTTAAATGCACTAGCGTTTCTTTAAATTAAAGTTTAAAGATATTCTAAGCTCTAATTTTAATATAAAAAAAAATATTGACAATGGATACACAGTCTCCTTATAAATATAAATATGAAATATACGTGTTTTGACATCACACAAAGTAGATATGTTATGTTTTAAACTCTTAACACTATTCGTGGTCACAGTATAAATATAATGATAGTGTCATTACAAAAACTTTTCTTTTCTTTTTTTTATAGAAAAGACCATCTTTACATTGCCTCTAATAGCATATGCAGTTTCCTGTACATAGTATATTCATTCTTTTATCCAAATAAGACATTTTCAGCAAGAATTTCATAAATTTCATTGGCTTGGGTCATGACCTGTTTATGATGTGTAAATATATTTCAGCTCTGGAATTCGGACTACTGCATCATTGTAAGGTCAGTTGTAGGTCATTAACCAGGAAAAAGATAGGCCTAAAGAAACATAAAATTTGTTTCTCCTGTACTTTACTATCAAAGATGAGTTTATCTGCTCAATTCTCTTATTGAATTTTGTAAAAAAATGTAATTTTTTCATTTTTTGTTGTTGAATTAACAAGGGACAAGGGGTTTAATTTCTGTTTCTGAATTGAATTTTGCTTTGAACTGGCTTACTTTTGATATATTTGATATCACTTTACCTACTTTTTTTGTCTTTTATGTACAGACTTGAAATTTGGACTATGGGTGTAATTTGTGTAATTTTTGATGTTGAATTCAATTTTGATACCAGTTGACCTACTTTAGGTATTACTGACATCATTTGACCTACTGTCTTGTATTTTGACATTCAGATTTTAAATGTTGACCAGGTTTGTAAATTCTGATGTCGAAATGAATTTTGATATCAACTGCCCTACTTTTGATATTTTTGAAATAATTTGACTTTCATTCTTGTGTTCTTGACATACAGACTTGAAATTTGGACTAGGGGTGTAATTTCTGATGCTGAATTGAATTTTGATATTAACTGGCCTACTTTTCATATTTTTTACAATGTTTGACCTATTGTCTTTTTTTTTGAGATACAGTTATGTTACCATACAGAATGAATAAAAAAAATTTGTCCCAAACTGTGAACTTCAAACAACTACACCTTACATGTTTTGCATGTGACATTTTGTGTTTTCATTCAAAAAAAGTTTTTAGAAATTGTCCAATCAAAATTAATCCTGCTCTAGTGGTCAGTTGTTCTGCATTTATTCTACATAGTCTCATAGGAACACACTTGCAACATACATATTTTAACAAATCCTTTCCAAAATATAAGGGCAAAATATTACAATTTTTATAGTGAATAATGAAATGATGGGTTAGATGAGTCATCTAGGGCCATCTTAGTGGTCCTATTGTTTATTATGAAGAAAAAAAGCTAAAACAATCAGTGTTGTGAAAGTATATTACTAAAGGGGCAAGTTAAAGTTGATCGAGCTGAACTGCCGAAAGAGCTGGACTTGCCTTTCAGCAAGTTCTTTTGAAAAATAATTTCCAACACTGAAAAACAGTTGTTTCTGGTGAGCGACTCAGGGCCATCATGGCCCTCTTGTTTAATAATTTCATTTTTCTTGCGCAATTCTCTAAAATGAGACTTGGTTTTTCTATATGCGTTTCACAATTAACATTCACCATACCAGGTTGTAAAATAACTTAATTTGGTCCTTAAATCAGTTTTTACCACAACATCAAACTTCATTCAGAATTCATGTCACGTTATTGTGAGCAAAATTCTGAGTTTCCTTTAGATATGAACAAGAAAATGTTTATTACCCCCGCCGAAAAGACGGATATAGAATTAGTCTCCATCCGTCCGTCTGTCCTTCCGTCCGTCACTCTACATTTTTGTCCGGAGCATATCTCAAAAAGTATCAATTTGAAACTTCATAGGTGGAGGTATCAACTTGAAACTTCATTTGTGGATAAATCATATTTAGGAAAAGTGCAGTGCACAAGAATGATAACTCTACGCTGCATATTTATTTCATTGTTGCCCTTTGTTATTCTTCAAACTCAATTTTTGTCCACAGCAAAAAGCCTTTGAGATATCAACATGAAACTTCATGTGGATAGATCTCACTCAGGAGGTGTGCAATGCAAGAGTGATAACTGTACCATTTCTAAATTTTGAGTTATTGCTCTTTGTTATTTTTCATACTTAATTTTTCACCCGAGTGGAGCATAAATTAACCAAAAAAAACAAACTTTGAGATGTCAATGCAATCTTCATAGGTAGATAGATCTTTTTGAGGATGAATGTTGTGCGAAAGAATGATAACTCTAACCTTTATAATTTTTGAGTTATTGACATTTGTTATGTTCTTACTTTTTGTCCGGAGAATATCTAAAAAAGTGGTAGAGGTAACAACTTGAAACTTCATAGGTGGATAGCTCTTTTTGATGAGAAGTGCAGCACACTAGAATGGTAACTACAATGTAACCGTGCATTATTTTTCAGTTATTGCCCTTTGTTATTTTTCATACTTAATTTTGTCCAGGGTATAACTACAAAAGCCTTTGAGATATCTACATGACCCTTCAAAGGTGGACAGATCTCACTCAGCAGATATGAAGTGCAAAAGAGTGATAACTCTACCCTTCATAATTTTTAGTTATTGCCCTTTGTTATTTTTCATACTTAATTTTGTCCATAGCATAACTACAAAGGCCTTTGAGATATCAACATGAACCTTCATAGGTGGATAAATCTCACTCGAGAGGTATGCAGTACATAAGAATGATAATTATTCTGCTCTACTACATATAAACATGGCTCTTGTAACAAGTTACATGATTATGATATTTTAAAACCTTCTGAACAAGTTAACATGTCAAACAAAACAATGCTATTTGGAGATACCTTATCAATATATTTAACTGGGTTTTTTTTCGTTGTTTTTTTGTGTGGGGGTTGGTTTTTTTTTGTTGTTGTTTTTCGCCGTGACAATCATATTGCTGCATTTCCCAGCAATTTTTTACTTGTATAGAATATATGTGATTTTAAGTTTAAGTTTAGACATTTTGATCTGCTGTTAATTTTAACATTACCTTTTTGATAATATAGGTAATTAATATATGTGTTTTAGATGTTATTAATGGTATGTGTGTTCATTAGATATTCTTAAAGTAATATGTGTGACTGTGTCTAGCATTGGATTAGAAATCTAAGGGTCACTGGTCCAATCCTCAGTTGAGGCGTAATTTCTCTGTGACAATTTTACACGGACATTGAGTCTAATGGTCATTTGTCTCATTTGTCTCTCACCATTTATCTAGAAATCATGAGCGACTGGTAGTCGAGACAATGGTTATTACAGGTTAGTTAAGCAGGAAAACCCATAAGGTGGATCAACTCCGGAAATACAACAAAACTTTGTTAAAATCTCAAAGAATATGTGTCAATAATATTTACAATAATAAATGATTCAAAGAAAACATTAATTACAGACAGCATAGTTAGATGTGTGGTGTGTTATAATATTTCTTGATGTGTGTTCATGTATTGTATCTGTTTAACAAGAAAACTCACTGATAATAGAAATAAGATTATTAAATAAAAATAATCGCATAACTTAATTAAGCTGATATTTTGTTTGTTAAAATTGCAGTATTAAGCTATGCAGTCAGATTTGAAAATTATAAAACTGTAAAAGTTAAGAAATGCTGCTGTTATTTCAATCTTTCTACATCTGTAAACAAAATGCATTGATTTTTATTTTTTTATGGTTGAGTAAGTCTAAAAAATTTACTTAAACAACAACAACAACAACAAAAATTAAGCTCAAAATAAAATTTTAGATATTTAGATTTTAAGAAATTGATGTTGGGATGTGACTTGCTAGTAATTTGAATTTAATTGCATCACATGTGCATGACTTATTTTGAGTATGCTAGTTTATTGTAGAATGATTATCAGAAGACAAGTCTTAGATGAGCTGCCATTACAGTATAGTATAAATATTTATATATGTAATTGTGTTAATTTCAGATAAAAGAGATAGTTCCCCATCCCCGACAGAATCTGACACTAGTGGATCAAGGAGAGGTACCAAACTTAGACCTTACAGGTAGGGTTTCTTTGATATATGTGTACAGTAACTTACTTGTACAGCAAACCTTTTGGTAGACAAAATCTTTTAAACAAGTTCTTATTTTGTTTGGAATTTTGAAATTGTCCATTGTTGTATCAAGGACATCAATATAAATTTACGAAAAATAAAGAGTCTGATGAAAAAATGATTAATTGATAGTGGAGAGTCTGATGAAAAATGATTAATTGACAGTTTAGAGTCTGATGAAAAATGATTAATTGACAGTTTAGAGTCTGATGAAAAAATGATTAATTGACAGTTTAGAGTCTGATGAAAAATGATTAATTGACAGTATAGAATCTGATGAAAAATGATTAATTGACAGTAAAGAGTCTAATGAAAAATGATTAATTGACAGAGTAGAATCTGATGAAAAATGATTAATTGACAGTTAAGAGTCTTATGAAAAATGATTAATTGACAGTATAGAGTCTGATGAAAAATGATTAATTGACAGCATAGAGTCTGATGAAAAAATGTTTAATTGACTGTATAGAGTCTGATGAAAAATGATTAATTGACAGTAAAGAGTTTGATCATTCGGTACAGATGTATGATAGCCAATAACGCCTTACATGTAAGATGTAGATATGTAGTAATGATCTGGTATATAATAAGTAATTAGATTTACTTGTGTTGTAATTGTAGGATATATTACAGCAGTAAAAGGTAAGAATGGTCACACAGTGGAACAATTTTGATGTGAAATATTTTTCTTTATAGGTTTTTCTTCAAAACATCAATAAATCATTTCACAGAGGGACATGGTTTTAACGGTTTAACATGTACTTTGTTTTGTTTTTTGCACAAATCCATGAAAAAAATTTAAGCAAGCTCATTTGTCAAGACAAAACATTTTGCACTTTTTCTAAAGCCATGTAAGGTTTGCCACAATTCAGGATCTCTATTTTTTTGCTGACATTATGAACTCAATGACAGACTTTACATACATTGTGGCAGCTGTAAAAAGTTGCCAGGCACATCATTCATTTAAAATTTTTTTACATTTTCCTATTCTATATCATTGATCCTGTACTTTGAATTCTTACATTAATAACTGCTTATATTGGTACTTCGGAACAAACTTGTAATGCAGTCTACAAAATTTTCATGTGATACTTTTATTGTAATTCTTTATAATTTCTTTTTACTGTAGTGTGTGCCCTTTTCTGAATTCATCTTATTATGATAAAAGGAAGTTTACCATCAGTAAATTAGCCTAATGTGTTCCATAATTAACTGTTAAAGCACTGTTTTGATTTATAATAGCCCGTAATAAATACACATGTTGTTTTTCAGACCTGCAAGAACACGTACTGTTGTATATTATAATATCTGGCAATAAATACATGTGTTGTTTTTTTCAGACCTGCGGGAACACGTGACGTATATTATACAGAGAGCGGGGACGATGTTAATGAAAGTGGAACAACCATAGAGAGTTCACATCCAGGTTAATAAATTTATATATATATATATGAGCCGCGCCATGACAAAACCGTCGCGTTTGTGACCAACATGGATCCTGGTCAGATTGTGCGGATGCGCAGGCTGGTCTGGATCCATGCTGGTCGCAAATGCACTATGTTGGTTTTGTCATGGTGCAGCTCCTATATTTAAATTATATATATACTTTTCCATTACTTTATACTGCGTGGGCTTTTCTTACAATTTTTGCTAATTTAAAATATACATTTTTCATTGCTTGAAATCGGGGTCTTTAAGTTAAGCTTTTGATATATCTGCATATATGCCTTAGACTGTAAGTTATCTACTTCATCTAGGGGTAATTCAAATGAAATTAGTGCCAGAAAACATCTAATATGTACAGAAGAGTTATCCTTTTTCTTTAAAAAAACATGTTATATAAAGTCAGTTGGGACAATTCTGTTTTTTTGGGTTTTTTTTTTTCGTTTTTTTTTCTATATGAAATGAAAGACATGATACTTTACAGTTATGAAAAGCAATGATTGCATGATATGTTTTTGTGTTAAATATACACATATGGTTTAACGGGTAAGATGGCCTCATTCTTGCCTCTTACCCTAAGTCCTGAGTTCAAGTCTTACTGCATATTGCGGTCAGGAATCAGTTTTCTCAGAATGCGCTAGTACTGGGTAGTTCCATTAAGCGGACTTAAAGGCAATTTTAATAAGCTAAAAGCTTTCATTAGCATTGTGAGTTAAAATAAATACATTTCAACTGAAATGAATTCCATAAAAGATTAAGAAAAATGTCATATTAATACATTTTTTTGTTTGCATATAATATAGGAGAACTTATTTTCTGTTAAAATGCATAATTATATATGATATTGTATTTGATCTCATAGCGATATCTATTTATTTTAGTTATATATCTATTTTTGAGTTACATTCCTTTACCAATGTTTTTTGTTATATACCCACAATTTCAGATTCAAGTGGTTAGTATATCTGAAGAAGTTGATTTATAATTGGCTTTCAGTTTGTACTCAGATTTCACCTCCTTCATCTTTAACCCTTTCATTGCTAAATTCATATAATGGCCTTGCCCATATTTGAATTTTGAACTGTCCATTTGTTGTTTTAGGGGGTTTTGATTTTTTTAGGGTAAAAATTAAGCACTGTTTTGGTGTCATAGGCAAGTCATTATGTTTACTAGCATTTAAAGGGTTAACCCTTAATCTGCTGAATTTTTATAATGGATTTTCCCTGCTTTGAATTTGGATCAGTCCATTCAGGGATTTCAATATCAAAATACGAAAAATTGAGCTACCAACAGTATAGAGCCGGGACAGACTTCACGGATGTGCGGGCTAGCCTGGCTCTATACTGTTGAGCTAAGGTTTATCACCGTTAAAGCAGGTTATGGGTTTATAATTATATAGATTTAGTAACCCCCCCTGTTTAATTATTTATCTGAGTTTTGAAAATTATAAATTGCATGGTTATGTTTATTTTGAGTTGATGTTGATTGAATAAGAGCATGTTTTTTTTCTGTATTCAGTGTTCACTTATGTCATTATGTGTACAGTTTATTTATTGAGTGATTTTTTTTTTTAATTATACAAACGAAAAAGATGAAATTATCATGCATGTACAATATGTTTGTTGTTGTTGTTGTTTTTTTTGTGTTTTTTTTTTTCCATTTTGAAAATATTTAAACAACAAATTTGTCAACTTTTATGATCAGCTCAAATAATTAATTGTTTCTACTTTTGTTTTTTTATAAAATATTTTTTTTTCATTAACCTAAGGATTGCTGACCAATTGTGATCAAACCCTGTTAGGGGCAAGCCATAGCTTCCTTGAGCCAAAACTTTTCACTCATTGCTTTATACTGATTGGTTCCAGGAACAGATTTGAAAGTGTGTTTATAAGCTTATAACTTATTACACAATCGAACTAAAATAAATTCTGTATAAATGAAATACTTTTTAGAAACATATCTTTTAATCAAAACAAATGGAGCATAAATGGCTAATTGTTAAAGCTTGGTTGCTTTCTATCTCCCTTCATCAAATCTGCTTCCAAATTTTATGACTATAGGTCTACATTTGAGCCGCGTCACGACAAAACCAACATAATGGGTTTGCGACCAGCATGGATCCAGACCAGCCTGCGCATCCGCGCAGTCTGATCAGGATCCATGCTGTTCGCTATCAGTTTCTCTACTTTTTATAGGGTTTGTAAGCGAACAGCATGGATCCTGATCAGACTGAGTGGATGTGCAGGCTGGTCTGGATCCATGCTGGTCGCAAACCCACTATGTTGGTTTTGTCGTGACGCGGCTCATTTTATTTTACCACTCCATGATTTTATTTTCTTCTAAACATAATCAATCTTCTCTTTTTTGTATTTTTCTTTGTTTGCAATTTACACAATATTAGACTTATAGATCCCATGTATAGGAATCTTATTCTTCTAGAATTTAAGAAATTGAGAAATATATTTTAGCTACCTTCTTCAAGGCTAAACGAGACCTATATTTTTGTTCCGGAGAAATTTTATTTTCTAAATAGGCATAGAATTGAACAGCTATAAAGTCTGCAGTAAATTTTTTTATTGAATAATAAATAAGATTTTGAAGTGTTTGTAAAGAGGGCATTATTTTTTTATTACATATGCATAAACTGAAAAATTTCAAATTATTCAGTAATAAATTATTTTCTTAAAAAAATAGTATTATGAATTTATGGGCCACCATTCTGCTACAGTCATGTTGCACCTGTATACCTAACAATTTAAAAAAAAAATCATCTACAGTTCATGCCACACATAGCTTTTTAAACAGTGTTGATGGGCAATTGATTTTGCTTTAATAACAAATTTTGTCGATCAGAAAGTGTTTGGTTTTATATTTTGTTTCTAGTACCAACTTTAACCCCTTACCATGCTGGTGCCTAATGTGAGTAGCCTTTGAGCACCAGTATAAAGCCCGGCCAACCTGCACATCGATGCAGTCTGACTAGGTTTGATACTGTTGACTGACTTAAACTTTTCATCTTGATATCCCCATAATGTGATAATGGAAGGTTCTATCAAAGGAAGCTGGACAAGTCCATTTTAGAAATTGTTCAGGTTAAGGGTTATTTTACAATGAGTATGCTTTCTATGATTATTGGTATATACTTTTAAAACACAATTTTTATAGTGTTTTTTATTTACCATGTAGCAGATTGCCTCATAGTAAAATTGCTTTAACTCTGTATTTTGTGTTATTTTGTTTTTAGTGTTTATTTTGAACTTCAGTTTAAAGTTTTACGTTTGAATTATAACAGGATCTGATGATGCTGCTCCACCCTACATTCCGAGTCAGTATCTCGGATCCCGCAGAGACGAACCTTCCAAACATCCTGTTGGTATCTATGGTAACAAGGAGAAAGATGCCCTGTCAACGATTGATGAAAACTCAGTTAAGGTAAGGATACATAATAATAATCATATAATACAATGAATGTATGTATTAAGTATGTGTTTCCTGCCTGTTTTAGTTTGAACAAATTTTCGTTGATTTAATGTTGTTATTTGACACCATGCTGTGATAAGGAAAAAAAAAAACTCACTTCTAAATGTCTACTTGTACTTGCTTTGAATTTGGAAGTATTCATTGTCTTTAAAGGGGGTTTGAATGGTAAAACTCATAATTTTGTAGCCACAAGTATATAGCCTGGTTGGATCTGCCTGGCTCTTTAAATTCTTTGATTTTAAAAAGAATATTTTAACTGTTTTTCTTACTGTTAACAAAGAGTTGCAACTTTATTAAAGTTATGTCTAAATGTAATGGGATTTGGTGAATTTATGTCTAATTTGGTAGCAGAAGCTGTCTAGTTAGCATGTGGATGAGTGTTTTAATATGCATTTTTTGCATTGCTTATAACATTTCAGCTTCGTCTACGTGAAATATTTGCTAGAAAGGTATATTATGTACATGTAGTATATATAAATGTTATATTATCGTACCATAACATAGTCTTGTTCTATTATGTTTTAGGATATATCTATCTTACATGATAAACCTATGTGTTTATTGATGAACATATATGTTATGTATTTTAGGCTTTATTATTTAACAAGTTTCTTTGTAAACATGCTTTTATAATAATGAGCATGCGAAATTTCTACATGACAGTTGATCTTAGACTTGGTAATAATTGTCATGTGTATATCACCGCTGATTTCGTAAATCATGTTAGATACATAGTTAGTCACTTTCAAAGAACCTGAAAATTACTGTTTAATTCATGAAGAAAGCTATTTAGATGGACTGACTGCCGAGACATGACCAAAACTGTATTAAATGGGCATTATAAGAAAGCCTGGAAAAAAAAAACAATTTGGCAAAAAGTAGTGTAAACAAATTGTGCCTTGTATTGTGTGTCTGCTTTGAAATAGAGTACAATGTTTTAGTATTGTTCCATTTATCTAGAAAAATATGTGTAATGTTGTTTTGTAAATATTGTATTATGAATTAATGATTCATCCTCTAAGTTTGCATAGTGGTCTTCAACCTAAGGGCTGACCATGACCAAGTGGTTTGCCATTGACTTCATACCACCTGCCCTCTCACCATTGTGGGTTCAAAGGCCCGCTTGGACTTCGGATTCTTTTATCCAGCTAGCTTATGGAACGTCACTGTTACAACTTAGGTGCTTGTTCCTTCCTGATATAATGCACAGAGGGGCACCTGAGGTCTTCCTCCACCAGTAAAGTTGTAATGTCGCCATATGACTATATAATATAAAATATATAATGTATGAAATAAATAATAACAATTATATAATATTTAATGTTAATTGTCAATGTTTAATTCTACCCATGTTATATAATAATGTCTCCTTTACATCAAAACTCATACAATATAACACATCATCTTAATTTATTAAAGTATTTATTTGATTTACATTTTATGCTTAAATACAATGTATATTTGTAACTAGCCATACATTCTTAATAACGTACATCACAAAAGTTAACACAACTGTGTAAATACATTACCTCTTTAACATAACACAGCCATGTAAACTTATTATCTTTAACATATGTGAACACATACGTTAAAAACCTTATGTAATATGAAGAGTAACAAATCTGATGGTATTAATGCTATAAAAATGTATCTGAAACCTGCTTGAATTAGCTGTAAGCATAAGCATAAACATAAGCATATTTTCTATGAGTAGTAATGAAAACTTATAATGAGCATATTGTCAATAAATAAACTTCAAAATATGTGCTTTATTGTAAAAGAAGCAAGTTTTTTTTTATAATGTTCTATTATAAAATGTTTTTATCCAATCAAGAGTTTCATACAGAAGTTTGGTTTTATGATGTTTTTGAAACACACTTCGTCAACAGTACTTACGGCGGATTGGTGTTAGACAAAACTTAGATATTTATAAAATTATTTGTTTTAATGATGAACATATTATTACCAAGTTTATGTTAAATTTTTAGGATGACAAAGAGAAAGCACTAACAGCCAGTGGTGGCAGTGGTAAGCTGGGAACCAATAGTGATAAACACAGTGCAGTCACAGCTGACACCGGGTACCAGACAGGGACAGTGAGGTCAAGGTCACCAGCAAGTCTGAAAGATGACCATGAGCTCTACAGTAAAGGTCAGTCTGCAAGAGGACTGGAGAGGCCTGGGTTTAAGACTAGAGAGGAATTCCAGAAAGATTTTGAAAGAAGAGAAAGGGAGTTAAAGGTTAATATTATTTTTATGACAAAATGGATTGTTTCCCTTTGACTTTGTTAGGTGATTTTTCTGCATTTGTTACATTTTATAGATTTGTTGTTGTTAATGTGCAATTAGATAAAAGTTTAGTTTTTTATTTAAATTTATTGTGCACTTACATAATACTTACATTATTCTTACATTGAAAAAGAAGACTTTTATCTACAAACACAGATTATTTTATTTGTAAATAAGATGAAAAGAAAGCATCTTAGTTTTGAAAAAAAATATTTTTGATCACATTCAATTTTGAAATTTTGATTAATTTTGATTATAATTTAGAGAAATTTCATTTCATATTTAACTCACAAAAAAGTTGTTGTTTAAATGATTATATATTGTTGCTTTATTTAGGCTTTTTTCTGAGATATATTTGTAATACTAAAATTTAAAAAATTATCAAAGTTTTTATATTATTTTTGTAGGAGGTGTTATCGAAGCATACTAGAGTGGAAGCACCGAGGGACTCTCTTGGTACAAGTACCAGGTCAGATCCTGGGGAGTCGGGAAACAACCCAGGGAGCAGGTGGGAGTACCGTCAGTCAGACCAGAATGAGTTCCATACACTCGAACCAGAACCCGCTTACTCAGAAGAAAGACTACGTTACAGTCGATCCAAATCTGAAACGGATCTAGTAGCAATTCCAACAGAGGGTGACCAGAGATATTCTTCTCCAATGCAACCTGGTAAATAGATAAGTTTATCTGTAATGTTTGTTATATAATTCATATCAGCAATGTTTCCATTTGTAGGAAATATTAAAGAGGATTGGGCAATATTTGGACGCTGTTATTTTACTAAATCTTGATAATTATTGAAGTCCATTTTTGATTATATATAGTTAAATTCCATTTTATGTAGTTATTTATATAAACACATTATTTTTAGTAGGCAGTCATTTGTAACAACATGGCATCACAGTAACTGTTAAAGTTTTCGCATGTGTTCAACTTATTAATTTTTGTATATATTTAAACTGATACCTGTTGTAAACATAGCAGAATGAGTGGCAGGAATAGATTATTTTGGATGGTTTAACCGTTTAATTCTCTATATTGATGTAATATTTGTGAAATCTGTGTCACAGGATTACACAATTTTGATGCCTTTTAAAAAGATTTCAAGGTACTTTTTGTTTATCTTTTACATCATATAGAAATATCATTGTCTTGTAGGTGTGAAGTTTTTAGAGTTCTCTACCCATCAGTCTCCTATATTTGCCCATCATGACTCCATAACGTACCAAGCAAGAGGAGCCCCAGGTGGTGTACCACCGGATCTCCCCAGGGTACCAGCAGAGAGAGAGCTGAGGCAACCCCCACCCCCGCAAGAACTGCCCAAGGTCTATGACAGGAGGTAATCATCATTTTATTGTGATTTTGAAGCTTAAAATAAATTTTTATGTTTTGTCCTTAGTGGCTGAGTCGTTAAGGACGCTGACATTAAACCGCTGGCCCCACATCACTGTAAGTTCATAACCCACTAGTGACTTTCAAATTCTTTCCTGTGAAAAAGGAATAGCTGTCCAGCTAGCTTTGGGAAAGTTGGTGGTTCTATTCAAGTGTTTTATTGTGCGTGAAATAATGCATGGTGGTTTTCACCCACTAGGAATAGCTTGAAAGTTGCCACATGACTTTAACAAAGTGTTGTTGTGATTTAAAATTTATGCTTCTTTACCTTATAATACATTAAGGAAAGAAGACCAAACTCTCTTGTTCTTATCGGCTTATAAATAAATCACATGATATTTTAAAAAGAGAACTAATAACTACCCGGTAAAAGAAATCATGTTTCACATAAGTTCAAAGATCAAAAATAATTTCGGAGGTCATTTGTTACAAATTTAATTAGGACCCTATATATTTTTATTCTAGACCGGTCTTAGATGCAGGAGATGACATTAAAACCTCTGTTGACCCACCTAGCTATCCATTACGACCTCTAGAACCAGTTGAACCTCCTGTACGACCTTTAGAGGCAGGGTCAAGGTCAACTGTTCCCAGATCAGTTGATGCCCTTGGTCCAGTTGACCTTGGAGCTGACCCTAGGAAAATGGGTCACATGAGGAGGACAGTGACTGATACAGATAGAGCAAAGTCTCCACTCAATGTTAGACAAAAGGTAAAGTTTCTTCATGGTATAGATTGTATGATTATATCATACCTGAGGTGTGTAAAAACAATACTCAAATGTTGAGGTTTTTTAACTTTTTTATCACTTTATTGGTAGTTAAAACTTAAAACCCCATACATTGTCACCTTTGTGCAATAACTGGTTAACTCCTATAAAATATAGAAGGACTTAACCCACTACTACACTAAGGTGACAACATTTTCATTTTTTCATGGATAGTGCAACAGGGTTCTCATTCACAGAATAATGTTGTTGTTTTGTGTGGTTGGTTTAAGGCATTACTATCAGTCTGAATAATTTCGGACTTTTTCTGGTCCTGAACGTTAAATGTCACTTTATTGGTAGTTAAAACTTAAAACCCCATACATTGTCACCTTTGTGCAATAACTGGTTAACTCCTATTAGATATAGAAGGACTTAACCCACTACTACACTAAGGTGACAACATTTTCATTTTTTCATGGATAGTGCAATAGGGTTCTCATTCACAGAATAATGTTGTTGTTTTGTGTGGCTGGTTTAAGGCATTACTATCAGTCTGAATAATTTCTGACTTTTTCTGGTCCTGAACGTTAAGTGTCACTCTTATTTTAACCCACAGTATGCTAAATGTCTGTAATAACATGTCTTTCTGTCAATTTAGTACTGTCCAACGTTACTAGGATTTTGGCTGATTAGTTTGATTACATGAACTTTGATATTAAAATACATGTATCTTAAAATTCAAATTGTTAGGTCCAGAGTCAAAGCTAGGCAAGTCCATTACCCTAATTTCTGTAAATTTGACTTTTTGAAAAAAATTTTTTTTCACTTAAAAAGGCATACAATTGCATTTTTTCTTTATAAGGCCATTTGTTCACATGAAAAAAAAATAGGGATAATTACTGTATTGATTGTTATTGATTGTAGAAAGTAATTATTGAAAAGAAATAGTAAATACTACAGCATTGTCGACGGTTAAAGATAAATGACACATTGGTATTTTACGTATTGAATACTGAAATGTTATACATAGATTTAAAATATTTTCAGCACCGCTTGAAAAATAATGATCAAAAGTTATTCATCTTAGGATTCCAATTTAAACCCTTTTATAAATCCTTGAAAAATCGAAACATTTGAAGGTTTCATTCAGTAGAACAATGATTGTCATAAAAATAAAACTTGTACAGTGACTGAAAAGGAGGTTTCATAGTTTGTGTGTAAAAATATTCATGATTTGGGAATTATTAAAGATATATGTGAGAGACAAGTATCGGGATGGGAAGTTATAAAAGTTTTCAATATTTTCAGGAGATGGAAGTTGAGTTGGAGAAGCTGAACAAGCAGCTGACTGACCAGGTGTAAGTACCTTCATTAGTATGGTTAAAAACTTTTGATTCAAAATTATATATTTTTTAACCAAGTTTAAGGTCCTTTTTTTATACTTTCTTTTCATAATACGTTCAAAAATATATATTTCAGCTCAATTATGGTGAAATCTTAGAGCTTGTTTAAACCAGTATGTACTGCCATAGCTGAGTGGCTAAAGTCACAAACTAAGCATCACTTGCCTCTAAAAATTCAAGTCTTCAATTTTCACGTCATATATTTGCTTAACTTTGTGATTCGTTGTACAATACGCCTATTACTCTTTTATAGGAACGAAATTCAGGAAAAGAGACAAGAGGAAAACTTTGAAGACAATTTCCCACCAAGTAAAAAGGCTCAAGCTCTGAGAGAAGTGCTGGAACAAGAATACAATGATAAAGTTCCTCCCAACATTAATGACATGTGGGCCAGGTTTAAAGAACGTAAGGAACAGTCCATGTCAGAGAGCAGTTTGAATAGTACACGCCTGGACGCCTTGTCCGGACTGTTACATAACCCCACTCATCATGAAGTGAATTCATTTGTTAAAGAGAAGAAAGAATTAATCGATAAACAGAAACAAGATGAAATTGAAAGGGCAGAAATACTGCATCAGGAAAGGTTACGGGAAAAAGAAATGGAACGAAAGGTTACTGCTGAGAAATCTGCTCAGTTAAGGAGTTTGCGGAGACAGGAGATGAGAAACAGGCAAGGATTGAGTGAGGAAGAAAGTAACGGAAGTTATTCAGAAATTCTGTTGGAAAATGAAAGAAAAAGAGAAGAAAGGCGGAGGAAGGATGAAACTAGGAGAGAAAGAAAGGAAAGAAAAGAGGGGAGAGTCAAATCGCCAAATAAATCTCCAAGTAAGTCACCAAGTAAAAATGTGCCAGAACAAAGAAATGAGGACAGAAAAAAAGAGAGGAACAGAAAAACTAAAGATGAAGGGTCTGTGACAGACATAAGAGCAAGAAATAGTTCTAACAGGCACAGTGACACCATGGATACGCTGTTCTCCATACCTGAAGATGCCAGTTTTGAGCAATCTCCGACAAAAGCAGAGTCTGAGATGCGATCAAGACAGAGGAGACACAGGCATGTTATTGATCCTTTGATGAAGAAATTACGTGACAAAATTAAGATGCAGAGAGTGAAAATTGATAAAGAAAGAAGAAAAGAACTGCAGCGTGTTGAGAAACTTAAAAAGTTAGAAATGTTACTGAATGCTAAAACAAAAGGAAAACTCTCAGACAAAGCTATTGATGTAGAATTAGGTAATGTGTCCTCTACAACAAGTGTAAGTCAGACAGAAAGCTCCAGAATGTCAGATTCAACTATAACGGGTTATTCCACACCTATTGATTCCGACTTATCATCACAAGGTTCTACAACTCTAAAAGACAGTACGTTAGATAGTGCTATCAAATTACAGGTTAAGAAATATCCAAATGAAGCATACAGAGGTCAAAGAGCAACGCACTATGTTGATTCTGATACCACTGAGACATCCGATTTTAGCAACATAATTGTTGAAAGGGTGCCTGAAAGAAAGTCTGAAAAGAAAGTTAAAGATAAAAAATCATCATCTTCCAAAGGAAAGAAAGTTCGAGTTGATGAGTACGGTAATAAAATCAGAAAAGATAAGAAAGATAAGAAAAGAAAGGATGTATTTGGTGTACAGTTCACAGAGAAAGACATTGCGAATCAGATAAAGCGTTACGAGAACTACATGACGCCAGAGCGGGCGATGAGAATGAGGGTCGAGAACTATTTGTCACCACAGAAACATGGCCGTATGTGCGATGCCAGCACTATGTATCCTTCACCTATTACAGTAAGTCCACCATCACGACGAAGAATGAGGGAAGTACTGATGAAGTCAGAAGCTATCCAAACCAGTCCAGCATTAAGGTCGTCAAGTCCATCTCATGCTTATGATGAGGTTCCTGTAGCACCAGTGCCTTATATGTCTCAGAAAAACAATAAAACTTCCAAAAGGAGGCCATCAAAATCACCTTCAAGGTCAGTCCAGACTTCATTTTCAACATCTCCTCCAAGAAAAACATCAAGATCACCTTCTACTAGACAGACTTCAAGGTCTCCTGTTGCGCCTAGGAGAAGATTTAGCCCACCAATCACAAGAAGGCAGGCACAGTCTCCAATTTGGAAGCCAGAGTCAGAAACTGTGCCTCCAGAAAACAGCATGTTCACACCAGAAGGGGATGAAAACACTGCTCCCAATACTAAACATAAAAAGGAAGGTAAGTGTAGACTACTTGAAATATGACTTACAAGATTATCTTTTAATAATTAGGGTAATACTTTGTAGTTGTGTTTTCTTGTCCGTTCAAAGAACAAGGGAAGCTATTGTACTGGCATCTGTGTCAGCGCTACTGCTTCACTTTGTTAAAAAAATTTGTGAGCAAGTTTGTATCTCCAAAACTACTGAAGGGAATAGGTGGAAACTTCACACACTTCAGAGTATATTTGGAGGTCACTGTCCAAGGCCTATAACTCTTACTTTGATTTTGATAGAATAATGCCCCTTTTTGAACTTTGTATATTATCCAGTCTCTTGTTTTACTATTAAGCTCTAAGAATAGTGGAGCTTACTGTCCTACTGATAGCTCTTGGTTTTTGTTGTTAACTAAGCTATGTTTATTTTTTTCTGCAAGATAGTAGGACTCATTTCAAGAAAGAAAGATGTATTTAATCTAGAGACTTTATATATCCAGTTTACTGCTGTTCTTTTGATTACTGAGTTTTATTATTATAATTTTTATAGCGGAGAGCTGGTTTATCTCTATGAAGCCATCGCAACCATGGAGACAACCTTTGAAGGAGCGTCAAGCTTTCTCAGCTAGACAAGAGGCTTGGGAACCTAAATCTGTGTCACAGTCTACATGGAGAGATATTATCCATGGTGATGTCCTAAAAGACAAAGGAGATCCAAATGATATTTCTAGAGACACAAAGTTTGACCTTGACCCTGAGGGTCAGCCAATGGGAGAAGATGACACATTGACAGATTCTGAGGAGGAAGTTGATGTAATTGGATCAAAACCACTGAATAAAATGTCACTACAGGTTAGATGCACTTAAATACTAGAATTTTAAAGTGTCAGTGTAGTAAGAACTTTCAATGTTTTGACATGCGTGATATTTATAAAATTCAAAAGTAAAAACAGATAATAAATCATTTAATTTTGTTGATCAGATCTTTAGACTTGAAGTATGTATAAAGAACACACTGATATATATCAAGTCTGCTTGGTATAAATTCCATTCAATCTTATTATTTCTTTAACTATAGTTTACAATAAAATGTGTGATATGTTTGCCTTTAGTGGTCAGTTTAACCTTAATCAAAAAGATTAATTTTCCTCTTTGTTTTATAATTTGTTAATTAAATTGCAATTATGGAATTCAGTGGAAACAAATTTTCTTCAATGACTGTTTATTATTGTTATTCAGAAATACTAGAATTTTTTCTTTTTTTTTTGCTATAGGAAGCGTTTCAAGCAAGAAGGGCGAACACAATATCACGGTTACGTGAGAGACAGAAGAGGTTAAACCTAGCTGCAGAACAGAGGAAGATGGAGGTGTTCCTACAGATGGAGAGAGACCGACTCTTCCAAGAGGAGAGAAGAAAAGAAGCCAACCCCGATGCTCATCCTTATAGTGGTAAAAAAAAAATAGACTTGTATACATTATATATTATATAGTAAAACTTTATAAAGCAAAACAGTGTGATACAGTCTAAGCTTTAAATTTCATTTTTTTTTACACAGTAAAAACTTATGCTGAAAAATAATCTCAATATTAAGACTGTACATAGAAGATCTGTCTTAAAGGGCCTTTATGTTCATTACAAAACAATTTTGTCTTTTCACTTAGATTTTTATATAGATTGCAGTGTTGACATATGATGTGGTAAAAGTATTGAAAAAAGTTGTTAGAAAGTTAATGTTTGATTAACCGTTTCCATGCAAATTTTTTTTTTTTTTACCTTACAAACATTAGGGGAAAAATATAGTTTTCCTGTTTTCAGACCAAAACTGTCCATCTACCAAAAAAATAATTACTATATAATTGTGATATACAACTTTTTCCTTAGCCCCCACTTAATTTGATCATATTTGAAAATGAGATAATTACTTATGTGATTTTAAGGTTTGAATCAAGCAGTTTATTTCTTTTTTTAATTTCTGCTTGTGGCATATAATATGGGGAAACTGAGTATGGCTTGCAGGATAAAGAACATATTTGGCAGTGTGATAATCTGGTAATGGATAAGTTATATATATGAAATAATTTCAATCTTCTTTCATAGATAACCTCCACAGGCCAACTAGAAGGGTGATCACCAAGGAAGAAATGAAGGAAATGACAAAAAAGTAAGAACATCCTATATTCAAATATTATTAAACTATTGTATTTTGTCATAGACTTTCATGGTGTTTGAATGTGTATTGTTAAAACAATGTTTTTTTTTTAAGTAACAAAGTAAAAACTTTTATACACCAACAGTGAGTCTGAGAGAATCTTGTGAGTCTAGTCCAGTTTGCAAGCTGGCCTTTAATGTATATTGATGACATAAAAAATTTTCACCACCAAAGTTCTTAGAAATATCAGGCATACAAACTCTTGTGCTCTGTTAGGCGTGGTTGTATAATCACTGTATGGAAAGCTCAAGGCATTCTCTGAGTTGAAGGGGTGTCTAACTACTTTGAATGCATTGTTTGTGCCACCATTTAATCCTTGAACTTGTGGTTTGACATTTGCCTAGTTTAGGTATTATTACCATTAAAAAAATGTCCGAATGCAAGGATTTGTAGCATTTTTTCTGTTTTTAAGTCGTCTTTAAATGCAAGGGTTTATGGCATTTTCAGTTTTGAGGTCATCTAATTAATAAATGCAAGGTTTGTGGCATTTTCAGTTTTGAGGTCATCTAATTAATGAATGCAAGGTTTGTGGCATTTCTGTGTTTAGAGTGTCTTAAGTCTGAAGTACTTGTGTTTAGCATGGCCAAACCATTAAATTCAGGTCTTTGATATAGTCAAGTTTTATATCAGTATATCACTAACTGTGTAGTAAATTATAATATTGACCTGCTGGTTAATGACATAAAATTCATAAAGTGTAGTGACTAAGGTGTGAACATAATATAATTTTATTACATCAACTGTCAATTATATGATTTGTTTGATAGACAAGACAATTCAACCTGTCTTCATTAAATATAATGTTATAGGTTTTTAAGCCCCCACAGTAGTTTTGGTTACTATAGTAACATAAATATTTTAAAGAAATGCCTTAAAAGACTGATTCTATAACAGCCTAAAAGTATAGTCATGATTTTATGAAACTGATTTGAATGGTAATTCATATTTTTCTGCAGTTGCTATGGTAACAGAAATAATCAAAATGAGGCTCTTAAATATTGACTGTGACCAATATCTCAAACAGCGTGTATTTAAGCTAGGTTAAATTTATTTGATATAAATGTAAATATGTACGAATATTTTGGTAATGGATGCATGTAGAATGTTCACTTTAGTTGGTTGTTGTTTTTTTTAATTTTTAAGATAAATTGTTGTTAAAGTATATGCATCTGTATCTAGTGAATTATTTTTTTATATAAATTCTATAATTTAAAAGGTGATTTTATTTTGCTTCCATAAGCTTATGGTCAATTCTCAAGTTGAAAGATATAATGTCTGTGTTAATATGTTAATAAACACACATAAATATGTCTCTGTTATAGACACACTTGAATTTTGCACATGTATATAAACAGAATTAAATATAAAATGTTCTGGAAGAAAATAGTATGAAGTTATTTTAAGAAGGGGTTTATCCATTTCTATTCGCTTATAGCCATCCAAGAATAAGATAATGAAAATTTACTGAATAGTCAGAACTGGAAGGGGACTTATACCAGTTGTTATTCCAGCCACCATTGCTTATATTATATTGATCATGTAAAATATTGGTCGCACATAACAATTAAATTAGTCATTAATTACACATACATCATTTTAGATGGTATGTTAGTCAGTAATTACTGATATATTATTCCAGGTGTTGTGTTAGTCATTAATTTACACATGATGTATTAATTATTTCAGACGTTACAAAAAGTTACCGGAGGTGTTGGAGCAACAAAAAATGAAGAAACGTCAGGATGAATATTCGCTCAATAGAGTTAAAGCTCGCCTATTCAATAGGGTAAATATTCTAAATGAACATATCCCTAGTAACTTATAAAATAGTAGTCCATTTTATTGTCTTAAAGCTGTATGCCTCCATATGAGCCAAAATATTTTAAGAAAATCAATATTGAGAAAAATGTACTTAAATTTTAAGAAAGGTAAAAACATTCAAGATCCAAGTTGTATTTTATTTTACATGTTATGTGCGGTTTAAGACTGATTTTGCAGTATTTTATCACCATATTTCTACTGCTTACTAATGCAGTAAGGGATGTTTTTTTTAATGTTGACCACTTTTTGTTAATTTTCTTGGGATTGTTATGCCATTTGCAATATGTAAATTGATTTATTTGTTCACCTCACAATATTATACTTTTAAATACATTTCCAAAATTTTCATGAAAATTAACATGAATCTGGAGGCGTGCTGCTTTAATTTATTGAATGTTTCATACCAATTCACACTATATGAGCCCTCTATAGTGAGATGGTTTAGGTTGATAATTGAGCCGCGTCACAACAAAACCAACATAATGGGTTTGCGACCAGCATGGATCCAGACCAGTCTGCGCCTCCGTGCAGTCTGATCAGGATCCATGCTGTTCGCTATCAGTTTCTCTACTTGTAATAAAGTTGGTAAGGGAACAGCATGGATCCTGATCAGACTGTGCGTTTGCGCAGGCTGGTCTGGATCCATGCTGGTCGCAAACCCATTATGTTGGTTTTGTCGTGATTCCGCTGATATTATTTTTTTCATCGAAGGAACTGGCTACATTATATGTTATTTTGGTTTTGGAGTGATATATGTGGATATATTACCTGTTAAGATTTTATATCACCCGAGCCGTTAGGCGAGGGTGATATTTTATCTTGGCAGGTAATATATCCACATATATCACTCCAAAACCAAAATAATAATTTTATTACCCTTCCCCTGCCGAGTTTAGACGATTTTTTAAAAAATCATTGCTGTTTCAAATGAAACATCAAATAAGATTCCCTTTAGGATACCACTTCGTCACAACATGATGTCACATAAATACATGACGTATTTTTCCCGTACCTTACGAAAGTAAACAAGAGAAAAGGAGTAGTCTGTTGAACACACTTTTTTGTAATTAATATCAAGCTTTCACAAGGTCATATTTGTTTTCGATACTGATGATTATATGCATCATTACTCTACTTTGGTAAATATTTATCATTTGACAGTTAAAAAGTGCTTTTAAATCGGAATTTACACCGCGTAAAATCGAACCGTACGCGCATCACCTCAGCGCATATTGTTTACAACGTTGGGTACCAAACGGGGAAATTTAGTGTGTATATTACCCGTCTGGCTCGGTTATATCAATTTCTTTCGGGTGATCAATATCCAATCAAAAAGGCGGAAAAAATCTGGAAGGGTAATAAAATTGAATGGTTGTGTCTGAAAACAATGCATTAAAGCTCATTTAAGATCTTCTACCCCCATTAAAACTGGCAAGTTACCATATAACCTTAATAGTGACTGTATGTAACTTTCAAAGTCGGCCACTCTTTAAAAAAACAAAAAAACAACTGGATCGGCTATGTTATTTTAATCTTTGTTCATGGCTATAATGTAAATAGAATTCTTCCGACTCTATATTGATTCTGATGTTTATATTAGCTTTTTTTATTTTCAGAAAATACAAAAAAAGGTTCTAGTGAAAGCAGAGAAGTGGGGAAGATAAACAGAACGGCGCTGGAGTGGAAATTGATTTTGTGATAAATGTGGGAGTCTTCCTCTTGTTATTTTGCCTATAAATAGATATACGCCACTTGTTAAACGTCCTTCTGCAGCTACTCACTGGAAAGGAAAACAAATACTTTGACCTGAGATATTCGACTGCTGGCAAAAATAAAAAAAAAATATTGATAAAACAATTTGCTGAGTGGGTAATTATTAGAGATAAATCAAAACTGCAGTGTATGATTTTATCTTAAGTGTTAATTGACAAACTATTGATTTAAAAAATAATTTAAGTTGAAAGTACTTGCCATTATTTAGACAAGATTTTGTATGTTAACAAAAATTGAAAGTATTTTTCTAGACTCAATGACCTTCAGCTGAATAGATACAAGAGCTTTTACCAGAGTCGTTTTTAAAAATTATGAAGGTTTTTAAGTAGTTCCATTGGAAAATCAATTATAAAGCTTTCAATGTTTATGAAAGAGAAATAAAATTCAAATTTGTTTATTATACACGAAATGCTGAAGTTTAACAGTATGAAATCAGTGACGTGGAAAATTTGTGATTTAGTATTTATTATTGTTTCATATAATTTATGTATGCCTTATATTTTCGTACAAGTTAGGATAGATAAATCATATATGTATGTACATGTATTAAAACTCGTTGAACAAAGCAAGGAATGCATGTTTGATGACATGTATACATCTTCAGTAATAAATTATCAACAAATTTCTCCCCCACACTACTATGTTAACATTCAACTTGTCTTAGCTCCTTTTAGACCAAAGTAGACAAATTTTTTTTTTAATTTTCAAAGTACAAAACATAAATAACACGTTTTCTCCGGTGTTAATGTGATGTATAATCAACTTGCCTACAGCAAATACTGTTAAAACATCTTCTAGATTATGTAGTAAAAAGCAAATTACAGTAATTAATTGATAATAAATAATGCATACAAAGTGCATCACATAATTAATTACAAATTAAAGTTTCATTAAATTGTTTAAAATTTAAGTTTCAAATATTTTAGATGAAAAAAAACCTGTATACACATACATGGATTTGTCTGCTGTCATTTTGGAACAGTTCATTATCAATAGTTAGGTATATCATCGTGAAATTTTGATAATTTGCCAGTTGGCAATATAGAACTTTGTCATAATGCCCTATTATGCAACCTGGCGTAGTTTCAAACTATAACCAAAAGACTGAAATTTCATTATTGTAACAGTTCATAATAAGTAATCCTTACCTCACTAAATAGTTAAAATGGACTTGTTCATCTTTTAATATGGACTAAATCATTCCTCATTTTTAGGGAAAATTTCAAAATTTGTACTTTCTGAATAGCAAACAGTGCAAATCATGATAAGATATTAGTTGATCTTGGTGTGCACTATTTGCATAGGTTGAATCAGTTTGCTGTCAGCAGGCTATGTATTTATGGTCTGTTAAGAAGAAATTTCTGTGATATTATTTGTTGTGTATTTAAATGTCTGTCTCTGTTATATTTGTTTGTTTATTTACATTGTTTATGTACGATTTAGTTGAGTTTCGAACTTTTTTGAGTACAATGAATTTTTCTATATTTGAAAAACTGTGTATTTTATATGCTGAAATCGTTGAATAATTCAAATTCTTAAGCATTAAAATATTACTGTAAAGGAAATTATGTCATTTATTTTTAGACCTTAGAGTGCTAGACCCATGTGACCATGTGACCAGACTTGTGGACATATAGGTCAAACTGTTTGGACATATTGGCCGGACTTTACGGAATTGGCCGGACAGACTATAAAGGTGGTCATTTTTTCAAAGGGTTTAGATACGCATTTAGTATTTATTTGAGTGTTGATACATTATTTTTGGACTTTTAGATTGTTCCAGATTTGAGTGTGTTAATATGTAGATTGTAGATATGTGTATTAGATAACTTATTTGTAACAGAGGTGTAAATTTCAATAATAAATAAATGTAAAACAAAGGAATACATGTATTTATCTTCTTTTTTAACAAAATTTATCAGGTTTTATGTACACACAGTGTGCACAATGCTATTATATACTTTAGATATTTTAGGGGCGTCCGTGGCCGATTGGTTAAGGACGTTGACTTCAAACCACTTGCCCCTCACCGCTGTGGGTTCGAATCCGGACAGGGACTTTGGATTCTTTCATGTGAGGAAGCTAATCAGCTAGCTTACGGAACGTCGTTGGTTCTACTCGGGTGCCAGTTCGTGCCTGAAATAATGCACGGAAAGGCACCTGAGGTCTTCCTCCACCAGTCAAGCTGGAACATCGCGATATGACCTATACTGTGCCGATGTGACGTAAAACCCAATACAAACAAACAAAATAAACTTTGTGGAGCATATTAATGATTGTATGTCCTCTTTTTCTGTCAATTTGTCCTTCCCAATAATTTACCCTTTCTCACAGCATTTTCTGATTATATAGCTAGTTGGTGTGTTTGCACCTTCCTTTTGACATCTACTTATAATTGAAGCTGTAAGTTTTTCATTTTATACTGCCTTTTAGTAAAGTTGTGTTTATAGCTTTGAATCAAAACAAAGTCAGGGAACAGTCATCCTAGTTTGCAACAACTGTTAATTTGTCAGATTGAAAATGAAGTAATTTAAACAGTTGAATAATCATCCATGTTACCAATCTAACTTCAGTGGCTAGTTGTGAATGTTGCTGATATATGAGCCGCGTCACGACAAAACCAACATTATGGGTTTGCGACTAGCATGGATCCAGACCAGCCTGCGCATCCGCGCAGTCTGATCAGGATCCATGCTGTTCGCTATCAGTTTCTCTACTTGTAATAGAGTTGGTAAGCGAACAGCATGGATCCTGATCAGACTGCGCGGATGCACTATGTTGGTTTTGTCGTGACGCGGCTCATATATCTTTAGAGTTGTAGCCAGTCAATAATAAGTTAATTTGTAAGTTGTTTTTTTTCTAGAAATTCCTGTATATGCTTTATATATTTTATAAAAAAAATCGACTATGAACTTAAAATGTAGAACAGTAAATTAATAAGGGCATTCTATTGTAGGGGAAATTTTGTGATCGCAGTTGTATATCTGTTTTTTTTTTTTTTTCAAAGCCCTGACTAATTCAATTTAAGCGTTACGATGGATGTTTCGTCAACTGGCTTAAAAATAGCTTTCTCAGTTAAGGCCCTGTCACACTAGAATGCGATTTCACTGCGTTCGCACGGCGTTGTTAAATTTAACAAAGCGCCGCGAGGTCGCAATAAAAAATGTTATATTGTTGATGTCATGAAGACTGCACGGCGTCTTCATGGCGTGCTCACGGCGATCATGGCGATGCTACGGAGCTTCGATGGCGTTTTAGTTGGCGATTGTCTACGTTCGGACTGCGCTTCTATGACCTTCTTTGCGCTTTCACTGCGCATTTACGGCGCTCATACGACGCTCTCGCGGCACTCACACTGCGTTGAAATCGAAAAGCTCAATGAAAGCGCCGTACACACGCAGTTTAAGCGCGGTAAAGACGTAGCACAGTCTCCGTACAAGCGCCATGGATAACCACGGCGTTCATTCGGCGTTCCTTTTGCGCTTTCGCAGCGCTCCTGTTGCGTTGTAGGAGATGCTAATGAGTTACTACGGCGTCCTTACTGCGATGCTACTGCGCTCATTTTAGAACGCCGAGCGACGGCGTTTGTTTTGAG
Source organism: Ruditapes philippinarum (assembly GCF_026571515.1). Lineage (NCBI taxonomy): Eukaryota > Metazoa > Mollusca > Bivalvia > Venerida > Veneridae > Ruditapes > Ruditapes philippinarum. Next base: position 199,978 of record NW_026855379.1, read on the forward strand.
CATGTTCAAAATGCGCGCCGTTGGTCGGCGTTCTATGCGATGCCACTACGATGCTACGGCGATGCTGTGGCGATGTTTGCGATCTTACTGCGCTCACCTCGGCGTTCTGAATTTTCTTTGGACGCCGTGAGAACGCCGTCCTAGTGTGACAGGGCTTTTAATAATAGTTCAGGGACTTACGACTTGCTCCTCTCTGTTATATCGCTTCTATTTAACCGCACACGTGGAAATCGTGCAAGTTAGGTATTTTAATCTTCCTCGTCCAATAAATGCCGTACTTTACTACACTATCAATACTTTACATTACACAGTCTCGTGCATGAGGATTCTATTATTAAACACGAATGACTACAAGTCTTTTAGCGGTCTTTTGGGAATTAAAATTCCTTTCCCAATAATTATCTACGTGGCAGTGTCATTTTGGCGAGCATTCCCAATTTTCTTAATTCTACAGTTGGGCATTATAAGAGGCGCTATGAGTGTTGCTCGTTGAATACAAATCCGATTGTTATAAAGAATTGTGACAGATTTTTAGAATTCAGCGCTGGTTTAGGAGAAAGTCGTATTTTCTGAAGAAAATATTCGAGTGTCTAATTAAATAATGAAGGCGTACTCTGTGTAAAATAAAGAGAAATAGACTAGTTTTTGTTGGAAATAGCTTTTATTGGTGGGGATTTTTTTGTTTCTTCCCTTTCTTTTTTTTACCGAAGGCATTATACATGTAAAGCGTTATTCTAGTAACGAAGGTATTGTTCAGCATAAAGACAATGAATACAGGATTATCATTGTCAAAGGCAGAAAGAACTATTAGCACAAATGAGCCGCGTCACGACAAAACCTACATAATGGCTTTAGTAACGCAGTAGAAATATGGTTATTAGTAAAAAAAGTCATTAATCGCACACAACATGTAAATTATAACTTAAATCTTGAATATTTTTACTTTTCCTCAAATTTTAGAAGGCACACGAGCATAGTCACTATACAATTACTAAGAAGCTACGGGTTGTACCAAGGAAGGAAGGAAGCCCGTTGAAATCTTTCACAAATTACGTATGATTTCATGAATGTAGGTATATGACATTGACCTTGTATAGATCTTGTAGCAAGGCTGGAACAGCACAAAGTTGGCCGAGGGGTTTATGCATGACACTTTAGTATAACTGATGGCACTTTTTATATCGGTTGGAGAGGTGAGTTCGGGGTGAATGTTATAATAACACAGGTCGGACAGGCGACAGCTGGATAATATTCAAAGTATCAACATTCTCTAAGTTTACATATCGTTTTGTGGAGTTTAATTCTTCTTTTTTATTTCTCCCAAGGCGCTATTTTCCGTAGAAACAGCACATTAATAAAGTGATAGAGGTAATAATTCATGTTGAGTCAGTCAAGGATATAAGTGTTTAAGTGTCAAAACAGGGTTCGTTTAAGAATTTAAATTACAATGGTAAACCATCTGGACATATACATGTACGTAGCATCTTAAAATATACGCAGTGCAGTAAAATTACTGTTTTACGGGAATCATTTTCAATTATTTATCACCAGTAAGTTAACGTTATGAATTATTCAGTGCGTTGAGTGTAAAAAGTCGCCTCTATGCACACAATGAATCATTGAGAAGAACCGGTGCACATGTCTGTATATATAGACGTTTTAAAATAGAATTAATTATTGTTAGCACTTTAAATGATATTAATTACTTGTGTTGATAACTTTAAAACGCTACAACGTCAGTTTGAGATTTATTTAGTCATGTTGCACGCGCCTGTTTTATATTAAATATACGTCTATGCGTTACGCGGCAACGTTAATAACTTTTATACGACCAGATAGCGTACAAAACCTATTATTATTATTCATTATGTTTTTATTAATATGACTTGTCAATGGCCAAATAAAGATGTAGGACTACTAACAGATTGGTGACCTGCTTTAAGTAGCTTCATATTCTTTATTGGTGTTATTTATGTACACAACGGGAACCAGTTTGCGATTTTTTTTCTTCCGTTCCTATTAAAGAACGTGCATTTGTTGCTAACTTCATTAATAAGTTGGATACAAACAACGCATAAATAACAGGTTAACTATTTATTACTATCTATATTTTTCTAATTTTTCTAAATCGTTTTTTTTAGTTGTATGATGATGATGATGATGTTAATAATGATGATGATGATACTTATGATGATGATGATGATGATGATTATAATAATGATAATAATAATAATAACAATGATAATAATAATGATAATAATAATAATAACAATAATAATAATGATGATGATGATGATGATGATGATGATGATGATGATGATGATGATGATGATGATGATGATTATATTAATATTAATAAATAATAATTATAATGATAATAATTCTTGTTTTTTAATGACATGAAATAATGCGGATTATATTCCGATATGAAAACATTTATCAGAAATAAATACGTACAGACATATTACGGATTTAATAAACGTACAATTTTATTTTTCTTATATTTTTAGAAAAATAAAAAAAAACACAATAATTGGTGAAAGTAAATCGGATTATATTCCGCTATGAAAACATTTATGAGAAATAAATGCGTACAGATATATTATAGATTTAATAAACGTAATATCTTTTGAAGAAAAAAACACACTTACTTGGTGAGAGTAAACTTACTTGAACTTGTAACCACGAGCAAACATCTTGAAATGCTTACCTGATTGTTGACAGCAAAATGCATTTTTCTTCTTCTTATGTTTCTTATGTTTCTTAATTTTAATCGCTCAAATGACTTGATGTTTTTTCCTTCACTTTAACTAAATGCATATTTAGAAACCACCAAAGCACAACAAGTCATATTAAATTCTTTTTTTTCTCTTTTTTCCCCATTTTTTTCGCAGAAAATATATATCAATTAATATCGAACAATGCAAATCAGTTCCTTAAATATAACGTTGTAAAGTTGGTATTTTAGCTTCAGAAAAAAAAATACATCAAGAAACCGACATTTATTCGAATATGGTTATCATTATTCCAGCCTTTATTTTTCATTAAGAAAATTCGATACCAAAACCTTATACTAGTATTTCCTTCCTTACCGGTCATTCGGTTTGATTCACGACATCGCCAATCAAACATTCGGTTTGATTCACGACATCGCCACTCTAACATTCGGTTTGATTCACAACATCGCCAATCTAACATTCGGTTTGATTCACGACATCGCCACTCTAACATTCGGTTTGATTTACGGCATCGCCACTCTAACATTCGGTTTGATTTACGCATCGCCACTCTAACATTCGGTTTGATTCACGGCATCGCCACCCTAACATTCGGTTTGATTTACGACATCGCCACCTTAACACTACGGCATCGCCACTCTAACATTCGGTTTGATTCACGACATCGCCACTCTAACATTCGGTTTGATTCACAACATCGTCACTCTAACATTCGGTTTGATTTATGACATCGCCACTCTAATATTCGGGTTGATTCACGACATCGCCACTGTAAAATTCGCTTTGATTTACGGCATCGCCACTTTAACATTCGATTTGATTCACGACATCGCCACTCTAACATTCGGTTTTTGATTCTAACACGGTTTGATTCACAACATCGTCACTCTAACATTCGGTTTGATTTACGACATCGCCACTCTAACATTCGATTTGATTCACGACATCGCCACTCTAACATTCGTTTGGATTACGGCATCGCCACTCTAATACAACATCGTCACTCTAACATTCGGTTTGATTTATGACATCGCCACTCTAACATTCGGTCTGATTCACAACATCGTCACTCTAACATTCGGTTTGATTTATGACATCGCCACTCTAACATTCGATTTGATTCACGACATCGCTACTCTAAAGTCTTCTTGTACATGTACGTATGTCTGACATAATCTGTAAATTACATAATCTGACAAGATTATATATGTCTAATTAAATTAAAGCGAACATCCTTTAATGTCCTGTAACATAATATAAACATTCACTGCATCAACAAATAGGTGTAAATATGCTGCGGTTAAATTCTCTCCATAACAATTATTCATTAAAACATTCTCCGGGATGAATTACATTCTTGCTTATAATAAAAGCAGTCAATTAAAGAAGAAGATAAAACATATGAAAATATATATACACATAAAGAAAATATATACACATATATACTTTCCTCTTAGTTTTGCTGACTTTTCTTAAATTGGTAAAGCATAATCTTTACTTTGGTCGAAGATTATTTTTAAATTGTACAAAAACATTTTAATGTATACATTTAACACCCTTTTCAGTCCTATAATTAGTTGATAGGTAAGCAATAAGTTTGTAGTTTTTGACACAAATTTATTGTAGAACGAATATGTATTTGATTTAAACTCAACATAAGATGTATTTTAGCATGTATTTAAACAGTATAGTTAGAAAAGACAAACACATGAGGTTACATTATGCGTCACAAACACACATTATCTATTTACGACACAGAAACACGTTATTTTTTATTATTGTACGTCACAAACAGACGACATCTTTGTAATTTACAAGCGCATATTACATGTATTTATATGCATCACAAACACACCTTCTATATGTGTTTCCCAAACAGATATTTTCTATGTACGTCAGAGATACACGTGCTTTCTGTCTATGCGCAACACCAGCGTTACCGACACATAGTATGTATGTCATAGAAAAAGACTATATATGTACGTGACAAACACACATTAACTATGTGCATAACAAATGCACGTTATGCGTCACAAACATACATATATACGAACAGATATATATTTGCGTAACCAACACACGTTATATACGTTTGTCACAAACACTTGTTATATATTTGCGTCACATACATGTGATGTGTGTTTGTGTCACAAGCACATATGGTCTATATATGCGTTACAAACAGATTATCTATGTGCGCAAGCGATAAATAAATAAATAAACAAATTAATTAATAGTGTTTAAGAAGAAATTGTACATGATTAAAGAGGTAAAAGATACATTGCAAAAGAATTTCATAGAATTTCATTTTTACACTGATAAAATATGTTTATAACGTTTTGGTATTGAAATCAATTTGTATAGTATAACAGTGATGGAAAAAAGCCAAACGGTTTGTTGTGGTTAATTTATATTTTACGACAGTGGAAGGTGAAGTGACGTGTGCTGTTGGTCATCTTATAAATTATCTGTAATAAACGGACGATATGGCCAGAATAACTTATCACCGCGAATGAATATATGACCACTAAAAGAAAAAAGAAATGACGTAAATTGTATCACGGTATTTTAATGTTGCAATTAAGTCCCAATAAGCAGAAGATAAAAAACACTGCACACTGACGCTTGCAAATGTTGATTAATAACATATCAAGAATTAATTCGGTTAAAAGTTCGAATTTGGTCAAGAGTGTGTTATTGATAAATAAATAGCAATAGAAATGTTCTCTTATTTACCATGCACTGCTTATTTTAAGTTCGCAACGGTAAATGATCTACTTATTCTGTAGATTTATCTGTACGATTGTCTGACTTAATTAGTCATTTTTTTTTAAAATTTCCTATCGTATCGTATCGTATCCTGTCCTGTCCTGTTATCTCCTGTCCTGTCTTGTCCTGTTCTCACCTGTCTTGTCCTGTCCTCTGTCCTGTCCTGTCTTGTCCTGTCTTGTCTTGTCTTGTCTTGTCTTGTCTTGTCTTGTCCTGTCCTGTCCTGTCCTGTCCTGTCCTGTCCTGTCCTGTCCTGTCCTGTCCTGTCCTGTCTTGTCCTGTTCTCACCTGTCTTGTCCTGTCCTCTGTCCTGTCCTGTCCTGTCCTGTCCTGTGCTCTGTCCTGGTCCCGTTTCGTCCCGTCCTAACCTATCCCGTCCGTTCCGTGATATCCTGTCCTGTAAATGTTGCCTGTCCTATTCTGTCCAGTCTTACCTGTTCTGTTCTGTTCTATTATATGAATATGACAGCAAATAGCGTTAGATGAACAGTTGACAAGTTTAAAACATCTGGATTTGTTTTCATCTTTTTAGTTTTATACGGATTTTTTTTTATAAATAAGTTTTATATCATATAATACAATAGCTTGCAAGTAAAAATCTGTATTATTGTCCTTCACAAATCAGATTTTACAGTGTATGCCATGCATCACCGTGACATAGTTTCACTACGTAATTACATGTTTATAATATGTGTTTTGTAAATAATACAAACTGTGTGTTATTGTATGTAAGTTGGATTTAATATTGTCAATGAAATTAGTCTTATTTAGTGATAGTACGTAGTATGTGACTGGAATTTGTATTAATCATTTGATATGAGCCGCGTCACGACAAAACCAACATAGTGCGTTTGCGACCAGCATGGATCCAGACCAGCCTGCGCATCCGCGCAGTCTGATCAGGATCCATGCTGTTCGCTTGCCAACTCTATTACAAGTAGAGAAACTGATAGCGAACAGCGAACTGCGGATGCGCAGGCTGGTCTGGATCCATGCTGATCGCAAACCTATTATGTTGGTTTTGTCGTGACGCGGCTCATATATTACACAATCACTTACCGCCATCGTCATCATAAAAAGGAAGAAAAAAAGAAAAGCAAAACAACATTAATAACGTTATTAACTTTTTTTGCGAACCGGATTTCAGTTTTATTATCGGATCAAAATTATCATTAATTTTTTTGTAATCAATGGCGTCGGTAAATTATGACTTTGCTTAATATTACTTATATTTTGTATTTTGCATAGGCATCTTAATTCATTTTTCGTATGCGAATTTTGAACAAATTGAAAACATCTTTTCTTTTATGCTCAAGAACGCATATGATTTCAATGTGATTTTCGCACATGTATAAATATTTCTTTAAATTTAGGATGATATTTTAAGTACCGCTTTTACTTCTTTAAAGATCCTGTATCACAATATTTTTACGGTTTTATACAATAAATATGATGCTCAAATTCAGATTGATCAATATTGTAAGTTCCAAAAAGCATTATTTATAAAGATATTACCGAATTTAACATTTCATGTTAATAAAGGGAGGTAAATTAGTAATTCGTTTTGTCAAATATTTCAAAAAGAAATGAATGCATATACATTGTATTTTAATGATAACATATATTTGCAGTAAATATTTTACATATTCTTCGATGGTTGAAAATTGTTTTATAAGCATAAATATATAGAAACATAAATGAGCGGCGTCACGACAAAACCAACATAATTGGTTTGCGACCAGCATGGATCCAGACCAGCCTGTGCATCCGCGCAGTCTGATCAGGATCCATGCTGTTCGCTATCATTTTCTCTACTTGTTATAGCGGCTCAAATAATGTATTCATTTCAAATTACGATAGCCCGGTGATAAAATCAAACATTTCGAATTTATATTACTTGATTATCATTATTGTTTGACCATATCAGTTGAATAAATATACATGTATGTGTAAAGAAACGCGCATCTCAAGCCAAGCTAAAATTAAAGAAAAATTAGTAAGCGTTTTGAAGTATAAAGTGAATAAATATTATAATTTAATGTTAAATGAGCCGCGTAACGACAAAACCAAAATAATGCGCAGTCTGATCAGGATCCATGCTGTTCGCTTACCAACCCTATTACAAGTAGAGAAACTGATAGCGAACAGCATGAATCCTGATCAGACTGCGCAGATGCGCAGGCTGGTCTGGATCCATGCTGGCCGCAAACCCATTATGTTGGTTTTTTCCTGACGCGGCTCGAATATGCTCTTAAAATATTGCTCATTTTACAGTTGGTAAATGCATTTCCTTGCATGTGATCGAAAAACTGATATAAGCTTGCAATAAATGATTCAGTGACCGGAAGTAAAAAGGTGTTTTATTTCTAATGTCGGCATATATTTTAATCACGCATAATTAATGTGATATACTACATGTACAATTTTATAAGAACTGTTAGTCATTATTCGTCTATTTTATTATGTGACATTTTGGCCGGACAAGCCATATTATAACTGCATACTATGTATAGATATTAGTCAAACGTTTTCTTACCTATGTGAATATTTGACTTTATGGCTCTTGTTGTTACCAATGTGAATATTTGGTCAATCATGCCTTATTTAAACTATGTTAATACATGTATTTGATTTTATAGGTCTTTTTTGTTAACTGTGTGAATGATATCAATATTTTGGTCAAACCAGTCTTATTTATGTAAATTTTTGGTCATATGCATAATGTTATAACTACTGGAAAATACGTTTATACATAGTTATAACTACATGTATGTGAATATATACATGTAGTCATGCTATTAGAATTTAACCGTAGGAGTATTCTGACGGAGTTGTGGTCAATATCAAACCATAATTACATGTCATTAATGTCAATAAACAATAAATAAATTGTCAGGATGACCACAGCCGCAATAATTGTCCTATACTATTAGTAAGACATAAAACACAGATCTGGGAAATATCGGAAAAACAAAACAAAAAACAATAAAAAACCCAATAACAAAAGAAGCATGCATTTTACAGCTGATTTTCGTGTTGCAGTTTTTTGTCCCAGTCGTAAACTTCTTAGTGCTATTGCATGATTACCTAACGATATTTTCTGTCCTTAGAGTGAAACTTTACATCTGGTATTTGTTCCATTTTAAGAGAAACTAATTTTGATAATCTAATGTATCGAATCGTATATTAAGTGGCAAAAGAAAATGAATGGTAACGAGTGGTAGCAAGAACCAAGAATGCACAATGTATAAATAAACTAGAAATTTCTTCACGTTTGCAAAGTCTTTGGTTGTTGCTGTGAGATTATCTATATATGTACATTATAGTTGTAATCTAGAAATTTCTTCATATGAGCCGCGTCACGACAGAACTAACATAGTGCGTTTGCGACCAGCATGGATTCAGACCAGCCTGCGCATCCGCGCAGTCTGATCAGGATCCATGTTGTTCGCTTACCAAACCTATTACAAGTAGAGAAACTGAAAGCGAACAGCATGGATCCTGAACAGACTGCGCGGATGCGCTGGCTGGTCTGGATCCATGCTGGTCGCAAACGCACTATGTTGGTTTTGTCGTGACGCGGCTCATATGTAGAAAGAGTTTTGCTAAGAGCGATCAAATTTAATGTTAAGTCTTACCTTGGGAAGAATTACTTCTGTTGTTATAAAGATGTTATTGTACTGCAGACGGTCGTTTTGCAGAGGTTGCTCCGTAGATTGACATAAATTTACTCACATTTCTTTTACAATTTAAGATTTTAAATATTTTCAATATGTTGATTTTAGTAAGGAATTACAATCAGAACGATATATTTAAGTCTTACGTTTTTCAATAAAACAGGAATTATCCAAAACATACCCAAGTGAATGTAACACAGCAAATTGATATTGATTTGAGAATTCTCGTATACACTTTACAAAAAATGTTTTTTCTTTGATATATCAAATTTGAAAGAACAATTAAATTTTCAAAGAAAACCACGAGGGAATTTATTGATCCATCTTTAGTCTCTATAAGGAAATATTACAGTCTGAATATTCTTACTTTCTATTGAAATATACCAAAGAATATTGATGCATATATGTAATCCAAAGATTAATTTGTTGACATATACAAACAAAAATATATGTCTAACTTATTCGACTTTACTTTGACAGAAATTCACCCATTTATCAGGAGATAAAAGAATAAAACAAAATGAAATGCGAGGAGATTTTAGTGGCGGTGGTGTTATTGTGTATTGTTGACCGACTCGATGCTGACCATCCAAAAGACAAACTGGCCAAAGATCCAAAAATGCCGAGAGGTAAATATATAGACGCAGTGCTCCATGCTTTTTAAAACAACCTTCTTATATCTAAATTAATAATTGTTATTAATCTAAAATTAAAGTGATATTTACGGCACTATTTTTGTCTAACATTCTTTTTAAAATCTTTTACAGTTGTTAATAAAAAATTAAAAAATATTTGCATCGATCTATGTTCCCACAAGGTGTAACGATATTAAAGGTTTTGCATTTTTATAATGACAACTTTTAAACGTCATATTTACAAATAACATGCGACATCCGGGTTTTTATCTAGGTCTATTGATCCTTGGTGCTTACCAATGTATCATATGAGCCACGTCACGACAAAACCAACATAACGGGTTTGCGACCAGCGTGGATTCACACCAGTCGGTGCTATCGCACAGTCTGATCAGGACCAATGCTGTTCGCTATCAGTGTCTTTACTTGTTATAGGGTCTGTAAGCGATCAACATGGATCCTGATCAGACTGCGCGGATGCGCAGGCTGGTCTGGATACATGCTGGCTGCAAACACATTATGTTGGTTTTGTCGTGACTTGGCTCATATGATTTTTTTCATTATTTTATCTTGAAATAACAAATTTGTTTTTCCAGGAAAATAAAGGAAAGAGGGCAATTCATTTTGTTTTACTTTTGATTTTGTTTTCTATGACAAGATTGAATGTTTTTGTTATTTTCAAATTGCTTTACGTGCCAGACAAAATTGCCGGCGTTTATTTGACATTTGCATGCTTGATATTAAAGACAGACGCATTTATATCCGAATAAAGGCGTTAGTCGAAATATTGAAAGATTTATGATTGTTACGCATGTGATTTCGAAAATGTTACATGTTAAACTAATTTCAAATAACATTGAATGCATCGATCATAAGTTACCATTTTACATTGACTTATATCACACGATCTAAAGCAAGAAATATTGGCGGCGTTGCCTAGTGGTTAACGCGTCGGGCTAGTAATCTTAGGATTGTTGACCGCTTGGGTTCAAACCCTGTTAAGGGCAAACCGATGTTTCCTTGAGCAAGAAACTTTAAATTCATTGTTAAGAACTGGTTTGTTCTAGGAACGGATTCGAGAGTATTTCAATAAGCTTATAGCTTCCTACAAAATCGAACTAAAATAAATTCGTACAAACTAAACCATCAGCAAAATCGTCGTTTGTTAAACTTGCTTTCGTATAGAAAAAATACAGAATAGTTATATTAAATGGAAAACAAAATATGTTCTTCCTGGTTTTAGAACTTCTAAAAAGAAGGTTTGAAAAAAGAAGTAAAAACAAAATAAACATATATCCTCAATCCTTATTGGACAATTCACTTAAACATAAAATACCAAAGTATGATATCTTCTTTTCTTATGTTTCAGTTGGTTGTACAAAATTCATGTTTGAGGGAAAAGGTGACTTTCGAGTACAGAAGAAGATCTACCAAGCTCAGAATTCTAAACATTATATTGAATCATTACGCCTGATAAAGAGGACTTCATTCTACAAATGTGAACCTAAGGCTGAGAAGTATGGTAGGTGTCTTCTTTAAAGAGTTGCTTTATAGAACAGTATGGTAGGTGTTTCTTTATTGAACAGTATGGTAGGTTTTTCTTTATAGAATATGAAAAATATAAACTAAAGTTCATATCTATAGCGTTGTTTCGGAGCTGATTTATTTCATCGTCCTCTCATATCATCATACTTTGTCGTGCCATACCTTTATATCATGTCATGTGACGTGAGGTATGGTCTTATTTTATCATGGCATGTGACGTGAGGTATGGTCTTATTATATTATGCCATGTCACGTGAGCTATGGTCTTATTATATAATGTCATGTCACGTGAGGTATGGTCTTATTTTATCATGGCATGTCACGTGAGCTATGGTCTTATTATATTATGCCATGTCACGTGAGCTATGGTCTTATTATATCACGTGCCTTTTGACGTGGTCTTATTATATTCTGTCATGTAACGTGAGGTATGGTCTTATCAAATCATGTCATGTCACATGAGGTATGGTCTTATCAAATCATGTCATGTCACATGAGGTATGGTCTTATTATATCATGTCATGTCACGTGAGGTATGTTTTTATTATATTATTATGCCATGTCACGTGAGCTATGGTCTTATTATATCACGTGCCTTTTGACGTGGTCTTATTATATTCTGTCATGTCACGTGAGGTATGGTCTTTTCAAATCATGTCATGTCACATCAGGTATGGTCTTATTATATCATGTCATGTCACGTGAGGTATGGTTTTATTATATTATTATGCCATGTCACGTAAGGTAAGGTCTTTTTATATCACGTCACTTGTGACATGGTCTTATCATATTCTGTTATGTCACATGAGGTATGCTCTTATCATATAAAGGTATGGTCAGATTAGGGTATTATAGCACATGTCATTTTGAATTAAGGATATCCTGTATCATTAAATGTCATATCATTTTCTATGACATCGTATCATGTTTCATATCATAATGCATATCTTAAAAGCATAGTATATCATTATATCACACCATATTATATCATATCTCGTATCATTTCAGGTATTTCAGAGGATGGTCATTCATGGTGGGTAGACAAAGGGTGTGAAGCTATATTTGAAGTGATTGAGTGTCCAAATAATGGAAAAGTCCCTCCCCCAGGTAACCTTCCTTTATAACATCCCACAGCCAAGTCATTTGTAATTGGTCCTAAATAGTCACACAGTGACCATTCACTTATCACAGTTGTTACAGAAGATTACTATTTGCCCAATCAAATTGGCCTCAATGAAATTTTTGTTTATTGTCAATAGTTAATTAGTATTCAAAAAGTTTAACAGTAGAAAATAAAAGAAAAAATTCAACGGTTAATTATATGCTTCCTTTTGCTTATTCTATAAACCATATATCCTTATATGCTTCCTTCTGTTTACTATAAACCATATATTCTTATAGTATTATATGCTTCATTTTACCTTACTATAAACCATATATTCTTATAGTATTATATGCTTCCTTTTGCCTTACTATAAACCATATATTGTTATAGTATTATATGCTTCCTTTTGCTTTACTATAAACCATATATTCTTGTTGTATGATAGGCTTCCTTTTACCATATTATAAACCATATATTCTCAGAATAGTATATGTTTTCTTTGCCTTCTTATAAACCATATATTTTTATAGTATTAAATGCTTCCTTTTGCCTTACTATAAACCATATATATTCTTATAATATTAAATGCTTCCTTTTGCCTTATTATAAACCATATATTCTTATAGTATTATATGCTTCTTTTTACCTTACTATAAACCATATATTCATATAGTATTATAATTGTTTAATTTATTCTAGATACATGGAGCAAGATCTATGAAGAGTTACGACGACGACTCAAAGCGGCCACACAGAACGTAGACTTGACAAATTTCAACCTGAACAGCGTTTTTAACAGGTTCGAGTATCGACCTGAACCGATCGTTCGTGGAAACTGATTGGATTGTCTTGACATGCAGATATTTTTGTACATATTGTCCGTATTGGCTCTCATTTCAAACTTGTGTTTGTTATCCGGGATAAAACTCACACAGTTCAAATATACATACATGTAATTCATATAATTGGCCATCGTGTTCATTTTTGCACGTTCGAGCGTTTACTTGTTTCATGAATCCAATATTAAATGCTGAAACATCAATAATAAACGAATGCTTTATGTTTAAAATCTTGGTTATGATTGATATTGTGCATAAACAAGTGCTACAACTGGGGTTGGAATTAGAAATCATAATATGATTTATAAATAAAAGAGAAACGACAGATGGTCTGCTGTTTCTTCTCTTTACTGATGTGTTCTAAAAATGTTGTTGTGCAAAGTCATAGTGATTATGAAATAAATGATTTTCAGTAAAACCAGAGACAAATCAAAGGATTGCAAGTTTGTTTCATTCCCTGCCATACCATTACTCCAACAAAGGCGCTGTCTTCTATTTAGAGTCATATGAATGGATTTCCCGGGGACAGGGGTGACGGGGGCTATAAACAAACGCCATGTCATGCGTCCTGCAGATTATTTCACACTGTTTTAAAGAGTCGAACATAAACGAAACCACAAAGTACGCCCACTTTCCCCGTTTACTCATGTGCATGAAAATAGCCGAATCTATTTAACTACATATTTAACCGCTAACGATTGAATTGTTTGTTTATAATAAATGTTTGTCCAAATATTTTAGATAATAAATTTCGATTCTTCTTTTCGGATCGTTATTTCCAAAGGTGTTGCAAATCTGTGGATTCGGGTTATTCGTATCATCAAAACGTTGTCATTAAAATTTTGATTGGAATAAACTTCAATTACTTAAATGTTTTGCTTTTTTATATTTATGTGACCAAACTATTTATAATTATTTAAAACTTTTTGTTGTTTATTCAGATTTTAAAATTACATTGCAGGCTTAATGAGCTTATATTTTAATCGAAATTTTTTCCTTGCCAAACTCTTTACTGACATGTAGAAAACTTGAATTTGCATAAAATATCGTAATAATAGTTAACATAATGTAAGAAAAAAGTTACACGGTTTTGTTTCTGTCGAATTTAGAAAGGCTTATTTTTTTACACATTTTGACCGTTGTAATTTGTTTAGGACGGGATGTAATATTTTATAAAACATTGGTTATCAAATTAAAAAAAAAAACAAAAAAAAAAAACACTAATAAAAAAGGGGATTGTACAAAAATGTGTGGTAACAAAATTACCATCCAGATGCCGTGAAAATGGTTTCTTACTAAAATTGCCTGTCATAGTCAACATTCAACATACATTCAGGTAACGTCCTATAGTATAAGTTCCGTCCATTTTTTGTAAGTCCTTAAAACATTAAAACATAGATCATGTTAAAATAAAATTGGAACATTGCCAAACCTTCTCATTAAAGCATTAAGGCAATGGCGAGCTTGATCAAATTTTATATGTATAACACCAAAAGTTCGAAACGTTTTAAATAGTGTTTAGATAAATAATCAAAGTATCTTACTAACCTTCTATCACAAAATAAATACCCACAAATAGTAGTAGCAAACCAAACATATTCGTTTTACAAATGACTAAGTCTTATAATGATTCGTAAAGTTTTCATCTTTTTGTCGTCTTGAAGAATTTCCAAAAGGTCTGCAAACCTATATATTCCTGCAGAGGTTATAGTAGATTAAAATCAATTATCATATATTGTCGCGATAAAGGTACGGCAACATTTATTTGTTGATGTCGTGTTAGAATCGAAATAATATATCCCAAACAGTGATTTTATCGCTTGATAAAATCACTGTTTGTCGTCCGGATGCGCATCATTACATCACTCGGGCTACGCCCTCGTGATATAATTCCTCGCATCCGAACTCCAAACAGTGATGTTCTTGAGCGATAAAATCACTGTTTGGGATATATTATTTCTTAAATAACACACACATACGGTTCTTTTTTATTCAATAGTGAAAAATGCGGGTCGTGTTAGAATAATAATTTTGATATATGGATCAATATATAACACTCTTCATTTTATTATATTTCTTACATTTCTTATAATGCTTTTCCTGATTTTTGTCGTTTTTCCAAACTTAAGACAACTGTTTATCAACCTGTGTACATAAAAAATCTATTTCATGCATTTGTAACTATTTGAAACAAAACTGGTCAAATAAGAAAAGGATACATAAAACACTCAAATGTAATGAGTACCTAACTATGATACGAGCATCTTAATGCACGAATGAAGTTCTGCCTACTGTGCTATCAAGGCACATGAAAATATAACGTTTAAGATCTATTTTGTTTTTCATTTATAAAGCTTCAGTCTGCTTTACCTAAATTTTCGCATTGTTATCAATTTTTACACATAGGCTCAAGTACTTCGGCCAAAATGCCCCCAGGATAATATTTGAAAACAACGTGTGAAACATATCTCCAATATCTAATGCATACGAGTATATAACGTTTTTGAAACGTTCATGTTTTGCAAAATTAAAACAATTATGTTATATACATAAAATGAAAAGTAGAAAAAAACTTTAAACTCAAAATTTTCCAAAAAATAAATATGATTATCTTAAAATCTCATAGTGATCTTAAAATGACGTTAACTAATAACTAATTGGTATGCGTAACTATTGTTGTATATAAACCAGTTCAAGGCATATCTGTGAAAATTAGCCTCCTTATCAATAACATAAGGCAATGGCATATTTTTTAAGTCTGCCCTTTAATAAAAGGGCGGACAACTCTTTGTCCCTTTCTCGTAAGAGAAGGGGAATCTTGTGATGCGTGTATGTGGTCGCACGGTCACTTTCTTTCAAACATGTCCTCGATGCATGTATGTGGTCGCATGGTCGAAAATCTCTAATATAATGACAACGTTAACAAAAATCTTAAATACGAGAATTAAAATCTTATCTAAGAGCAGCTTCATAAGTCTAAATACAGACTAAAAAGTTTTTAAAAACTTCTTACAAGCAAAGTTCTTGAACCCTTTCACCATTTGCAATGTTATCAACAGGAGTCACTCTTAGTAACTCTATTTGTAGTGCAAAGTAACCTCCTGTTTGGATCCCTGACACCATAAGCAATGCATTCAGGGGAGGTCATTCTAACTGATTCTTTTTTAAACGCAACAGTAACCTCCATTTTGAATTCTTACGTCATTTGTAATGTTTTGAGGGGAGATCACTCTAATCGACTCTTTGTAAGCGCAACAATAACCTCCCTTTGAACCTTAACGGCCTTTGCAATGTTATCAGGGGAGGCCATTCAAATCAACTTTTTTTGAGTGCAACAGTTTGCTCCCTTTGAACACTTACGCCATTTGCAATGTTATCAAGGGAGGTCATTCTAACCGACTCCTTTTAACGCAACAGTTACCTCCTTTTTTTGAACCCCTACGCCATTTGCAATGTTAACAGGGGACGTCACTCTAATCGACTCTTTTTTAGTGCAACAGTTACTACCCTTTGAACCCTTACGTCATTTGCAATGTAAACGGGGGACGTCACTCTAATCGACTCTTTTTTAGTGCAGCAGTTACCTCCCATTGAACCCTCACGCCAATTGCAATGTTAGCACGGGACCTCACTGTAATCGACTCTTTTTTTAGTGCAACAGTTACCTCCCTTTGAGCCTTCACGCCACTTGCAATATATACAGGGACATAACTCTAATCAACTCTTTTTGAGCGCAACAGTTACCTCCCTTTGTTACATTCACAATAAAAGAAATAAAAGAATAATATGACGGTAAAATTGAACTGTGACGAAAAAATTGAGTACGAAATAAATTGTTTTGTTTGCAGTTCTTAATTACTTCTTCATTACGTTCAAAGAATTTTCTTCATATCTAATATGAAAAAGACAAAGCCTCAAAGCGGGCTCGATGTACTTTTAACGTGAAATAGTATGAAATAATCGCTCATTTTTATTTTACATTTTCCGTTTTAAAATTGTCATTCGGTATTTTATACACTGCTTCCGTTTATTCTGGTTCCCTGTCCTATTAAATGAATAAAATTAATATATTTTATCATTTATGCTACGTGAATTACCTTAATTTACAGAAAGAAAGAAGGAATCGGCTCGTCTGTTGGACGAGTGCATGTGACGTCACACGTACTGTGTTAAATATGGCTCCGCCCCTCTATTTTTTTTCTGTTTTTTTTTTCTTATTAGTGTTTTGTTTGTTGAAAAAAGAGGAGGTAAATATACATGAAATGAAATCAAGCGAAACCTATGTACTGTCATTCGATATTTTATTCACAGCTTCCGTTATTCTGGTTTCCTGTCCAATTATGGTTCCCACAGAAGTGCGCGGGTGACCAGTCTACACATCCGTTTTCAGTCAGAATTCCTCAGTTTTTATCGTTATCTTTAAATTCCAAAAGTTGCGATGTGTCATATATCAGTACTTCGGAACCATCACTTAGCAGGTACTCGCGTTACCGTAAAGCTCGCCTTGCGAGGGCCTGCTCTTCGAGCTCGCTATTAAAATACTTTGTATTTGCCAAAATATCACATGATTTTAACATTGCAAAAATTAAACGTATAATAGGCTCACCATCATAATTTTTTTATGATTCTTTTTCCATGTTTTCTTAGATATGATATGCAAATAAACCACCGAGTATCTTTTTTTAAAGATACTTCTTGTTTCACCTTGATGGGCTATTTGCCATCATCATCCCGGTATTTGTCGGAAAGTAATTAACCTGTATAGGCATTTCTGTTTGCTTTTGTTTCTTTATTAGTTTCATTTTATGGATATTTAACGGTTTAACATTGTTTACAATGACCGGGTGTATTTTTAGATATTCTTTTTTTTTGTTTTTCTAATTTCTGTACATTTCAAAGTTTGGTATTTAGTTACCATTTAAAACAGCTAGAATATTGCTCATTTAACCGCCGCCAAGATGTTTTCACATAAAGAATATCACCACAACGAAAGTGATTGCATACAACAAAATGCGAGTAGCTTTTAAACTGTAATTCTGAAAAGTTGTTTTATAGATTTTTGCTGTGAAAAAATTAAAATATTCATATCAGTTACAGTTTAAACATGGCAACGCAATATACCCGATGGTATTAAAATTGAGCCGCGCCACGACAAAGCCAACACATTGGGTTTGCGACCAGCATGGATCCAGACCAGCATGCGCATCCGCGCAGTCTGATCAGGATCCATGCTGTTCGCTTACCAACTCTATTGCAAGTGGAGAAACTGACAGCATGAATCCTGATCAGACTGCCTGGATGCACAGGCTGGTCTGGATCCATGCTGGTCGCAAACGCACTATGTTGGTTTTATTTTGTGACACAGCTCAAATAATGAAAACATGATAGATAATTGTTGATTGGAATCGCTCTAACTTTAAGAAGGATTTGTTCGTATATTTTAGCAGCAAAACGGTAATCAACGATAATCTTTACAATAATATCACGTTTCAACGAAAATGAAATGAATGTTTTACAGCTACATACACTATAAATGTGAAAAATGAAAATCCCCCGAAAGTTAATGGAACAAAAAACAAATATTTGAAAATCTTCGACACGATATGACCGGGTCTGCTCATGAGAGTCGGTGAATAAAACAACACCACTACGCCCTCTCGTGCAGGCTTACGTGGTATTCATTTCTCAACTCCGAAAACTTTGGGGAAAAATGACATCGAAGGAAACAAGTAAAATCAGGAAATCTACACAAACAACAAATAATGGAGACTTTATCATATTGTCTTGTTTTTTGACAATTCGACCCCATAGCACGCAATCGGAAAGCACGACAATTTAATTGCAAACATATTGTACTCTTCTGTATCATTGCATCTTCTCTTTCTTGTCTGGTCTTTGAGTTTTCGCTTCATTGTGGCAAAATATCGGAAACGCACCCCTACTCACCCCACCCCCTTATAAAGAAAACAGGAAGAAAATATTTTTGACCTTTTTCATTTTCATTGTACAACATATAAAATCGTACTCTTTGTGTCTGTGTGGAGGGATGAAAGTTAAAAACCAAAACAAAACACGAAAACACGCAAAACTATGACTTTCGTCTGGCGAGGAGGTGACAATTTGACTAATTTGAAACAATCAGACTGACAAAAACCTTTTTTTTTAATTTTACGAAAGCTTAATCTGCTGATTTTTTTTATATAATGGATTTGACCAGCTTTGAATTTGATTTGTACAGTTCATTTCAGGTCTAGGGGATATTAATACCAAAATATAGAAGTTGAGTTAGCCTGGTTAAACTGCAATGATATTCAGGCTGACCTTGATTTGTACTGGTAGCAAAGGCTCGACAGTTTCAGTTTCAGAAGGTAACGTGTTAAAAAAACCTGCTATATTCCTTTTCACACATTTGTATATATAACCTAAGCCTATCTTTGTGAACAAATATGATATAGGTACAGGGTGTCTAGAACGAAATTGTGGTCTATATCAAAGTAACTGCTACACATGTCAAATAATGCCAATAAAACACTGTATAAACGCTGTGTTAATCATCACTATAATTAATGTCGTTTTGTCGGAATGACATAAAACATATATGTAAGTACTATCGTACAAAGTTCGCTGTAAAGTTGCAATGATTTATAAACGTGATACAGTATCACTATGGACCACATCATAATTATGTGTGCATTTTTATATCGCTATTCATAATTTAAGCATTATGCAGATTTAAGTAGCTTTTAAGAGATGATTTTCCAATATAAATACAAAGTACATGAAATATATATAAAACAACAACAAAAAACAACACTTATCGTAATGTATGTTATTATTATGTTATTCATAAGTGAAACATTAAAGAACTTTTTAATTACGCAATCATTGTTCTTTAAGTGATAATATACAAAAATAAAACACATTTTATCACACTTAACACGTACAAACACATGCACGTACAAAACACACGTACATACTTTTGCAAAATTAAATAACAATATTCGAATTATAACAAAAAAAAAGTCGGTCGTGTTTGCTTATATCAAAAACATAACAAGTAAAGTAGATGTATGCATACAACCTTATACCAAATTTTGTTAATGAACTAATGAATGAAAGATGAAATACATTAGGACTTAGAGGCCTTTATGGTACCTTGGTACATATACAGATTATTTGAACGATGTTCACAAAACATACACTACTTTTTTGTAGACTTATCCTGAATCACGTTATCCTTTTGTTATTTTATCAAACGTAAAAATTAGAGCGTTTTTATTCTCTTTTTTATTTAAAAATTATGCATTTCCAAACTTGCAATATTTGAATTTCAGTTATTAAATGCGGCCTTATGTTTCTTTTTTAGTTTTGGTAGAAAGCTAAATTAGTTCGTAGAATACAATGTAACATTTAACAGGAGCCTTTGAGAAAAATATAACAGACGTTTTAGGTTTAGTAAGATTTGAGGAAGCCGAACCATTTCAATATATTGTCGTTGCCTTTGCTTTAAATACTCAATAAAACAGGTTTACCATATTTGCATATTATTCTGCACACCATTGTCTCTTTAAGATTAACTCGGTACTTATTTATTAAAAGGAATTCATTTTCTGCCGCAATAAGACTCAAACCGAACAACTTCGTAATTTTGTTACATTTCCCTAGCTTTCATTGCAATAATCAACGAATAAATTGTATTCAAATGCCGCAATACAGTCGACTCCACTTATAACGAACTAGTTTATAACGAATTATTGTTACTACCGAACTAAATCTGAAATACCCTGCGCCGATTCCTTCTTTATTCTATATTAAAACACATCGCTTAATACGTACACGCTTAAAAATTTAAAAAGAATTTTCGGCTATAGCGAACCCCTTTTTCAAGTCCAAAGGCGAAAAACACGTAAATACGTAAACACGTCAGTACATATATACCTCTATTCACACGACTTTATAGAAGCATAGCAATGCTTATGTATGTGGAATTATATAAGATTTTTTTTGCATTTTTTTTGCATTTATACACAAATTTAAGCTTCTCCAATAAGACATATAAAGATCCTGTGATGAGAGCAGTATTTCGATCAACTATCTCGTTAGAAGACATGAAATGTGGTTTATTTTAATTGAGATAATCCTTATCCATTGTGTTTATAAGTATACATACCATATATATATATATATATAATACTTTTTTATTCTTTTTTTAATAATAATCTACGGGAAGACCTAATTTGTTTTTCGTATACCCTTTTCGTTTAGATTATCTTGCTGGGGACACTTTGAAGGACAGTATGAAAAAAAAAAACAAAGATAATAAATTGTATATAAATGAAAGTAAAATTATCTTCAAAAACAATCTGTTAATAAATATGATATAATGCAATTATAAACCATTGTTTTCTTCTAACGTTTTTTATATTATCTCATCAATTTCAAAAGTCATACTATAAATGTAATGGGAAAATCTTATGTTTCCTTTTTTAATGTTTAATGATTTATTGTATGATTTGTATTTGTATTGTTATGCATAAGTGTGTGATATTGTATGATTTATCAATAAATGTGGTGCCTCATTTGTGGACCTGAAGCTGAAATTTTTTTTTTTTCAATCAAGTGATTACACAGGTAAGTTATATTTTCAGGGGATAAAGATTTTGGTAAAATGCTCTAACAAAATACTGCAATACAATTGCTTCACTAGTATTAAATATCTTCGTAACATTACATTGTAAAAAAAATGGCAACGGAATAAAACGAAAGACATTTTCTT
The DNA here is from genome assembly GCF_026571515.1 of Ruditapes philippinarum. NCBI lineage: Eukaryota > Metazoa > Mollusca > Bivalvia > Venerida > Veneridae > Ruditapes > Ruditapes philippinarum. The sequence continues at coordinate 222,062 of NW_026855379.1, forward strand.
TGGATACTAAAATTGGAGTGCTAAATGAAAATGATGATGGAAAATTATCAAAAACGCAAACTGCCGAATAAATATGGATTAAAGAAAATCACACTGAGCACTATTTAAAAAAAAAACCCGTGCTGCTGTAAAGTCGGCATATTAGTCGGATTTTCTGTCTTCGGCTCGCAAGAAAATGCGATTTTGTAGACATGAAGTAGTGGAAGATGCTTCATTGAAATGGTTTCGCAGAGTTCGCAGTTCCAAATTCCACTTAGTGGAGAAACTTTGATGCTGAAAATCCAACGAACTTGCCAAAAATGCTGGGATGCCATGATTTTACTGCATTATCTAGGTTCATAGAACGATTTAAGAAAAGACACGATATAATCATCAAATCTGTTTGTGGTGAATCTGTGACGGTAGATCTTAGTATAAAGGAGAACGTGAAGACCGAGACACTCCCCCAGTGAACAATGAGCCAAAAGATATTTTTAACGCTGACAAACGGGACTTTTCTACAATTTAAATTACCTAATTTGCCATGCTCAAAAAAATAACAATTCAAATTAATAATCGTGATTTCACTTAACAATATAATACGGAACAATTTTTAAAGGCATTAACTGTTTTCAAATTGAGCTCTATTAGTATTATGAAATGACAAAGAAAAGCCAAAAACAAACTAACAAGGTTTTACAAATTTATACCATTGTTGACACTCAGTTTTAGTAATTGACTCTCACAAGGCGCAAAACACTCCAATTTTGACATGCAGGTGCAGTTTCCTCGGCATCCAGAACACATCGCTGACAGCAAAAATGTTTTTATCGTCTTTGACGGTGGATCTTTTTTAGGGAGATTGTTGGCTGAAATTTTCGAGACAAATAAATAATATAAATTAGACTCATGGTATTTAAAACTATTGACCAGAATCGGATGCAAAAGATGATAACGAAAGAAATAACTGATCAAATTTAAAATACAAGAGCGATCTGTAATGATATATGTCGCCTAGTAGCCAATTCAGTAATTGTATAGAGAGTTTAGCATGTAGCAAGAGAGAGAGAGAGAAAAAACAATCCAAAACCCACTTTTTTAATTCAAGGACCATATCTTAGCCAAATATCATTCAACCGTTACACTAAAATTCCATAAGTGTATGAGAGAAGTAGTTCGGACAAAACTTTAAAAAAATGTTTAAAAGAGCCATAACTCTGACGAAAATCATTGAACCGGAAGATGCTGACGATATACACAATTGTTACATTGATCTTAGGGATCATTGATTCTCACACTTCTTAGTGTGACAATTGGATTACCTCTTAAGCCGGTGCTAGGGGGGCATGAGGGATGTTGCACTTTTTCATTATCCCTCATGCACACACTCAATCAAACTGAGTTTGCAATTTTCATGTAATTTTGTCGTGATTAATGCTTGATTTTCTCCAGATTTTTAAATTGATAATGAGCATTCCTGTAAAGTTTAGATGAAATTGCACGAGCAATTTTTGAAAAATAGTCCGAACAAGTTTTGTGACAGACAGACAGATGGACAGACAGACGATGGAAAAGTGATTTATATAAATCTATATAAGTCTTGGCTGTTTTGCAGTATGTATCAGCTATTATGTAGCAGGTAAAATAATACTGACAGACCAAAATACCTTATCTATTTAAAGGACATAACTCGGCAAAACTAATATAACCGGAAAACCCATGTTATATTCGCAAGAAATTATTCCTGTTACGGTTCATCCAAATTGCATTAGTTGTATAAGAGAAGTAGTCCGGACAAACATTAAAAATAAAATCATTAAAGGGCCATAACTCTAATAAAATCATTGAACTTGTAAGTCCTAAAGATGTGCACAACTAAACTGGGTACTGAAATTCCTGTAAAGTTTGAATGAAAATGCACCAGTAGTTTTTGAGAAGTTTTGTGATGAAATGACAGACTAACAGACAGACGACGGAGAAGTGATCCCCATATGTCGCCACTACTCTGTAGCAGGCGGCACAAAAACATGAGTACTAAGTGACTATAAAAACATTGTATCGTCTTTTACTTTGTTTGATCTTTTATTTTATTTCCTTAACTCATCTTTTAAACTATTTACATTAGGAAACTTTGAGTAAATATTAGAGCTATAGAAAAAGTTAAACATTTCTATAAAAAATGAAATACTAATGAGAAACCTTTTGCATTGAGACGTCATTTAAAAAAACAAAAACATTGTTGTACCAGTACAACTTAGCGCTTTTATTCACTAGGGTGTAAGTATCATATGACCTTTCAAATATTATATTTATTGCCTTTGGTAATACCCGCTTATTATACCTTGATGATGAACCTGATGCTGTCTTGCAGATCTTTTGCCTTTAGCCTGAAAAAGTTTGAATAAGCACAATCTTACAATTTTTGAAAACATAATTTATGTTGTGTATACGATACTGCGTGTCGTCATACAAATCCAAGAAAGGGATCCGATCAGTTTGGTGAGTGATGAGTCGGTACCAGGGGGCATGGGACTCATATAAGTTACAGGTGGCATGAAAGATCTTACGTCGGTGACAGGGGGCATGAAATATCTTGGGTCGGCAACAGAGAGTATGAGAGATCTTAGGTCGGTGACAGGGGGCATGAGAAATCTTGGGTCGGCGACAGGGAGCATACGGGATCTAATGTCGGTGGCAGGGTGCATGAGAGATCTTAGGTCGGTGACAGAGAGCATGAGAGATCTTAGGTCGGTGACAGGGGGCATGAGAGATCTTAGGTCGGTGACATGGGGCATGAGAGATCTTGGGTCGGCGACAGGGAGCATACGGGATCTAATGTCGGTGACAGGGAGCATGAGAGATCTTAGGTCGGTGACAGAGAGCATGCGAGATCTTAGGTCGGTGACAGGGAGCATGAGAGATCTTAGGTCGGTGACAGGGTGCATGAGAGATCTTAGGTCGACGACAGGGAGCATGAGAGATCTTAGGTCGGTGACAGAGGGAGAGAGATCTTAGGTCGGTGACAGGGAGCATGAGAGATCTTAGGTCGGCGACAGAGAACATGAGAGATCTTAGGTCGGTGACAGACAGCATGAGAGATAATAGGTCGGTGATAGGGAGCATGGGAGATCTTAGGTCGGTGACAGGGAGCATGAGAGATCTTAGGTCTGTGGAAGGGGGCATGATAAAGCTTGCACTTTCCACCATCTCTCATGAACAGAATGAAAGAAACCAATTTTAAGATTTCAACTACATTTTATTTTCTCTTATTTCAAGAATTCTTATACATGACCACCTTTCTATTTAAGTCATATAAAATTCAAACATTCAAATATATGTAATTCATAATTCATATCAAAATATTTGCAAGCCTCGGTAAATTAAAAAAACCCACTTCTTAATTAAATAATTGAATCCAAAAACAAGAAGCCAAAACCTTCTTTATTCATAAAAAAATTAAATTCAGTTTCTTTACTATTAGGATGCTTCTTAATTTGTTGATTAATCAGGTACTATGATGTGAATGCATCAAACTTGAATTTGACCTGTTCAATGTTAAATGTTAATTCTGCTTAAGCCGGTGCTTGAGGGCGTCGAAGTTAGCTTAAAATCACCACTACTGTTCATAAACAGGCTTAATCAAACTGAGCTTGCAACATTTTCAATTGTGCCGTGACAGGCCCTCTTTTTCTATATTTTAATGTACAAGTACTACAGTTTGTGAAGTGACTCAATCAAACCAAATTAGTTTCTTTATTATTAGGACATTTCTAAACTTTTGATTTATCATTTTGTCAGTTGTAAAGGTTGGGTATTATGTCATGAAGAATGATTTTACTATTATTACTATTCATGAACAGGCCTAAGGAAACCCAATCAGAAACATTTTTATTTTGCTCTGATGGGTTACCTTGAAGTGTTCAAGTTAATATGTTTAATTATTCATGAAAGAGAAAACATTGAAAGAAATTTGAACTTAAATTTTTGATTTTCATAACAGTAGTAAATAAAACACAAGTTTTAAATTGAATTCTTTGCCGTTAATTGCAAGAAAACATTAAGCACTCAAAAAAAGAAGAAAGAAAAAGAAGAGAAATAATAAGTTTTGCAAAAAGAAAAGAAAGAATAAAAAGGAAAGAAAAAAGAAGAGACATAATGAAATTTGCACTATCGCATGTTTAAATATAACTTTTTTGTACGGATCATTCATCATTTTCATTTTCTAAGAACTAAAGCAGTTGCGTTTTTTTGATATTTTAAACTCTCTTAAACATTGTGGTTAAAAGATAATTATATTATGAAATAATCTAGATGTTCAGAAAAAATGTAATATCGTTTACTGTATACTTTGACATTGGGATAAGTATTGATTTGAAGGTAATTAAAGATGATTTAATTACTACTGTGACGTCATTCGTACTGTACAGGCAGGTGTCCAATATTAATGTGTACGTCCAATATGTATCGTAACACATAAATATAAGACAGTGTGTCGTGTAGTATGACCAAAGGACTTTGTTGAAAAATTATCAAAATAAAAAAAAAAAAAGATTTAGTAAAATGTAACCTGTTATATCAGAAGGTTAAAGTAGTAATTTAAGTAAGATATAAGCCTAAAACTGACAAATTAGTAAAATATTGAATTCCCTTCGGCGCTATGCGCCTCATATTTTACATATGGCTTATATCTACTACACACACATATATATATATAGCATAAATGGCTTAGATGCATATGTTGTGCTCTATAGATATAAGATATATTTGGCGGGAAATATTTGCAATGGATTGAGACAATATAAGCTAATATAGTATACACCGAATTTTAAATCACATACTGGCCAATGATTGATAAGGCTAAAGACATAAGTTGTTTCAGTAAAGAAACGTCGTATACTTTAAAGTTTAAACCATCTTCATGTTTAAGATTGAAACTTTTATTTATCAAACAACAACTGAACTTGTTTATCAAAGAAATATGTACTAGTATAAGTTTATACTTACGTTGACAGCCATCTGTACAGCTGATCTACATTCCACTTTAGACATGTCTTGGCATTCCAACAACAACAAAAATAATAATAATAAAATCATGAAACAAAAATACTGACGCGGCGTCGACATTTTGAAAATCTTATTGTATATCCTTTAGATCTCTTCTATTTATAGTGTGTTTACAATTTGAGAGATTGATTGATGTTAACAGTTGGTTATTCAGCAGGCCAATTAAATCTAAATTTTGTTTATCTAATGTAAATGTTTTTTTATATATACACCGGATTTCTTTAAATAAATATGAATAAGCTACTGTAATAAATTGATTAATATTAAAGATAGATTAAAATTCTATAAAAGGTTTCGAAGACTTAACCTCATGGTCGCATTTGTCAATCATCATATCACAATGTCATACCAGACAATAATTAAAACGTTTACTTCTTCTACAGACCAATATTGCACATATATTTGTAAATTCATATAAAAACATATATTTCTGGGATATATCTGTATCAATGGATTGAAAAAATGAAAACTAAACCATTGGCTGTTTTGAAACATTGGTAATTATTTCAAAATCCCATAAGAAGAGCTTTGAAAATTTACTTCTTCCCTCTTTTTGTTCTTACACAATTGACCCAACTCTTTTCCGATCAAGTACTGTTCTATAAATTGATTTTCGATCGTTACACATTTTTATTTTATTTATATATATAAAAAGCGTATTCACTCATATTTTTAATCACTCTTATTACCTAGAAAATACACATTTTAAAATGATTTTTGTTCTAGTTTGAAGGTTTAAGCAAATGTTAAGCAGCTTTTATTCAATATAACGTTAGCCAAACCAATTTTGTGACATTTCTTTTCATATTCAAGTGAGTGCATTTATAAATGTATAATGTAAAATGAAATTGACATCGTCTATATACATTAATTGTAATCATAAAATTGAGTAGCGTTTTCAATTTGCACTTGATTTTTCTCTCAATAAAATTGTGCAATTTAGGGAGGGTCGCAAACAAATTGTAAATATCATTGATTAATGACTTGACAACAAAATATTTACCTTTTTAAAAAAATCGTTAACGATTGATGATTGGGCGTGCACCACCTAGAAGCTAATAGGCAACTCATTTCAAATACTAGGAAACTAGGGAGAATTTGATTTATGTTCTTAAATACTTTTAATATGCCGACATTACTTTAATTCTGTTTGGATTACTTGTCTCGTAGGGTTAATACAAATCTCAAAGGCAACAGTTAAGATACATTGAATGACGCAATAATACATTTAATCTTACAATAACTAAATGAGAAAAGCACGTAATGGACATGTACAAAGTAAATTACGGCAAATTTGAAACTGTTGCGGATTTGGTTCTCAGAAATTATTTTACAATTGCCAAAAAAAGTTCATGCCGATCTGTCTTATCCCTTACCTCGCTGTATATCCTGGACCTGTCCTGCTTCCTATTTTAACAGTGTGGAAATCGAGATGAAAAATTAAGAATAAGTCAGCCTAGGCAGGCTGGTTTGATTCTAAACTAGTAACACATTCTTATCTCTTTCTAAAGTGATATACACTGAATATACAAAAATACGAGTGTGGGTAAATATGCAATGCAATAAAGTCAATAAATTGAACCAAAAAAGCAAATAATTTACATTTTCTAATTTAACCATTCGAATAAATCGTTTCCTACAGAAAGACAGAGTTTAAATGCGTCAAAATTATCCTCCTTAGGTCTTCCTTCAAAAAGTGAAAAATGGCCGGCCCAAAGTGCATTATTGCTCCAGCTCCATGGGTAATAAAAAAATAACTTACTTAACTTTTTGACATTTGTCAATCGCTTGGCAATACATGCTCGAGGCTTTGGTCGCCTAAATCTTATTGTTTCACTTGCGAACTGGCGTAAAATTGTGACGCCAGCATTCATCACAAGTCACATTTTTTTTAAAACAGCGACTGACATATTATTGAGGAAACATTTTCAGAAATTTTCGAGCGCATTTAACTGGTTCTTTGTTAGATGTTATCAAGGCAGTTGTTCTTCTTACATTCAAGTGCACTTATTCGTCAAGTATAAAAATAAAACTGCCAACATATTTAACAAATATCATATTGATTAGTCACAGATATTTCTTTCACAATTTTTTACACATCTCTTAATACCCTGTGTACCTGCCTCTTGCTGCAACTTAGTCCCACAATGGGCTCTCATGGATATGATGTATTTCTGGATAACCCTCTTTGTGGTTTGGTTCAAATCCAATTGACAATTTGTACGTGGGACTTGTTCAAGGACAAAGTCAAAGCCCGTCGGAAACCCTTCAATTTGAAAGATTTGGCAATGCTAGCCAATGAGGATTGGAACAAAATCCCAAAGAGGGTTATCCAGAAATACATCATATCCATGAGAGCCCATTGCAGGACTATAGTTGCATCAAGAGGCAGGTATACACGGTAACAATCGCTATTGTTGCCTGCTTTTAAAATTTGCCCTTTGATGCCTTGTCTGTGATATGCAGGCTTCATAACCTCAGATACCCTTTCAAAATTCCATTTTTTTAAGTTATGCTCATTGTTTTCTCTTTTTTTCGGCACACACATTTTTTAAATTGGTGACCATACGCCACATTTGAAATGGCACTTATGTGTGACATAAAAAGTTCAATGATTATCGCCGTATGAACACATCTGCTGATTAATGTTCATGTTTAAATGTTCAATTGTATCTAAGCCGGTGCAATGGGATGCGGACGGTATGCTGCACTTCCCAGTACCGTCAATGAACAGGCTCAATCAAACCGCGCATACAACATTTTCAATAAAGTCGCGTCGGGCGTCCTTAAGAGACTCCGTTTTTTTCTATATTATAGATTTTTTATAACTATAGAACATTTTCATTTTCAACTAGACTTAAACAGTTGCATAAGGGTCACTGTTGCCATAACTATTACAAATATCGTAACAAACATGTATCGGTGATTTTCCTGGTTTTGCTCGAGCTTTTAAATAAGCCCGTATTTCAGTTATTTTAAGCCATATTTTACATGAAGTTACTCGTATAAAGCATTTCAAATGTGAATAAAATTCTTAATCTGTTGACTAAGCACATGATTTTGATATCATTTAAAAGCCAAAGTATAGTTTATACAAACAGGAATCCCAAGCTAAATTAGAAAATATACTTCATTATTGCATTTACATATTGACCCATACAGAATATGAGAATGATATTTTGCTTCAGATAAATTCTGTTAGCATTTGTTAGGAGTTCCAAATGTCACTACTTCAATTATCAAATTAATTCCATTATTCATTCTACAAACGATGCCGACTCTAAAGGTTACACTTATGTACACAAAGTTCATTACAAATTACACCAGATTATGACGAAGAAAAATTATATGTATAACGATTTTTCGTTGGTATGTCTCGTTCACAACACATGAAGAGATTCTTGCAAAGATGCATGGGAATGATGTTAAAAATAAGGATATTATTAAGGGATAAGTGCGTTATAAGTATAATCTTTCTAGAAGTTAACAAAATATTGAATCACTACGCTATTTGAAACAAGTGGCAAACATCGAGGATTTCGCAAAGTTTATTTATTTGTTGATTCTCATATTTTTTTCAAGCTACAGAAATACTTGTGAATTAAGGACAACCAAAGGAGAGACCATACATAGTCTTTATAGGCAAGTGGTCTTTATTGGTAGTGTATTTAATTGTATTTTTATCAATGAAGATTTGTCAAAGGGTGATCTTCACTAATGGGTGTTATTTATTCAGAGGTGTCTTTCACACAGGTTTAACTGTACATTTCAAGAACTCCAACGATTAATATATATAAAGTATTCAAGTGTATAAAGTCTTATATGTGTTTGTCTGTGGATTGAAAAATAATTGTTTATATTGTGAATACATAGAATGAAAGAAATTTTGTCAGTACATTTTATTGAAAGCAAATGTCATGCGAAAGATCATTGCATAACCTACTAAAAAGCATTTATTATGTTACTTTATAGTACTCTTGTATATCAGATAACACAGAAATTCTATGTTACAAATCTTTAAAGAAATAACTATTAGGTTATGAAAACAACTTAATTTTAATGTTTTTTTTTAAATTTCTAATAAACTATTATATCAGGTATAGCTTTATACACTTTAGGCTCTATTAGCAATTCTTATTTTTACCGAAAGCTCGATAGTATATATTACTTTATTTACAGTTTCAAGTGCAATGGCAGCCTGACATGCAACAAAGTTGTGAAGAGGATGCGACAATAGATGTTATGATTAGATGATGAAATTAACCGGAAATAGCAACACATTACATGAAAACTTGTTCAATTCTTCAGAGAATTTATGCTGCAATGGTGAACGACATTTTACTTCAAACCACATCTCTTCAAATTGTGTTTTTCATATTTTACATTATAGTATTTCTGGTTGGAATTAGCGGTAACTTGCTAGTCGTTTTTGTTGTCCTTCGAAAGAAGGCAATGCACAGTATAACAAACATTTATATAGCTAATCTAGCTACATCTGATATTATGATGGGCTTATTTGCTATTCCTTTTACGCCTTTGCAATTTTTTATGAAATCATGGATTTTTGGAGAGTTTTTATGTGCTTTTTTGCCGATGACGATGAGTATATTAGTATACGTGTCAACTCTTTCATGTACAGTGATAGCCGTGCTCAGGTATTTTGCCATTGTTTACCCTCTTAAACCAAAAATAGGACGATGTACGTGTTTCGTTATCGTAGTTTTCATTTGGTTTTTGTCCATGGCCATTTCATGGCCTTTGGATATTTCAGTAAAAACAATAATTGTGAATGATACTGTGCTGTGTGTAGAAAAATGGCCGAAATGGCAGTCTCGACAATTCTTTACTTTTACAAACATCATACTTCAGTATTTGATACCATGCAGTATAATTATATACTGTTATGTGAAAATTTCACTGGCATTGGACAGACGTTCAAAGTCTCATGTTGTAAGGAATAGCACAGATTCTGAACGCGAACAAAGAGAAATACAAAGGAAACGCCGGACTAACAAAATGATGATTTATGTTGTTTCGATATTTGTCGTCTGCTGGATGCCATTGAATCTATTCCATATCATATCAGATTTCCATCAGACATTTAAATATTCCCCGTACAACAGCCTGATTTTCTTCATAGCCCACCTAGTCGCTATGAGTTCTACAATTTATAATCCATTTATATACGCTTTCATGAGCGAAAAATTCAGGACTGAATTCAAAGCTTTACTAAGTTGCTGCCTGTTTTGTAAAAACTAAAAACCCGATGTAAATATATTGTAGGATGGACTTTCAATTTAGTGCCACGTAATTTAGGATTTATAATCAAAAGTTTATTATTTCATGTAAGTAAACTGTGTCATACATTTCATATAGTTGTTTATTTTTTCCATATCCATACAAAATGACACTTCTTTAGCGAAAGAACGGAATGATTACAGATTTATTTGTAAGAATTTCTTTTTTATCTCTTTTACTTTCTGCTCTTATGTCATGGTGGTTGATGCCTGGAAACTTCTAGATAAAGACACAAAAGATTCATAAAAATGGATCAATCAAATACATTCCAGTCGACTGTAATCTTTATAATTTCTAATTCAGTATCTGAAAAAAAAACACAAAAAAAAACATTAACCAAATAAAAACAAAAAAAAAACAAAAAAAAAAAAAAAACGAAAAAGTTTTTAAAATATTTCCGACAATTTCTGGTGCTCTGACCTTTAATTTATGTTTCATATTCTATTGATTGGTTTATGCTAAATGATGCAAGTAAACTTAGACAGATTCCAGATAATCGCAAACCTAAAAGATACTAAATTGCGTATTTCGCACGTGACGTCAAGTTAAAGACATTGTCCGAACGTGTCGGATATCGGCCTGCAATATTTTACCTTTCTGGAAAGGATGTTTCGTTCTGTTGGCAAAAATTATGACTATAGAAGGGATTATGAGTATTTGACGTGTGTTTAATAATTTGATAATTTTAAAACACACCTCATCTCTCATAATCTAAATATGTAGTCACCGTGTCCTTATCATTTTCACAAATGTCCATAATATGTGAACACAAGCCCGAGTCAACACAAAAATGGCAACTACATGTTTTGATTAGCAAGGTCCATAAAGGTCTATTAGAATAACATTTAAAGGTAACACTTCTTTAATTATTTTTGTTGTTCAGTCTAGATTTCAGAAATGAGAGTAATCTTAATATATTCTCGATATAATATTCTAACAAAAAAGTACTAGTTACGAAATTTCCATAAAGAGACCGGTTTAATATGTTTAGATAATTGTTTTGATTTCAATAAATCATGCCAACTGTCCAGCGCAGTGTTATTTTAGTGCGCTCTGGTCCCTGCCAAGACTAAGCGTTCCCTAGTAATTAATGATCCCCATATTTAGAAAATCAAATTTTACTTTTATTTTCTTAGAGAGCGCTTCCTGCATTTTGGTTGGTCAAAACTGTCCCTAGAAATAATAACTATATGCAAATGCAAGATTTGCCGCCTTTCCAAGGCGCACTTGAAAATAAAATTTTGGAATGTGAAGTACGAATTTTGTGTATTTTTATTTATTAAGTTTCGGGCACAGATACGATTGTTTAGTAATTTTATTTTTGTTTTTTATTTGCCTTCGTTCGGGAAAATTATTGTTTAAATAATTTTTGTTCTAAAATAATTACATTTATTATTGTTAAGGTAAATACGTTAACAATTTTATGTTAAGATAGATAAAACTGTATCCTAGTTAAGATTTTGATGTAAAGGTAAATAATCTGCAATTCTATCAATTAATAAATTTTTAAACATTACTAGCAGCAGGATTCCCACAGTACATGTATTTGTTAAGGATGAATTATATATGTGACTTGTTTATTTGTTAGTATGTATGTTGTTTTATTTGTTATTAATGAAAGTATAAATGTTTAACTTTCAGATAACCGCTATATACGCTATCTACGCTATATACGTTGTGCGATACACTATATACTCCTTAGACTATGTGTTGTTTCTGGAATAAAAGTGGAAATGCATCATTTTGTTGCCCAAACTTAGTGAAGCTGCCCATTACGGCCGTATCGGAGTGTCTTTGTAATTGGTAACAGTTGAAGTGAACACCCGTATTAACGTGTTCTGTCTCAGCCACCCACGTAATCTATCAGTAGTTGTTATACAGTTATTGAATATCCGTTGTGTTCCCCACAGAAGTGTTTAATTAGAGCATTAGAACAACGGTAGAATTGCATTTAATTAACAATGTTTTCTAGATATACCAATTGTTATAACCTCCAGACGTGACTGCTTTTCTCAAATTGGTTACAGACAAAGGCCATTTCAAACGCCAGGATTTTTATTTACGAATCAATACTGTCTTGGTTATTTTATTGAATACAACTGCATTAGGTGTATTTATTGTAATGTTCTTTCAATTTTCATGGACCAACTATTTTTGACCGTCTCTATTTTGCCTCCCGTTTCCTTTGCCTTAATAAAACTACTGTTTACTTAAAACTCAAATCTTTCAAATATCAGTTTCCAACATAATGAACCTTTCCAGTGTTTACAGTTTTATGCAAATTGGCTGACTCTCTGTCCAATTGCTACACTGGAATAATACATGGTCACTGGTTGGCCTGGTTTACACAAAAGAACATACGAGCTGAGCTATATTTTTCACTGCTAATTACCGGAAATGTCCATTTAGAGATCAACAAAGAAAAGAGAATTAAAAGACATTAACAGTCAGTTCGCATTATTAAACAAGTCTGAGTTGCAACCCTACATTTAGCATGATATTGTTAAGATTGTTCTAATATTGTTACTCTTTGATGAGTTAATGTGAGACATATACCTTATTTATGGACGTGCGCTTCATTTAGCTTCCTCAGATTTTTGTTCTCCTTTAAAGAAACAGATTAACAATATAATCATATAATTCATTTGATTAAATTGGATGATTTCCTTACAATTTGATGTTATCGTTTATAAATTAAAAAAAATATGTGGTAAAAAGGCCTGTTTATTCATGTGAATTTTGCCAAAAATATTTAGAAATATTTTGCTTTTTAAAGTAAAACAGTATATTTACGAAATTGATATTTTATTAGTGTTACAAACCTATGTGTTATTCGTTTCATTACCCTGAATTTTTCAACTCAATCTAATATCTAATCTGATATAATGATGGGCTTATTTGCTATTCCTTTTACGCCTTGGCAATTTTTTATGAAATCATGGATTTTTGGAGAGTTTTTATGTGCTTTACTGCCGATGATGATGTGTATATTAGTATACGTGTAGTCATAGCCGTGCTCAGATATTTTGCCACTGTTTACCCTCTAAAATCAAAAATGGGACGATGTACATGTTTCGTTATCGTAATTTTCATTTGGTGTTTGTCCAGCGCCATTTCATGGCCTTTGGGATATTTCAGTAAAACAATAATTGTGAATGATACTGTGCTGTGTGTAGAAAAATGGCCGAAAAGGCAGTCTCGACAATTCTTTACTTTTACAAACATCATACTTATTTGCACCCTGGTGTGATTTTCGCGTGTAAAATATCTTTTTGTTGAATAGTCAAAAAGTGAACATCCGTTTTCAACGGAAGTAATTGCAATGTAAATAATTATGTGTGAAACTGGAACATGCAGACGATTTAAGGATTATTTAACAATTTTAATCAGTGAAACGTTAAAGATATGGTGGACTACGCCCTCGTGATATAATTCTTCGCATCCGAACTCCAAACAGTGATGTTATTGAGCAATAAAATCACAGTTTGGGATATATTATTTTTTAATTATACTGACCCCTCATCGCATATAATGAACTGGTTATTCATTGTTAACTTATCGGACTATAAAATTTATATTTTGCTTCTGATTCATTTCTGATTAGCATTTGTTAGCATTTTCAAATGTTACTATATCAGTTATCAAATTAATTCCATTATTCATTTATGAATAGATGCCGATTTTAAAGGTTACACTTGTGTTAAAGTCACTGAATACATATCCCACTGCAAATAATTCTAAACTATGACGTAGATAAATAACATATATAACGATGTCTCATTGCTTCAGTTTATTGGTATGTCCCGTGAACAACATACGAAGAGATTCTTGCAAAGAAACATTAGATTTTTTTAAAAATAAGGATATATTATTAAAGGGATAAGTATGTTATAAGTATACTCTTTTGTTTTTTTAGACGAAAATGTGTTTAATGATAATGTTGTGTATGATGGTCAGCTTGGGTTCCAGATAACCCCTTAGTAAGCTTCATAAGCATATCAATTATGATTGGTTGTTATGATTATAAAATTCTGGGTGTGATCTGATTAGCCAATCACGTGATATTATTAGATACTATTTATAAATAGTCATACATGCCAAACATTTCGGCTATGAGTAAAGGTTGAACACGACTAAATTAAGGCTTATACGAAGCGTAAAGAAAATGTTGAAGAACTATGCGTTTAAAATCAAGTGGCAAAGATCGAGGACTTCTCAAATTTTATTCATTTGTTGATTCTCAGCGTTTTTCTTTGAAGCAACAGTCAAATTGTGTATTTGAATAAAGACCGTCAAAAGGAGAGACCTTACATAGCCTTTGCAGACAGGTGGTCTTTATTCGGAGTGTATTTAATTGTATTTTAAATAATGAAGGTTTGTCAAAACGTGGTCTTCATTTAAAGGGTGGTTTTATTCGCATATGTCTTTAATAATGGTTAAACTGTAAACTTCAAGAACCAACGATGAATATGATACATAGTATTCAAGTGTATAAAGCTATAAATTTGATGTCTGTTAAAAAATAGTTGTTTATTTTGTGAATAGCAACAATGAAAGAAACTTGTCAGTATATTTTATTGAAAGCAAATAGGTCATGTGTGAGATCTAAAATAGCAGCAGACTATTCTGTTTCGGGACATTTTATTCTGTTATATTACAGTACTATTGAATTGCACATTTTTGACTAATATTGAAACTCTACAATTCTTTCAAGAAACTAATGTTAGGTTATGAGAACTACTTAATTTTACAGTTTTTATTTTTTTTGTAAATATTCTATCAGATATAGTTTTGTACACTTTTAGATTTACTAGCATCTTTTTTAACCGTTATTCAAAAGCATATATTACTTTATTTATATTTTTCAAGTTTAATGGCAGTCTGACACGCAACAGATTGTGATGAAGATGCGACGATAATTAACTGATGAAATAACCCGCAAAGAACAACACATTACACGAAAACTTGTTCAATTCTTCAGAGGACTTAAATGAGTACATTAAATGCAGCAATGGTGTACGACGACATTTTACTTCAAACCACAGCTCTTCAAATTGTGTTCATCATATTATACATTATAGTATTTCTGGTTGGAATAAGCGGTAACTTGCTAGTCGTTTTTGTTGTCCTTCGAAAGAAGGCAATGCACAGTATAACAAACATATATATAGCTAATCTAGCTACATCTGATATTATGATGGGCTTATTTGCTATTCCTGTTACGTCTTTGCATTTTTTTGTGAAATCATGGATTTTTGGAGAGTTTTTATGTACTTTATTTCCGATGACGATGAGTATATTAGTATACGTGTCAACTCTTTCATGTACAGTGATAGCCGTGCTCAGGTATTTTGCCATTGTTTACCCTCTTAAACCAAAAATAGGACGATGTACGTGTTTCGTTATCGTAGTTTTCATTTGGTTTTTGTTCATGGCCATTTCATGGCCTTTGGGATATTTCAGTAAAACAATAATTGTGAATGATACTGTGCTGTGTGTAGAAAAATGGCCGAAATGGCAGGCTCGACAATTCTTTACTTTAACAAACATCATACTTCAGTATTTGATACCATGCAGTATAATTATATACTGTTATGTGAAAATTTCACTGGCATTGGACAGACGTTCAAAGTCTCATGTTGTAAGGAATAGCACAGATTCTGAACGCGAACAAAGAGAAATACAAAGGAAACGCCGGACTAACAAAATGATGATTTATGTTGTTACGATATTTGTCGTTTGCTGGATGCCATTGAATCTGTTCCATATCATATCAGATTTCCATCAGACATTTGCATATTCCCCGTACTATAGTCTGATTTTCTTCATAACCCACCTTGTCGCTATGAGTTCTACAATGTATAATCCATTTATATACGCTTTCATGAGCGAAAAATTCAAGACTGAATTCAAAGATTTACTGAGGTGTCACCTGTTTTGTAAAAACCCGATGTAAATATATTGTAGGATGGACTTTCAATTTAGTGCCTAATTATTTAGGATTTATAATCAAAAGTTTATTATTTCATGTAAGTAAACTGTGTCATTCATTTCATATTTGTTTTCTATTTTTCATATCCATACAAGATATCACTTCTTTAGCGAAAGAACGGAATGATTACACATGTACATATTTATTTGTAAGAATTTCTTTTTTATCTCTTTTATTTTCTGCTCTTATGTCATTATGGTTGATGCCTGGAAACTTCTAGATGAAGACACAAAATATTCATAAAAATGGATCAATCAAATACATTCGAGTCGACTGTAATCTTTATAAATTATATCAAACAGAGCAAGCAACCTTGCATATTGGCAGTATCTGACACACACACGCACACACAAAAAAGCAAAACATTAACAAACAAAAAAAATACAAAAAAAAAAAAAAAAAAAAAAAAAAAAAAAAAAAAAAAAAAAAAAAAAAAAAAACAAACAAGATGCAATATCATGATAAGTAACTTAAGCTTGTTCAAAATATTTCCTACAAGTCCGAGTGCTCTGACCTTTAATTTATGTTACATTTTTTATTGATTGGTTTAGGCTAAGGGATGCAATCAAACTTAGAAAGATTCCATGTAATGGGAAACCTAAAAAAACAAGACACGGAAAACCCGACAAAAGTTCAAAGTAGTTTCTGTTGGAAAAAAGAACAAGTCAATCGAAATTGAACATAACAAAATGAAATCCTACGTAAAAAAGAAGCAATATTGAAATCAATCTCATTTAGTATTTTGTATAAAAAAGGAAAACATGTTATCAAGGTCTTAAAGTGTATTATATGTTAGAATTATGGTAATTGCGTAAATAAACCACAATAAGTCACCAAAAGCTATAACAATTAGAAAACAACAACATGACCTTTACTTTTCCTTCCTTTTTACTCATCGTCTATATAGGACCTTACAAAAAGATACCTGATACCACACAATACTGCTGTTTATGGTATTTCAATATTACATATATTCATATTCTTGTAACATGTAAAACTGTGTTTATTGATATTCTTTGTGATAATGTCTATTTTACCTATATTTACACAATAATTTGTTCTGATACAAATGTGACAATTTGTATTTCTTGTCTTTTGTTATAAAAACGTTTTGAAATAAATCTGCAATCTCTTATAAGTTCACTTTTTCAGTGTTATCAAGAAAAAACAAAAAAATCAATTGAATCACATATTGGAAAAACGTCTGTCTGTGCTTCAGAGATTGTTAAAATGGTGTTGATATTCTGAATACATGCAAAGCTAACCACTTTTTTTTCCGTAAGTAATTTATGCAAGAAATCAACCACTGTTTTTTTCTAATAACAAGAAATGCTGAATATTTCTTTTGTGAAAAGGGTTTCAAATACCATTTTTCAACTTTTGTATTATTTTGTGTAGTGATAATAAAAAGTCATTTTAACACCTTATTTTCAGTCAATACTTCATGAATCAATATAGGCTGGAATATACATGTATATTATTAGTTATAAAGATTTTTTACAAGTTATATGGCCCTATGTAAACGGTTGTTTGTAAATATAACCCGAGCCGCTAGGCGAGGGTTATATTGCAAACAACCGTTTATATACTACAGTGTTCCGTTTGGACAGTCGTGACTTTTAGTCTGTACCCACGATGGTACGATTGTGAAAACGCGATGGCACGATGGTACGATGATGAAAATGCGATGGTACGATGGTGAAATTGCGATGGTGCGATAGTACGATGGTGAAAACGCGATGTTACATCGCGTTTTCACCATCGTACCATAGTGATTTCACTATCGTACCATCGCGTTTTCACCATCGTACCATCGCGCCATCGTGTTTTCATCATCGAGCCAACGCGTTTTCACCGTCGAGTCATCGCGTTTTCACTATCGTACCATCGCGTTTTCACCATCGTACCATCGCGCCATCGTGTTTTCATCATCGAGCCAACGCGTTTTCACCATCGAGTCATCGCGTTTTCACCATCGTACCATCGTGTTTTTACCTTCGTACCATCGCGCTATCACCATCGTACCATTGGGCTTTCACCATTGTACCATCGCGTTTTCACCATCGTACCATCGCGTTTTCACCATCGTACTATCGCGTTTTTCACCATCGCGCCACCGCGTTTTCACCATTGTGCCATCGTCTTCCGGTTGTCATGCGCAATGTTATATTTTTATCAACAATGTATGCCTTCTCATTACTGAACCCCGCACCCTTTATATTTGTGTATCTTTTAAATCTTTGAATATTTGGAACATGAAATTAACAAAAGGCAATCACTCAAAAATTAAAAAAAAAATGTTGTCATCCTTGTGCACTTTACATATAAAGTTTTTAAGTTATATATAAATATAAATATAAATAGATATATTAAATAAAGCAAGAGAAAAAATTCAGACATATATATAGCATATACAAATGTATATCCATATATTAAATAGTCGTTGATCTATATACAGTATCACGACATAAATGGAAAATTTAATGTAAAGATAACAGGTTTTATTATTTATAACTCAAATTAAATATCAAGTATTCTAAACTTGTTTTTATTATCTACCGTAACAGAATCTGACATCTTTCTGTATGTGTACTGATTATACTGACCGAAAGGCGATGGTACGATGGCGCGATGGCACGATGGTGAAAACGCAATGGTACGATGGTGAAAACGCGATGGCACGATGGTGAAAACGCGATGGTACGATGGTGAAAACGCGATGGTACGATGATGAAAACGCGATGGTACGATGGTGTAAGCGCAATGGCGCGATTGTGAAAACGCGATAGTACGATGGTGAAAGCACGATGGTGAAAACGCAACGGTACGATGGTGAAAGCGCGATGGTACGATGGTGTAAACGCGATGGTACGATGGTGAAAACGCAATGGCACGATTGTGAAAACGCGATGGTACGATGGTGAAAGCACGATGGTACGATGGTGAAAACGCGATGGTACGATGGTGAAAGTGCGATGTTACGATGGTGAAAGCGCGATGGTACGATGGTGAAAACGCGATGTAACATCACATTTTCACCATCGTACCATCGCGTTTTCACTATCGTACCATCGTTCATCGCGGTAACAGACTAAATTAAAAATCACGACTGTCCAAACGGAACACCGTAATATACGGCCATTTAACCTGTCAGAAATATTTATGACGAATTTATAATACAGCAAGCATCATTTTTAGAGGAATAAAGCGATATTTCTTTATTAATCGACAACAGCCGCGTATATAAAACTATATAAAAGTCACGATTATCCAATGAAAACCGACGTTACAAACGTGCAGTATTATAATATGCACGATCGTACATATCAAAATCATGGTCAACCACATTAGTATAAAAATCGAATTGATATCTTTTTCAAGATACACGAACTTCTATTAGTCAAGCAAAAGAAATTATCGTAAAAACTTCTGATATACTTGTCATCTGTTACCGTTCATGAACAGGCTCAATCAAACCAAGCCTGCAACATTTTCAATTTTGTCGTTTTGTACGCTCTTTAGGAATTCCTTATTTCTCTCTATTTTTGCTAGAAAACTTAAAACACGTACGGCTTTTTATCTTGATAGTAACAGATCGTAAATTAGCCAAAGCTTCTCTTTCAAGGAACAATTTTATTTCATTATTCACTGATGTTTACAAAAAATATATAACTATTAGGCGAAACTACTATTAATGAGTTGTACTTTACGAGTGTAGCAGGCCATTTTAATCTGAGCATTACTCTTTGCTTGGCATTGATAGGTATACAATGTAAATGCTGTCAAAAACTTGGAATTCGATTTAGAGAAAGAAACTTGTAATGATAAAAAAACGTACTTCACTTTAAAGTCGTGTTTAATCTTTCAGTTATTCACATACTAGTATACTAGGAATATATTTAAAGGGAAAAAGAACATTTCTGGACTTGAAATACTTCGACATTGCTAAATATTTGTATACAACTTCATTTGCTAACTTCTTCAAAGTTCTAGATTAATAATATGGCACTCCTGTTTTTAAATTACATTAAGTGATTTGTGACTGTGTCTTATATTTTGATATGATTTGTCATTAAGTCATTTCTTTTATTCTCTACTCGTATGGTAAACTGAGTTGAAAAATATGGATAAAAACTACTTCAATGCATCTATTTTAACTGAAAAACGTTTGATAGTTATATATTCTGAATACCACATTTGAATACAAAGTAAGGGACATTAAATCATGATATCGGAATGCTGTAATTTTCTGAACATCCCAGAATTACTCCAAACTGATAGTTAAATACATGTAAGAAAGTTCATAAATATGATCGGTGTTTTTCGTTTAACAGCGATCATTCGTCAACCCTTGCATGATTGCGTAAGCTCATTTCACTGACCATTGTGTGACATGTTTCGTCATTTGATAAGGTCATGTCAATGTTTTCTTCAATCAATTTCAGGGGAAACTTGAATACCATATTATTCGTGATGACGCGTCTTCCTCTAAGACCGTTTATCTCTGGATGGAAATCTTATTAGAATTTCATGATGACTTCCTGACAGTTCTGTATTTTAATATAAAACTCGTACGATATAAATATGCCGTAAAGAAAAGAGTAGAATAAAACATAGTCCATGTAGAACTTCAAAAAGGCAAAATTGAAAATGTTGCAGTCTCGGTTTGATTGAGCCTGTTCATAGACATATGACAGAGGCAAATTAACAAACACTATACATACAATTTAAACAACGACAGTCCCAAAAGCTCGCTTGATACTTTCATAGAATAAAAACAGGTAGCTTTTTCAAACATGTGCTTATTTAAATTCAATATACCTGCAAGATTTCATACAGTTCACAAAGAGTTGAAGCTGTGCATTACAAAGGGAGCGGTGCAAGTCACGACGTCATTCCTACATCAACGTGATTCATTGAAATTCTCACTTGACATTCAGGCTATGATTTCATTCAGTTCGACCTTGGTAAATAGCCTGGGCACCCAGCATACAGTTCTGTTCACATTCCAAGAATGACTGTCTGTTTTCCGTACTGATCTCTAATCTGTAAGATACTTACACTTTCCTTTCGTCCGAATCGCCTGCAAAACTCCTTTTCAAATTTGACAAACGCCCGTACCATTTGCAAATCGTGCATGCATATATACATCGTCCGTGTTGCTTTTTTATCATTTTGTTCGTTTCATTACACGCATTACTTGGTGGTTATATTCAGTTTCTGGTAAACGCCAAATTACGACAATTTTGTTTATTTGAAAGAAACTACGTATGTGTTCTCTAAAATGCAAATTGTGCGTAATTATTAGAACTTTTGCCCTTAAGCTAACATATGCTTTACTGCTTGACATTTCAATAAGTCTATATGAAACGAGAGTTACATAGGAAGTCACCCTGACCACTATTCTTCCTATTCAGGCAAATTTATCACTCATTGATACTAAATTGCGTATTTCGCACGGGACGCCAAGTTAAAGACATTGTCCGAACGTGTCGGATATTGGCCTGCAATATTTTACCTTTCTGGAAAGGATGATTCGTTTTGTTGTAAAAAATCACTATTATAGAAGGAGTTATGAGTATTTGACGTGTGTTTCATAATTTGATAATTTTAAAACACAGCTCAACTCTCATAATCTAAATATGTAGTCACCCTGTTCTTATCATTTTCTGACAATTTCACAAATGTCCATAATATGTGAACACAAGCCCGAGTCAACACAAAAATGGCAACTTCATGTTTTGATTAGCAAGATCCATGTAGGTCTATTAGAATAACATTTAAAGATATTTTTTGTTGTTCAGGCTAGATTTCAGAAATGAGAGTAATATTAATATATTCTCGATATAATATTCTAACAAAAAAGTACTAGTTTTTAAATTTCCATAAAAATCAGTACATCATTAGTTCAGTATGAATTAATCCATCAAATGGAGTTTCATAACATTTTCTTTTGCAGACTCGGTTTAGCCCACCGAAGGCATTGGTAAATTCACTCTACGGCAAACATAATTGGCATAGAATAAAACTATTGGCATCAACATAAGCGAAAGTCGACAATTAAACGTATCAAAAGTGTTTAATCATGGCATTAGGACAACGGCAGAATTGCATAGAATTAACTAATGTTTTCTAGATATACTAGTCGTTATAAGCTCCAGACGTGACTGTTATTCTCAAATTGGTTACAAACAAAGGTCATCTCTAACGCCAGGATTTCTTATTACGAATCAATACTGTTTTGGTTATTTTATTGAATACAACTGTATTAGGTGTATCTATTGTAATGTTCTTTCATTTTTCATGAACCAACTATTTTTGACCGTCTCTATTTTGCCTCCCGTTTCCTTGGCCACAATAAAACTACTGTTTACTTAAAACTCAAATTTTTCAAATATCAATTTCCAACATTATGGACCTTTTCAATGTTTACAGTTTTATGCAAATTGGCTGACTGACTGTCCAATTGCTACACTGGAATAATACATGGTCACTGGTTGACCTGATTTACACAACAGAACATACGATTTTTTTTGTAAAATTGTTTCTGAGTAGTTGACCTACAAAAAAAGCTGAACAATTATTTCACTGCTAATTACTGGGAATGTCCATTTAGAGATTAACAAAGAATAGAGAATTAAAATATATTAACCGTCAGTTCGCATTATTAAAATAATCGGAATTGCAAACCTACATTTACAATGATATTGTTTACATTGTCCTAATATTGTAACTCTTTGATGAGTTAATTTTGGACATGTACCTTATTTATCGACGTGCGCTTCATTTAGCTTCCTCAGATTTTAGTTCCCCTTTAAAGAAACAGATTAACAATATAATCAGATAATTCGCTTGATGATTTCCTAACAATTTGATGTTATCGTTTATAAATTAAAAAAAAAAATATGTGGTAAAAAGTCCTGTTTATTCATATGGATTTTTCCAAAATTATTTAGAAATATTTTGCTTTTTAATGTAAAACAGTATATTTACGAAATTGATATTTTATGAGTGTTACAAACCTATGTGTTATTCGTTTCATTACCCTGAACAGATACTGTAATGATCTGAATTTTTCAACTCTATCTAATATCTTATCTGATATTATGATGGGCTTACTTGCTATTCCTTTTACGCTTTGGCAATTTTTTATGAAATCATGGATTTTTGGAGAGTTTTTATGTGCTTTATTGCCGATGATGATGTGTATATAAATATAAGTGTCAACTCTTTCATGTACAGTCATAGCCGTGCTCAGATATTTTGCCATTGTTTACCCTCTTAAACCAAAAATGGGACGATGTACATGTTTCGTTATCGTAGTTTTCATTTGGTTTTTGTCCAGCACCATTTCATGGCCTCTGGGATATTTCAGTAGAACCAAAATTGTGAATGATACTGTGCTGTGTGTAGAAAAATGGCCGAAATGACAGTCTCGACAATTCTTTACTTTTACAAACATCATACTTCAGTATTTGATACCATGCAGTATAATTATATACTGTTACGTGAAAATTTCACTGACTGGCATTGGACAGACGTTCAAAGTCTCATGTTGTAAGGAATAGCACAGTTTCTGAACGCGAACAAAGAGAAATACGAAGGAAACGCCGGACGAACAAAATGATGATTTATGTTGTTTCGATATTTGTCGTCTGCTGGATGCCATTGAATCTTATGATACAAGAATTCCATCAGACATTTAAATATTCCCCGCACTATAGCCTGATTTTCTTCATAGCCCACCTAGTGGCTATGAGATCTACTATATATAATCCATTTATATACGCTTTGCTTTCATGAGCGAAAAATCAAGACTGAATTCAAAGCTTTACTGAGTTGCTGCCTGTTTTGTAAATAAAAATACGTTGGATTTATTGAAGGATGAACTTTTTATTTCAATAAGTGCCAGATAATTTAAGATTAAATCAAATTAGATTATTTCATGTCAGCAAAACTGTGTCATAAACTTAGTAATTATGGTTTTCTTTATTTTTTATATCCATTAATACATCCATATAGATGTTTCTTTAGCGAAAGAACAGAATGCTTACATTGGTGGCTGATTTGCGTCATTCTTGCTCTCACCCTGCAACCCCGCCAAGCGGAAAGTCGAGAATTAACAAGTTAGAAAGGCGGGCGCGGAACTAAAACATACTAATAATTGGGGCGCGGGACGAAGTTTAATAAATAAAACACCGCCCTTTGATAATAAAACTTCGCCCGCGCCCCCGATAAATAACGTGTTTTCGCCCAGAGACTCCGCCAAACGAAAAGTCAAGAATCAGCGGGGGCGCCGAGCGAATACACGCTATAAGCGGAGGCGGGATAGGCGGGGCTGTATATTATAGTATATACTGTTCTGATATAATAGGGACAATTTGTGCTGTTAAAAGCGTTTATAAATAGATATGCTATCTTTTTGTAGTCCACTTTTTTCATTGTTATGACAGGTCTGTCCTTTTAAGATTAAAAAAAAAACATCCTTTGACTTACATATTCAAAAACATATGTTTGTATTTCAGAGTCTGTTGAAACTGTCTGAATACATACAAAACACAACATTTTATTAACAAATCATTTATGAAAGAAATCAACAACTCTTTTTTAATTACAAAAAATAATTGCTAAATTTCACGTTCTAATTAAGCCGGTGCAACGAAGCGTGGACGGTAACTTGCACTCCCCATTACTGTCAATAAACAGTAATAGTCAAACCGAGCATGCAATGTTTTCAATATTGTCACTTTTGGCGTTCTTTAGGGATTCTGATTTTCTCTATTTAATGCGTGTATTTTTCTCAGAAGTTACGGGGCATTTTCAACCAGATTTACAAGCATTTTCAATGGACTTAAGTCCTTTTTTAAATCAAACATCCTACTCAAAACATTTGCATAAGACACTTCATTGTTGCCATAAATATTACAAATGTCATTTCAAACATGGAAATGAAATTTTCCTAGGTTTGCTAGAGCTTTTAAGTTAACACTTTTAACTGAGCGTGTTTTCCGGCCAAATTTACATGAAGTAAGGTCCTATTATTAAATTTGAAACTCTAAATCGTTTGACTACGCACATGGCTTTAATATAAATTGAGAGTAAATTATTAAAGCAGAAACAAGAATCATGAGCTGAATTAGAAAATATATTTATTAATGCATATTATATTGACCCACCATTGCATATAATGAACTGGTTAACTTATCGGACTATAATTTATATTTTGCTTCTGATTCATTTCTGATTAGCATTTGTTAGCATTTTCAAATGTTACTGTATCAGTTATCAAATTAATTCCATTATTCATTTATGAATAGATGCCGATTCTAAAGGTTACATTTATGTTAAAGTAACTGAACACATATCTCACTGCCAATAACTCTAAACTATGACGTAGATAAATAACATATATAACGATGTCTCATTGCTTCAGTTTGTTGGTATGTCCCGTGAACAACATACGAAGAGATTCTTGCAAAGAAACATTAGAATAATATTAAAAATAAGGATACATTATTAAGGGGATAAGTATGTTATAAGTTTACTCTTTTGTTTTTCTAGTCGAAAATGTGTTTAATGATAAGACAAACAATGTGTTGTGTATGATGGTCAGCTTGGAACTGACTATTTATACCAAATAACCCCTTAGTAAAGCTTCATAAGCATATCAATTATGATTGGTTGGTATGATTATAAAATTCTGGGTGTGATCGGATTAATCAGTCACGTGATATTATTAGATACTATTTATAAATAGTAATACATGCCAAACATTCCGGCTATGAGAAAAGGTTGAACACGACTAAATTAAGGCTTATACGAAGCGTAAAGAAAATGTTGAAGAACTATGCGTTTTAAATCAAGTGGCAAAGATCGAGGACTTCTCAAATTTTATTTATTTGTTGATTCTCAGCGTTTTTCTTTGAAGCAACAGTCAAATTGTGTATTTGAATAAAAACCATCAAAAGGAGAGACCTTACATAGCCCTTGCTGACAGGTGGTCTTTATTCGAAGTGTATTTAATTGTATTTTAAATAATGAAGGTATGTCAAAACGTGATCTTCATTTAAAGGGTGGTTTTATTCGCATATGTCTTTAATAAAGGTTTAACTGTAAACCTTAAGAACCAACGATGAATATGATACATAGCATTCAAGTGTATAAAGCTATAAATTTGTTGTCTGTTGAAAAATAGTTGTTTATTTTGTGAATAGCTAGAATGAAAGAAACTTGTCAGTATATTTTATTGAAAGCAAATAGGTCATGTAAGAGATCTAAAATAGCAGCAGACTATTCTGTTTCTGGATATTTTATTATGTTACAGTACTTTTGAATTGCATATTTTTGACAAATATTGAAACTCTATGATACAATTCTTTCAAGAAACTAATGTTAGGTTATGAGAACTACTTAATTTTACAGTTTTTATTTTTTTTGTAAATATTTGTATCAGATATAGCTTTGTACACTTTCAGATTTACTAGCATCTTTTTTAACCGTTATTCAAAAGCAAATATTACTTTATTTATATTTTTCAAGTTTAATGGCAGTCTGACACGCAACAGATTGTGATGAAGATGCGACGATAATTAATTGATGAAATAACCCGCAAAGAAAAACACATTACACGAAAACTTGTTCAATTCTTCAGAGGACTTAAATGAGTACATTAAATGCAGCAATGGTGTACGACGACATTTTACTTCAAACCACATCTCTTCAAATTGTGTTCATCATATTTTACATTATAGTATTTCTGCTTGGAATAAGCGGTAACTTGCTAGTCGTTTATGTTGTCCTTCGAAAGAAGGCAATGCAAAGTACAACAAACATTAATATAGCTAATTTAGCTACATCTGATATTATGATGGGCTTATTTGCTATTCCTTTTACGCCTTTGACATTTTTTATGGAATCATGGATTTTTGGAGAGTTTTTATGTGCTTTATTGCCGATGACGATGTGTATATTAGTATACGTGTCAACTCTTTCATGTACAGTCATAGCCGTGCTCAGATATTTTGCCATTGTTTACCCCCTTAAACCAAAAATAGGACGATGTACGTGTTTCGTTATCGTAGTTTTCATTTGGACTTTGTCCACTGCCATTTCATGGCCTCTGGGATATTTCAGAAAAACAATAATTGTGAATGATACTGTGATATGTCGAAAAACATGGCCGAATGAGCAGTCTCGGCAATCCTTTACTTTTACAAACATGATACTTCAGTATTTGATACCATGCAGTATAATTATATACTGTTACGTGCAAATTTCACTGGCATTGGACAGACGTTCAAAGTCTCGTGTTGTAAGGAATAGCACAGATTCTGAACGCGAACAAAGAGAAATACAAAGGAAACGCCGGACGAACAAAATGATGATTTATGTTGTTACGATATTTGTCGTCTGCTGGATGCCATTGAATCTGTTTCATATCATATCAGATTTCCATCAGACATACTCTCCGTACTATAGCCTGATTTTCTTCATAGCCCACCTAGTGGCTATGAGTTCTACAATATATAATCCATTTATATACGCTTTCATGAGCGAAAAATTCAAGACTGAATTCAAAGATTTACTGAGGTGTCAACAGTTTTGTGAATAAAAATCCGATGGATATATTGTAGGATGGACTTTTAATTCACTGCCACGTTTTCTAGGATTTAATCAAAAGTTAACTATTTTATTAAAGTAAACTGTGTCATACGTTTGATAAGATTGTTTTCTTTATTTTCATATCCGTACAAGAGAATGATTCTTTAGCGAAAGTACGGAATGCTTTCATTTAATCTGATTTATTTGTAACAATTTATTTTCGATCTCTATCATTTTTCTGCTCTTATGTTATCTTATTTCATCATTGCCTGGAAACTTCTAGATAAAGACACAAAAGATTCATGAAAATGGGTCAATCAAATACATTCGAGTCGACTGTAATCTTTATAAATTATATCAAACAGAGCCTGCAACCTTCATATTAACAGTATCTGAAACACACACACACACACACACACACACACACACACACACACACACACACACACACACACACACACACACACACACACACACACACACACACACACACACACACACACAAAAAAAAAACCCAGCAAAACATTAACAAAAAAAACAAAAACAAACAAACAAGATGCAATATCATGATAAGATACTAAAGCTTGTTCAAAATATTTCCTAGAAGTCCGAGTGCTCTGACCTTTAATTTATGTTACATTTTTTATTGATTGGTTTAGGCTAAGTAAGCAAACTTCTATGCAATGGCAAACCTAAAATAAACAAGACACGGAAAACCCGCTAAAAGTTCAAAGTAGTTTCTGTTGGAAAAAAGAAAACAAGTCAATCGAAATTGAACAAAAAAAATGAAATCCTACGTAAAAAAGAAGCAATATTGAAATCAATCTCATTGCGATTTTTTGTATAAAAAAGGAAAACTAGTTATCAAGGTCTAAAAGTGTGTTATATGTTAGAATAATGGTAATTGCGTAAATAAACTCCAATTTGTCACACAAATCTATTACAATTAAAAAACAAAAACATGACCTTAACTTTCCAAATTTTTATTCTTCCTTTCTTTTTACTCCTCGTCTATATCGGACCTTACAAAAGGTACCTGATACCAAACAATACTGCTATTTATGTTATTTCAATATTTCATGTATTCATATTCCTGTAAAATGTAGAACTGTGTTTATGAATATTCCTTGTGATAATGTCTATTTTACCTGTAGTTACACAATTATTTGTTCTGATACAAATGTGACAATTTGTACTTGTTGTCTTTTGTTATAAAAACGTTTTCAAATAAATCTGCAATCCTTTTCTCAAAGTTATCAAGAGATCTCTGCTTTCAAGATTAAAAAAAAAAACACAAAAAAACATTAATTGACTCACATATTGGAAAAACAGTTGTTTGTACTTCAGAGGCTGTTAAAACGGTGATGATATTCTGAATACATGCAAAGCAGAAAAAAATCTTGTAATGATAAAAAACGTACTTTACTTTGTTGTCGTGTTAAATCATTCAGTTATTTATATACTAGCATACAATGAATATACATTTGTATTTTAAAGGAAAAAGAACAAATCTGGACCTGAAATACTTCGACATTGTTAAATCTTTGTACACATATGTAAATACACAAGCAAGTCCTTCAAAGTTCTAGATTAATAACATGGCACTCCTGTTTTTAAATTACATTGAGTGATGTGTGACTGTGTCTTCTGTTTTGATGCGGTAAAATGATTAGAACTACTTTTTTTTTCATTTTCTGAACATCCCGGAATTTCTCCAAACTGATAGTTAAATACATGTAAGAAAAGTTCATAAAGATTCGGTGTTTTTTTCGTTTAACAGTGATTATTCGTTAACCTTTGCATGATTGCGTAAGCTCATTTCACTGACCATTGTGTGACACGTTTCGTCATTTGATAAGGTCATGACAATGTTTTTTTTTCAATCAATTTCAGGGGAAACTTTAATACCGTATTATGCGTGATGACGCGTCTTCCTCTAAGACCGTTTATCTCTTGATGGAAGTCTTATTAGGATTTCATGATGGCTTCCGGACAGTTCTGTATTTTGATATAAAACTTATACGATATAATATGCCGTAAAGAAAAGAGTAGAATAAAACATAGTCCATGTAGATCTCCAAAAAGGCAAAATTGAAAAAGTTGCTGGCTCGGTTTGATTGAGCCTGTTCATAGACTTATGACATAGACAAATCAACAGAGACTAGACATTTAGTAGAAACAACGGCAATCCCAAAAGCTTGCATGATACTTTAATATAATAAAAGAAGATAGCATAGCTTTTTTAAATATGTGAATATTCAAATTAAATTTACTTGCAAGATTTCATACATTTAATGATATGGGTTCACAAAAAGGTGAAGCTTTGTATTACAAAGGGAGCGATGCAAGTCACGACGTTATTCCGACATCAACATTTAAATTCTCACTTGACATTCATGCTATGATTTCATTCAGTTCGACCTTGGTAAATAGCCTGGGTACCCAGCGAACCGGATCCGTTCGCATTCTAAGAATGTCTGTCAGTTGTTTGTGTTCAGAATTTTTACTGATCTTTAATCTTTAAGATACTTACAATTTCCTTTCGTCCGAATCGCATGCAAAACTCCTTTTCAAATTTGACAAACGCCCGTACCATTTGCAAACCGTGCATAATATATTAACATCGTCCGTGTTGCTTTTTTACCATATTTTTTGTTGGTTTCATTACAGGCATTACTTGGTGGTTATATTACGTTTCTGGTAAACGTCAAATTACGTCAATTTTGTTTACTTTTTTCTTTTCAACGGGTTAAGGGAATCATGCTTACTGTAAAAACACGCTGATGAATTATGTCGAAATTTTAAAAAGAATGACATCAGAAAAACCTGTTAACGATTTGCGGAAATCATGTTAGATGATTGTATTTTATCGATAGTACATTTAAAACAAGAACAAGTTTTGACAAGTGACGAAAACCGTTAAAATTCTTAGGTGCGCAAGTTGGCCAACTTTAGACTTTTAAGGTCACTTTCATATGATTTTAGTTTATATTATTTCACACATTACATGTCCCTCTCCTTTCACGGCATTTATGTTCACTCCAGGTTTTGGTTTGGTCCCTTCTGGGTGCCCTACTTGTGTGTGTCGGGGGGCTGCGTCCTGTGAACGTTGCCTTTGCGGTGTTGATCTTTATTCTTGTTTTCAATTCGAGCATGTTCAATCCGAATCTTAAATTAAAGAGGCTTAATATGAACGAATATGTTTGTAAATATTGTATGACACGTGTAACGTAATTCGTATATCAATTTCCATTTCGTGGGGCTTATACCCAAAACACATGAATGGTTTAAGAAATGTCATTAAGAACACATTTCTGATTGTAAACTTTAATTAATAGCAGTGCAAAAATTAAAAACACGATACACTTCATGGCAAATGCTTATGATCTCGGATTTAAAAAAAAAATCTAACCAGTATTTATTAATAAAAGCCTGTAAATTTTCGACAAGAAAAGCGCAGCAGAAAGTGCAAAAAATATTGTCTAATTTTAGAAAATAGTTTACGTACTGTAATGTATTAATTAAGAAAGACATTTTATGTAACTCTTTCTAGAATTGGCTAGAAGATTATTGAAACAAACTTAATTAATGTGAGTAATTTTTTGAATTTTTATGCTCCCCGAAAAATTTCGGGGGAGCATATAGTCGTCGGGTTGTCCGTCCGTCCGTCCGTCCGTCAGTCCGTCCGTACGTACGTACGTCTCGAATTAGTGTCCGGCCCATAACTTTGTTATTTGAAGTCGGATTTTAAAACTATATCACAGATGTGATCACCATATTGAGACGACGTGTCGCGCGCAACAGTTTGGTCGCTACCTTGAAGGTCAAGGTCACAGCATAACCTTGCAGCAAAATCCTGTCCGGTCCATAACTCCATTATTTGAAGTAAGATTTAAAAATATTTCACAGAAATGATCACCATATTGAGACGACGTGTCACGCGCAACATTTTGGTCGCTACCTTGAAGGTCAAGGTCACAGCATGAACTTGCAGCAAAATCGTGTCCGGTCCATAGCTTCATTATTTGAAGTCGGATTTTAAAAATATTTCACAGAAATGATCACCATATTGAGACGATGTGTCGCGCGCAACATTTGGGTCGCTACCTTGAAGGTCAAGGTCACAGCATGACCATGCTGCAAAATCTTGTCCGGTCCATAGCTTCATTATTTGAAGTCGGATTTTAAAACTATTTCACAGAAATAATCACCATATTGAGACGATGTGTCGCGCGCAACATTTTGGTTGCTGCCTTGAAGGTCAAGGTCACAGCATGACCTTGCAGCAAGATCGTGTCCAGTCCATAACTTCATTATTTGAAGTCGGATTTTAAAAATATTTCAAAGAAATGATCCCCATATTGAGACATTGTGTCGCGCGCAACATTTGGGTCGCTACCTTGAAGGTCAAGGTCATGTCATGTTCTTGCAGCAAAATCATGTCCGGTGCATTACTTCGTTATTTGAAGTCGGATTTTACAACTATTTCAGAAAAATGATCACAATATTGAGACAATGTGTTGTGCACAATATTTGGGTTGTTTTTACACTTTGAACTTTGTCTGTGGCATAACTCTTGACACAACAAGAGGTATACCTTCCTGTGTCCTAAACCTAATCGGGGAGCATCACCTGGTTCAACCGGCTCTTGTTTTTATAAGATATAGCTTTTTACCCATTAAATCAAACCTGCATTAAGCACTGTTATCTTTGAACAGGTTCACTTAAACTGAGCCTTTAACAATTTCAATTTCCCCGCTTTTTTTGCGTTCTTTAAGGCTTCCATTTTTTGACCATTTTGACAAAATGGGTAGTATTTTATGAAATTAATTGTATGAACCGTCAAGTTTGATAACCAAACCACACAGTTTGTGTTCTATTCATTTAGGTTCTCATACATTTTATGAATGTTAAATCAGTTGGGATAGGATGTTTACTAAAAGCGTTGTAATTTGTCGTCCACGATCCATTTATAGAAATATTTTTCATTTCCAATGAATAATTCATACTGACCTTAAAGCAAACAAAATTGGATGAAATTAATAATAAATGTGTAATGTAACCTTTATCAAAAATATAGTTATGAGAATTTTTGACAGAAGTTTAAGCTAGTAATGATTATTTTATAGTTTTTATTGTAATAATATATATACTATCATCTAATAATAATCTTTCTAGAATATATATATTTCATTATTGTTTTATAAACGGTAACAGTATCCAATATTTTGATTCGATTAAAGAAAGTATTATAGTTATATTCTCACATTTAGCGTCTGGTCATTTTACAAACGTATACCACAATTAAAAACCTTAAATTCATGTTGCAGTGAATGAAAATCGGCATTGTTTCAAAATACCATAAAATGAATTATAATTACTAAATTGAGCGCTCAAAGTGATTTCATGGTATAGTTCAATATGAAATTTCGCGAAAGAATCTTACTTGGAGGTAAGAACCGCCAACAAAAGCCTCCCAAAACAAATCTGATATCTAACTGAATCTTAAGTACCATAAATAAGTTGAAAGAAAAAACAACAAAAAACATGTAGCAGTAACATAGTGACAAGAATGATATACTTAAATTAAATAACCTTCACTTCGATAGATATTCAAAGAGGAGGCACAGTAGGGGGAGTTGGTTTTTTACCTCAGAGACAACATAGACAAAAAATTAACGCAACAATGGATATCTATTGATAAATGATGTTGTTGATGATGATGATAATGATGGTGGTGATGATGATGATGATGATCACGATGACGACATAAAATGCAAGGAATGATGATGGTGATGTTGATGATGATAAAATGAATTAAACTACAGAACAACCAAAAGTATAATTTCACAACATCTTCAACGAATTATATTCCTTGATGAACTAAAAAAGAAAGTACAAGTATTGCTGTTTTATGTTTCAAGATTTGCATGTACTTAGCATTCTTTCTCTCAATAAAATTCCATGTTGTGACAGCTTTAACACTGATTTATATCATACGGAGAGATAATGAATATGTAAAAATAGCGTGTTATAAAGCTCTTGCACAATGACTGTCGTTATTCCATTTCCTTATGAATGTCGGTAAATAATTTGAGAGAATTGTCGTTCGACAGAAAGACTTAGGTTGATTTATAACCTGTCTAGAGCCTACTAGAAGATATGTATCGTGTTTTTTTGTATCAAGGAATGATAGCAGAATAGCGTTGTCCTAAATATTCAAAATTGATTAAAAGACCATTTTAGTATTAGGTTTAAGTATATTAGAACACGTACGTATTAACAAAATTAAATTGGCCAGGCGTAAAAGTAAATGTGTTACGATTAATTTGAAATATTGCAATCCTACTGGACATAAATATTTTCAAACACTAAATAGAAATTACAGTAATGATCAACAAAATAATTATGTTATAATCACAATTATACGATTGTAGTCTTTCCCGTAATGTTTTAGTACCTTATATCTTGTATTATTATAATGTATGTGAATTATAATGTATGTGAACATGGATTTGTCAAATTATGAATGTATTTGTGTCAGTTGTCAAAATATCGAAAATATAATCCCACAATGAGAATAAGAGCAGAAAAATTAACAAGAAAAAATGACATTTTGCGTTTGATATTTTTTTTATAAATTTACTTTGTACGTATAAGATATATGAAAATATATGAAATTGTGTAAAATCATTTAGTGGATTGTTATGACGAAAGCATAAATTGATTCATTATTGCTAAGTAATTTTAGATCTTCATGACGTCATTACTTTATTGTCTTTCAGTTCCATTATATTTGTATAATAAATGTATCACAAATTTTTATCTGACGGAATAATAATATAAAAGGCGTGTATATGGAAAACAAACAAGGATTGATTTCTAATTAGAATAACGCAATAAACCATAAACATACAGAGAAAGAAGAGGTTCTTCGTGATAGTTTAAATAAACTATTTGAGTGTATATCAATAATTCTATTTTTGTCCACCGATATCTGCTAAATCAATACACTTTTAAAGATTGATGTCTTACATGTCGGATAAAAATAGTAGGCTGAAGTTTCAATTGATACAATCTTTTTAACAGTGCATGTCTTGTAAGTCTAAAACAAATATATTACTATAAACAAGGCACCTAGTTATTATTCTTCAAACAAAAAAATAGAAAGCATGCGCTATATATCACCATTCAGTCTATTATAACATGTAAATATCTTGAATTTCTCAGGCTATGTCATGCAGTATGAAAGATTTAACAGAGATATTAAGCTTTGTCGCCAGATATTGCATCAAAACATGACCTATGTAAAAGTTGTTTTTTTTAAATGTAAACAGAATTTTGGTCATAGCAATAAATAAACAACATGTGAAACAAACCATAGATGAATGTGTAAACATGAGTTATGACAAACAATTATTGATCTTTCGACATTTATAGTTTCGTCAACATAAGATATAGACTACACAAAAAAACGAGAATATCAAGATCAACAAGGCAAACTTCACAGGACGCAGACCCCCCCCCCTCCCGACACACCCAAGCAGGGCACATAGAAAGCACCGACCAGACACAAGGACGGCGAAAGGAGAGAGACAAGCAATGTGCGAAATAATAAAAAAACTTAAACGGGCCAATATGGGAATAAAAGGGCTAAGGGCTGTTTGGTTGAAAAAGGAGGGGTGAATGGAAGAAGGGGTAAAACATGTAAATATTCAAAAACAAGTAACAAAAAGATATGGAAAACACGTGAAGGAACACAGAGGGGTACCGCCTTGGAACGGTCAGTGGTAGTTACACCACTGGGGAGTTTAAACCGGTTTTAGGCGCGCCAAGCCTCACTCGTAGCCTTAATATGTTCCTAAATGACACGAAAGTTTAAATAAAGTTTATCCCCGCCAAGTGAAATTCTAACAATGGTCATTGTTATGACCATTACCAAAGTACTCGATGCCTTAACGGTATTGTTTAACATGCTCTAAATCTTAAAACATCTCTAAAGAATTGATAAATATGGATTTCTGTGCCTATAAAACATTTTTTTACAAATTCTTTAAAGAAGTCAGTTATGTACATTTTGTGTCAAAAGAATGTGGAGAGGAACTGTATTCTTTTAGAAAAGTTTGAATATTTGTAAAATATCAGGGAAATCATAGTTATAATAACTTTATTTCTTAATGAAAGCATCATAAAAACTTCATACACACTCCATGTTTAATCTTGTAAAATATATTCGAAGAATGTATTTGCAATTTTGATCTATCTAAGTTAACATGCATGTAAGATGATGCTTTGCTTACACATATTTTTCCACTCAGCGTTCTTTCAACAGACACGTGTGGTATATTTTATTCTATATTAGGAGAAATCAATCAATATGTGTTTATCCCAGACCAAGACAAGTTATTAATCTTGTAGAAATCTCCTGTCAGATATAAAGGTCTCTGATACCATGACAAAGACAAAAACATTGTAAAATCAAGGTTACACATAAACCATTGGCGTCATGAAGATCTAATGTTACAGATTATATACTGTACATGACAAGCATATATGATATTACAGATTATATACTGTATGTGACAAGAAGATCTAATGTTACAGATTATATACTGTATGTGACAAGAAGATCTTATGTTACAGATTATGTACTGTATGTGACAAGAATATATGATATTACAGATTATATACTGTATGTGACAAGAAGATCTTATGTTACAGATTATGTACTGTATGTGACAAGAAAATCTAATGTTACAGATTATGTACTGTATGTGACAAGAAGATCTAATGTTACAGATTATGTACATGTGACATGTAAAAGTTATGCTCAGTTGACAAAACCTTACATTTACTTTGTATCTAAAGACAATTTTATTTTATTTGAGTTTACTCATTTTCATATTAGACTGTAGAAATTTACGAAATAAAAGATTATTTTCTTGAGTTTGTCACCATTTACGTAGGTCTATGACTGCCGTTTGTAATTTCCCATTTGGTCCAATCTAATCACAAGACATATTATTTTGTTGATGACTTTTCATTTACATTATATTGGCCAATTTTAGGTTCCCGTTGACAAGTTAGCAATTTCAGCTTTAAGTCCATGATACGTGATAAACCGAAGCTGGCCAGCTATATTTTGAATTCTGATAAACATAGACATTCAATAGCTGTTGCTTACACATATGTGTTCAAGTCTTTTAATTGTTATGTATATATGTATACAATACGCATATATTTATATAGATTTAAATATATCGGAAATGAAAGTCTTCAGCAATTTAAAATTATTTAAGAAACAAACGACTTGATAGTGTGGATTGCTTGTTACTCAAAGGCTGATAACATAAAACAATAGCCAAGTGCAATATTCAAAACGAAACTGAAATTGTTTGTACGTTGGCTTTGTTAGGTTAACCTGTCGATAACTGTAGCACTTGCTCTACTAAAAAACCAAAAAAAAAAAAACCAAAAAAAAAACAACAAACAAACAAACAAAAAACAAAAAAAAACAACAACAACATATAATTTAGTTTTAATTTAATTTATGTTTTATGGAATCAATATATCCATATCCACTTTATACTTTTATTCCCCAGAGTTAAAGTGAAGTTTATATTGAGATATTGACTTAACGAAATATCTATTAACTACTAGTTGAATAATTCTTGAAATATGTACCTCATTCCATAAGTATTCGCGGAATACGCTGAACCAATAGCTAAAATTTATTTTATCCATTTCAAAATGATTTAAATCTGAAAAAAATCACAAGCATATATTTTATTTTTTGACAGTGTCGTATGTTCTTAACGTGTGCTATAAAACTGTAGACTGATCATGAGCTACTACATTTTCGTAAATTATGATTATCGAATTAACACTTAATAAGAAAAAAATACACGAAACGAGCTCATTGTTATTACAGTGTCATCTCCTTAGGAAAAAAAAATAATTCTATAGATTTTCTCTCTCTTTTTTTTTGTCTCTCCTTTTTATAACAGCCTATTAATTACATCTCTCTATTTCTTCTTGTTTTATGAACTGTATGATTTACAGCTGTACAATTGCAAATTTTC
Source organism: Ruditapes philippinarum (assembly GCF_026571515.1). Classification (NCBI taxonomy): domain Eukaryota; kingdom Metazoa; phylum Mollusca; class Bivalvia; order Venerida; family Veneridae; genus Ruditapes; species Ruditapes philippinarum. The sequence continues at coordinate 260,078 of NW_026855379.1, forward strand.
TCGCGAAGCTCGTTTAAAACTATCACCATATAATTAGAAATCTCCGATAACAGCACACAAGATGATTGCCATGAAATAAGAAAAGAGGAGAGATTACAGAAATATATTGTTACCTTTTACTTATAACTAAGACCTGTTTGTTTAAATGTTAACATTTATTTTTATTACCATCATTTGTATCATTCGCAAAGCTGCCATAAGATATTTGATCAAGTTATGAATTAAACAGACAGTAAATTGGCAATATTATTTTCAATGGTTATAAAAGAAACGTATTACGAGAAAGTAAAACGTCGCAAAGTATAATAATTATCTCATAGAAAGGACTCCACCAACATGTTTTGGCATGATGCGGTTGAAAATTTGTTTCTAGATTTATACAATATTATGTCTGCATGGCTGTTTTTTTTATATCTTACGTTCCACATTTGAAGAAGAACAGAACAATATAGACATTAGGACAATCCATATTTCTTGACATTGGTTTACGCGCAGAAAGGTTAGGAAATATACATACAGTTCAATGAGGATTCTCTCTGGTAAATAGGTTTTTCTGTGGAAACATGAATCATTATTTTACTATTATTTCTCTTTACTTTCCACTTCTTTTATAATCAATATAAACAGTACTGACGTATATTACATATGGTGCTTATATTTTGCATAAAGAATGAGACAAGGAACGCTCATTAGTATAGATATTATTACTGACCCGGTGTATATATATCAAAATGTCATAAAATGTGTATGTATTGACCGACTGGTTTCTTTAATCATGAGAAAAATGGTACTTTATTAAAGACATTTCCAACAGTTGCTCTTGAAAATGACTTAAAAGAGTAAGAATCTCACTTCGAGAAAACTGAAACAATGCTATAGCGTAAATGTGTTTATTACATTGTTGCAATTATGACTTTCTTTTAATATGCAACGCTTAAAGAAATTCTGGCTTCTGGTTTAATGTTTCTTCTATTTCATTGTAAAATATGAAGAAACTCCAGGAAACATCTCTTAATGCAAAGTATCTAAATTTTACTTTCATATATTGAAAGTATTTAAAAGCTCTAAGACTTTGCAAAATATGACGCTAATAAAGATAAATCTGTTTTCTTAATTTCATTTATAAATTATTTCATTCAATTCCAGAATGAAACCTATCTTTCTTTATTTGTCCTAGACCTATACTCCTATAATCTAACACTCACACTTTCTGTTGATATCACACACAAACAAATATAATACAAATTAAAATCAGGTCATGCACATACTTCTGGTGACATGGAATTCCAATCTGATTACTGATTATAGTATACGTTTGTGCTCTGTCGACAAAACATATATACATAGACAGCAGGGAATGTTTCTTTCCTACATATTTGTATGTTTGTTCTATATGAAAAAATGTCTTATATGTAGACGAAGATCACACCATATTAAATGGACATTGACTTTTTTATACCCCGTCCATAGGCTTAAGTTGCTGGGAAATTGGACAAACTTGTTGTAAAAAATTGTGTGCTGATTACCTACTCTGCAATCATTTACGCCATTTATTTTGGATATTAAGCTTTAAAACTCCTATAAAATACATTGTGACTTAAGAGTAGTTGTTTCTTGATTCTATAGAATTTTCTATACAAGATATTATGTTAAACATGTGGTTTTTTGTTTAAATTAACTGTTTCAATACAATATCTAAACAAGCCTTAACTCTAACAAAAATATTAACAATAAGAAGCATTATAAGTGTTCTTAATGTCGTTCTTGAAATTTTTATGACATTAATCGTTTACAAATTGTCCTTTTATTTATGAAATTAGTTTAATGTTTACGTGTCTTTAAAGTATGTTTTTTTCTTTTCTTATAGATATGTAAGAATTATTTCATTCTATGCCAGAGTGTAATCAATTCTTGCTTGTTTTTTCTAGACAGACCATTAATTATATCGAAGATTCTTGTCAGATAAAGGTCTGTGATATCATACCATGACAAAAGAGAAATGTAACAATAGATGAAAGTTAGGTTATGCATATAACTGTGGAGCCAAAGGGAGTTCATATATTGCAATTTATTTTATATGGTATATGTTTCCATCGACAAGTCTAGAGCCATACATGAAATTTTTGTACTGAATATAAATTTGCAACTACTAACAATACGAATGAATATTGCTTAATATTTCAGTAGCTACATATCTGTTTTACTTCGTGACTGAAATAATGCACGAAGGGCACTTGAGGTCTTCCTTCAAACTGCAAAGTCGCCATATGACTTAAAACGTCTGGCATATTTATGGGAATGTTTTCTATTCATGTAACGACTCTTGATACCCACACAAAATACTTGTTTAATTGACAGCACTAGACAGTGTCTGACAGCAATTCCACGGAATTTATTGACCAAGATTAATGAGGAAATGAAATTAAATAAACTATTGTACAGTCTCATGATGGCATCGCACTCAAGTTGCTGCAACATAATTTTGTATCAATACTGTCATTACTTGATCAAAACTGATAAAATATCATGTTTTGTACACGCATAACAGTAAAACGAATCTATCTTTAAAGTATTCACATTTTAACATTGAATAAGATTTTAAAAGATAACGACAAATGTTTCTTTCCTTTTCATTGTTCCACTTTTGTCTTTGACACTTTGTTCCATATGATAAAGTATCTTATCTTTAGGAAAGTTCGCATCATATTGACTGGAAATTGACTTTTTGATACAACGTCCATAGGATAAAGTTTCCAGAAAATCGAACAAAATTGTTGTTGTTAGATTAATTCTATTTTCCAAATAGGACTATAAATTTCATGACATCATACATCTTTACTGCAACCAGGTCAATAAACTGAAATTCTTAAATCAATATCTTGTCAAGATAGCGTATGATTACGCCAAATGAGTCTTCCAGAAGTAAATTACGCGTTGATTACTTACATTTTCAATCATTTACGCCACTTAATCTGACTTTGTAGTTAGACAATGGTACAAAGTGACTTGATTCTAAAAATATTCTGCACAAGATTTAATAATTTTTAAACTATTTGTTTCAATTAAGTGTCTAAATTCAATACCTCAAATACAGCTTGAACTAAAACAAGATGCATTACCAGTGTTCTTGATGTCTTTCTTGATATTCTTAAGACATTAATTGTTGACAACGAAAGAAACAAATTCAAACAACTATGTAGGATTTAAAAGCCAGTGATTTTTTCTATGTTTAATGATCATGAATTCTATGATTAACAGCTTTACAATTGCGAAGCTCGTTGAAAACTATCACCATATAATTAGAAATCTCCGATAACAACATACAATATGACTGCTACACTCAACACGAGAAATGTCGTGAAATGAAAAAAAAATGGGAATGCTTTAGAGCTTGTTTACAGAATTTTTTACTGAGATCTGTTTGTTCAAATGTTAAAATGTATTTTTATAACCATCATTTTTTATCATTCGCAAAAGCTGTCATAAGATATTTGATCATTTTATGAATTAAACATTTGATAAATTGACAATTATTATATTGGTTTCAATGATATTAAAAGAAACGTGTTTAGAGAAAATAAAACGTCGCACAGTATGGTAATCATCTCATTTTAGAAAGGACTCCACTAACATGTTTTGGCATGATGGGGCTGGACATTTGTTTCTCGATTTATGCCATATTATGTAGGACTAAAGACTAATTACTTGTGTGCAATATTTATGACAATTCGCTCATTTTTTTCAAGCTTATCAATTATATTGTGCAAAATGCTTGCCTATAAACGCTTTTAACTCAAAGCTGTTTGAGAATCACACTTATTATAAAATTTCAATATTATTCTAAGCATATATTTTTTCCGGTCTGTTTTTAGTTTGACTTCCTGTAAGATAAACATGGAAGAATTGAATATATGAAGTGTTTTCATTGCTCATTTTTAAATAACAAAATGATATCTGGGAATCTCATTAGCCATTCTAAGATAAAATTTAAAGGATCGTTCTTGTCATTTTAAGATTATTTCTAAAGTAAAATGTAAAGGATAGTTTTTGTCATTATGAAATAAAATGTAAAGGATAGTTCTTGAATAAAATAATTATACAGGATAGTTAATTAACTTTCAAGCTAAATTGCTCAGATATCAATTTTAAGTTTTGTTTAACAATACTTCTTGCATTCAGATCTCATTACATTTTCTAGTGAACTCTTGTCTGTTTATTTTACATAAAAACTTTAACTGAGTAAATTTTGCACAAGATATGAGTTTTAAATTTTGTCCAAAATAACGAAAATAATTTCAGAACGTGTTTATGATGTTCAATATAGTATATGATTATTGATGTGTTCGATTGATATAATGATTATATGATTTTTATATATTTTTGCATATTAAACAAGTATTAATAATATAATTGCCTTACCGACTGCATAGATGTTGGTGTTAGAAATTGAATTAACTTACACGATACAGGACAGTTTTGAAACATATACATGTACATTTTAAAGTGTTCCATTTAAAAAAAAAAATAAAGTACCATACATTGCAAGCTATGCTTACATTTCTATGTGACTTTGCATGGTAAACTAAGAACTAACATATGCAACTCAACCTGTTTTACTCAGGCCGAGTATCTTTTTTTTCTCAGGCCGAGTATCTTTTTTAAAAGATATTTCTTGTTTATGATTTTTTGCATGCATATTTGTTCGTAATTTACCATGACAATGTTTATAAAATTTTCATTTTTTATGTTTAAGGCCTTATTACTTCAGTAAAGGCAATGTACATGGGCTTTTGCAAAATCATAAGCTGCAAGTCGTGAATATATATTTCCTTTTTTGAAACCATTGTGCTCATATTATGAAAATAACATGTCCTTTTTCACATCAAACTTCAAAAAATGTGATTCTACTTTCTGCTGAAATTGCTCTTAAGGGATCTTTACTTTTCAGAATTGAATACAAAACAGCAAATGTCACTGCAAAATGCTGTCTTGCATCTCTGTTGTTATCGTATTGTTATTTTTTTTTTCTGATCACGGATTTCAATATTCTGAAGCTTGATTACCCGTGCTTAAAGGCGTTGAAATCTAAAAAAAGTATCTGTCATGATGTGACAAACTCAACAAATACCGAGTCTGCATTTTTTAAAAACTAAATTGCTTTTTGTTGACATTGATTTCGACGCGCCCTGTCCTTCAATCTTACCTTTTCTTCATTACATTTATGGCACCCCCTTAAGAAAAATTTCTTTCCTGTTTTTTGTGGTTGTTTTTTGTCTCTCAGGTTTTTGTTAATTTTTTGTCTTAATAAGGTATAAATGTTCTTTTTATATATCTCTTCCCTCCATAAGATTATAAAGATATTATTTCTTGTATAATAGTTAACAAAATGTAGTGCTCCCGGTAATGTACTTATTTCGTATTTGAAGTGAGTAAAAGAAAAGCGTAAATTGTTATATTTTCAAAGCCGCCTTAGACATTATGAATAAAATAGAATGATTCATATGTACAGAAAATGTTATTTCAGATAATAGATTAAGTCATTATCATTAAGACCATATTTGCATAATTTGATACTATTCACTTTATATGAAGGACAAAATGAATAATAAATGAAACGTGATCCCATTGTTCTTTGAAATCTCAATGGCGCCGAAATATGGATTGTTTTAAAAAGATATATTTATCTTTAAAGAGATGGGTTACTATTTTGTTGTGTTATTTTCCAGATGATGTCAGTCTGTCAATCATTTAATAGAAATGTACATAAAACTATTATTTTCTAACTCCCAGTACAGACAAAAGGACAATTACTTTCGTCCCTTTTCTTTATTTTTAACTAACATGAAGTTTAAAGGCTCAATATACATTAAATGATTTATCATTTTATATATAAGTTTAAAGGTATTTGTGATAAATAATAAAACTTTGTCTATTATATATATTCTCATAATAGCAAAATGAGACATTTTGAACACATAAATCAATCTATGATTAAAAATCGCATTGAATAAATGTGTCTTCCAAAGAAATTATAAAGACAATGTCGGTCAATATTTTATGTTTAAAAAACATGCTAGCATTAGGGAAATAACTTTGCCTTGAACAAAATAATATTGTTGTCTGATGTAATTACAATGAATAGGTGCTGAACATGTTCATCTAAATCAATTCATATTATTGTTCATTTTTTTATAATAATTTCATATAGCAAACAATGTATTATTCATATAAAACGTTTAATTTAAAATACAATACAATTGTGAAATTCGGTTATAATTAAAATCGTTTTTGTTATATGCTCGGGTTGTGTCCTTGAAACACTTTCAATTAAAAATGTTATTTTGGTTGGCTTGTAAAGTTTGTATGTTCTCAAATAGGTGGAAATTATCACATGATATATAAAACATAACAAAATATGACAAGTAAACAAATGAATTTATATTATGTAAACTATTGTGAGATTACATGAGAGTTGAATAAAAATATTTTTTTCTATTTTTAGTAACAAACATGTATGTCATATGTAAAGTAGGGTAATGATAATATTTCAAAATGAAAAGTATCAAATGCTTCATTCTGCATAAGATTGGTAAATATGCTACCATCAAACTTTCCGTACAAATATTATGTAAAAAATGTATTAAAATTATTTCTTTGTCGGAATCAAATTCTAACAATCAAAACATTTTCAGTGTAATAGTCACCCAGTTAGAAAGAAATTCAGTTCATACTCTTCCCTACTTTTCCTCAATTCTTATGCTTACCGTGCAGTCAGTTATTGATTTTGGAGCAGATTAAAACAATATTATGCCTAAGAAAGGTTATTTTTTATCGTAAGAAAGGGAAAACATGTATTTTATAATGTCGTAATCATAGATTAACAAGATATAAGATGCTTTCTACCTTAAAAAAAGCGTTGAATGTGGATTTTTTTTGCGAAAACAGAAGCAAAACGAATTGGAATTTTGACGTCCTGAATACTAAATCAATATAACTGGACTAAATGCAAATAATAAAATAAATAAATTAAAAAAAAATAATAAAAAGCTTTTAAAAATTAAAACTGATGTATATTGATAGTATTATTGCGTTAACGAACATGCTTTCATATTGGAGTTATCATACAGTGTTATTAATGATGGTTGACTATAAAAGTACAATCTGACAAAATTTAAAATGTTACTACGGCCTTTATATATTTTTCACAACGACATAATTTTTATTGTAAGAAAAGGTTGTTGCATTACAAAAAGGATGTATCCAATTTTAGACGCATGTTGTTTCTGTTGTTATCAATTAATATTAACGATATTAGAAAAAACACAACAATAAGTCTGTATGGCCGTTTTTGTTGTTGTTTTTTATTAAACGTTCCTTATTTGAAGAAAAACAGAACAATATAAACATTAGGACAATTCCTATTTCTTGGCATTGATTTACTCGCAGAAAGGTTAGGAAATGTACATACAGTTCACTCAGGAATCTCTCTGGTAAACAGTTTTTCCTGTTGAAACATGAATCATTATTTTACTATTATTTGTCTTTACGCTTTCCGCTTCTTTTGTAATCAATATAAGCAGTACTGACGTATATTACATATGGTGCTTATATCTTGCATAAAGAATGAGACAAGGAACGCTCATTAGTATAAATATTATTACTTACTGACCCGCTGTATATTCATCAAAAATGTCATAAAAAATGTGTATGTATTGACCGACTGGTTTCTTTACTCATCAGAATAATGGTACTTCATTAAAGACCTTTCAATAGTTTCTCTTGAAAAATGACATTCAAGAGTAAAAATCTCACTGCAAGAAAACTCAAACAATGATATAATGATCAAATTCAATAAATTGTTGCAATTATGATTTTCTTTAAATACTTCTTTACATGTTTTAAATAATTCTAGCCACTCGTTTAATTTTTCTTCTATGTCATTGTAAAAAATGAAGAAACTCAAGAAAATATCTTTGAATGCAAAGTATCTTAATTTTACTTTAATATATTGCAAGTATTTAAAAGCAAAATATGACTCTAAAAATGATAAAATTATACTAATAGCTAAATTCTGTTTTCTTCATCTCATTTATGAATTATTTCATTCTATTCCAGAATGAAACCTATCCTTCTTTATTTGTCCTAGACTGACCTATACTCCTATAATCTAACAATCACACTTTCCTGTTTCACACACAAACAAATGTAATACAAATTAAAGTCAGGTCATGCACATACCTCTGGTGTCATGGAATTCCAATCTGATTACTGATTATAGTATACTTTTGTGCTCCGTCGACAAAACATAAATAGATAGACAGCAGGGAATGTTTCTTTCTTACATATTTGTATGTTTGTTCTATATGATAAAATGTCTTATATGTAGACGAAGATCACAAAATATTAAATGGAAATTGACTTTTTCATACCACGTCCATAGTTGCTAGGAAATTGGTCAAACTTGTTGTAGAAAATTGTTTGCTGATTACCTACTCTGCAATCATTTACGCCACTTATTTTGGATATGAAGCTTTAAAACTCCTAGAAAATACCTTGTGACTTAAGAATAGTTGTTTCTTGATTCTATAGAATTTTCTATACAAGATGTTATGTTATGTAACATGTAATTATTTGTTTAAATTAACTGTTTTAATACAATAAACTGAACAAGCTTTTTAACTAACAATAAGAAGCATTATAAGTGTTCTTAATGTCGTTCTTGAAATTCTTATGACATTAAATGTTTACAAATTGTCCTTGAAATATTTATGACATTAGGTTAATGTTAACATGTCTTTAAAGTATGTTTTTTTCTTTTCTTATAGATATGTAACAATTATTTCATTCTATGCCAGAATGTAATCAATTTTTTTTTTAAACAGACCATTAATTTTATCGAAGATTCTTGTCAGATAAAGGTCTGTGATATCATACAAAGACAAAAGAGAAATGTAAAAATAGATGGAAGTTAGGTTATGCATATAACTGTGCAGATTATTTTATATTTGACAAGACTAGAGGCATACACGAAATTTTGTTCTGAATATAAATTGGCCACTACCAACATTTTATTGTGATGGATACGAATGAATATTGCTTTATTTTTTGGTAGCTACATATCTGTTTCACTTCGTGCCTGAAATAATGCACGGACGGGCACTTGAGGTCTTCCTCCACGTGTAGAGCTGCAAAATCGCCATATGACCTATACTGTACTGGCGCGACTTCAAACCCAACCCAAGAAAGAAAGAAAGAAAGAAAGAACAAAAGAAAGAAAGAAAGAAAGAAAGAAAGAAAGAAAGAAAAAGTTAAAAATGTAATAACGTTGTATACGTTTTGATGTATATCAAAAACAGTTTTCCTTTGATAAAAGCGAAGTTCGTGTAAAACTTCTCGCATATTTATGGGAATGTTTTCTATTCGTGTAACGATTCTCGATCCCCATACAGAATACATGTTTATTTGACAGCACTAGACAGGTTATATATAAACCACAGCCTCAGTGTCCGGCAGCAATTCCATGGAATAAATTGACCAGAACTAATGAGGAAATAAAATAATAGAAGCTTTTGTACAGTCTCGTGATGGTATCGCACTAAATTTGCAGCAACACAATTTTTGTATCAATACCGTCATTGCTTGATAATCATTGATAAAATATATTGTTTTGTACACGCGATACAGTAACACGAATCTTCATTTGAAGTGTTTTCGTCTTACTATTGAATACGATTTTAATAGACAACAACGAATGTCTCTTTCATTGTCATTGTTCCTCTTTTCTTTTTGACACTTTGTTCTATATGATAAAATATCTTATATGTAAACGAAGTTTGCAACATATTGTCTAGAAATTGACTTCTTGATACAACTTTCATAGGTTTAATTTTTCTAAATTCAAAATTTTACCATTTCATGCTTAAATGTTGAATTCTGCTTAAGCCGGTGCTAGGGGGCGTGTACGGTAGTTTGCATTTGACATGCCGTCCATGAACAGGCTTAATCAAACTGAGCCTGCAGCATTTTCAATTTTGCCGTTTTTGGTTTTCTTTGAAGATTCTTATTTTCTAGATTTTTTTCCAGGACGTTTCCAGAAAATCGAATAAAATTGTTGTAGTTACTATAAATAGATGAATTCTATCAAACTAAAAAGTACTATATCAGTTAATACATCTTTACTGCTACCAGGTCAATTAACAGCAATATTTATTAATCAATATCTTCTCAAGATAGCGTATGATTACGCCAAATGAGTCTTTCAGCAGTAAATTGCGCGTTGATTACGTACATTTTCAATCATTTACGCCAAATGTTCTGGCTTTGTAGTTTTAAAGGAACATAGAAAAATAACTTTCCTGCTAGAGGACAATGATACAAAGTGAGTTTAGAATAGTTGATTGCTGATTCTGTAGAATATTCTGCTCAAGATTTAATGTTTTTAAATGTTTGTTTCAATTAATTGTTTATATGCAATACCTCGAATAAAGCTTGTACTAAAACAAAACGCATTACCAGTGTTTTTGATACCTTTCTTGAAATTCATAAGTCATTAATTGTTAACAACGAAAGAAACAAAACAACTATACATGTAGACTTTAAAAAGCCCATACATTTTTCTATGTTAAATACAGATGACCGATATTATGCTAATCAGTTCTTTTGCATTTGTCCTCCTGTTAATATTAAATGTTTTTGACAAAATGTTATATAAATTAAAGGTAATTTAAATTAGAAACTAACTTTTGTATACTGCCTAACTTGATTATTTAATATAGTTTTAGAGCTATGTTTACAGACAAATAAAGGCAATGTTTATTATTATAATGTAGGGTAGAAAATGTTGCTAACTGGATACTTGTGTATCACAACATATGGTTTTCAGCTTGGTAAGAACCAATCATATTTTTCATTATGGTGCCAATGACTTTTGAAATTTGCTTCCGCCTATTATCTGACAAAATACAAAGATTGAGTAATATTGATCGCTTTCTACATCAGGATATGTTTCACATTTTCTCTTAAACAGTAAAGGCTTATTTCCATGAATATATATTGAGGAACTTAAGATTCTACTTTGATAAAATCAATTCTTTGAGCTAAACATCTAAAAACAATGGCAATGCAAATATAAAACGTACAAGATATCATTTTATTTTGTTATTTTCCCTCATTTTCGTATACTTACAATTAAAATTCATAAAATTTCCTTCATAGAAACGTGGTCTGTTATCTAAAAAATTTCTTAAATTGCATAATCAACTTCAAATGTAATTTTTATGAATATCATTTTTCCTGACAATGTTAAAATGTTAATTCACCAAAATCACAACTATACGGGTAATATGACTGAGACTCACGGGAAATGTTCAATGTCGCAATTTCTTAAAAGGAAATATCACGAATTTTCTTCTCTAAAATTAAATTTTTTTTCTAGATTTTCGACTGATTCCCTTGAGTAAAGAAAATAAAAAAGGAGGAACATCTGATTTGAAATACAACGGGCGTTGCTTCCATTTTCGGGTGATAAGAATTTTCCTCAAAATTTTTGATCTCGGACATTGAGTCTTACCGTCAGTTGATATAGAAGTCATTAGTAATTGTATTCGGCCACTTGCGTAGAAATTTGTAGTTACTTGTTAACTATCCAGGAAAGTCGGCTGGCTGGACTAATCTCCTACACGTATCGTAAATGTCTTGAAATCGACGTAAAAAACAAACAAAACAAAGATAAATAATAACAACTTAGCTTAATCTGTATAAAAACACAACACTTTTTACATTGCTATATACCCATATATTTATAAAATATCAAGGTTTATTTAGTAAAAACCGCCATTTTTTTACATTTGTGTTTAATTAAAAGCAAAAATATCTTATCATCTTAAATAAAATGATGTTACTTTAGTATTATAAGTTTAAAACTGATTTGTATATTAAGATATTATCAAACTTTTTGTAAATGTAAAATATTTACTTTAATTTACGTCAAAATTAAATTCTAAGTTAGAAAACCCGAAATAAACAGTTCTTCAGACAAATGATGCATTTTGAAAAAAAAATACTGAAATGTATTATGTGTTGTTGTATATCGTTTAGTCATTATGTAGAATTTTATAAATAATCCACCGTTATTTAGTTCGCATTAGTGTTTTATTATTCCTTATTTAAAAAATTAAATTCATACTTTATTATTTCAAGAGTTTTGGTTTTTGAACTGATTACAGAAAATGAGAGATGTTGCAATTTTCATTATTGTTTTCCAGGATTGGTATCAATGGAACGGAACCAAACATGTTATTTCCATCAATAAATCTTGTTTTCATTGCCCTCGAGGAATAAGAAACCTTTCCAGAATGTCTGTAAATTTCATTTAGAAAAACATGTATTTTATTAAATACATGTTGAAGCTATCCAGTGTCAATGTGAAAGGTGTACCATAATGCTAGTAATACATTTTGAAAAAAATATGTTCTGCTTTAAATTATAAGGCTTATATAATAAAATGATATATTTTATTTGTAATGATGTAAACATTTTATAACGTCAAAATTCATGCTGCTATGTCACTATTTATGACGCTGTAGTAACGATATATCGACATACTCTTCTGTTTTTAATTTTTTAGATAATTAAATAAAAAAATAACATGCTTACTGTTAATCTATCAACTAATTATTTTCATTTCACACCTTATGAATGAAGTCACCTTTCGCTTGCTTGCCAAGTTGTCGCCCATGAGCGGCTACCCGATATTCCGATCTGAACCGGTAACAAATGTCAAATATTTTGTCGTGCAAATTCTACCATATTTTAACTACACTAAGTTTACCTTAATAAATTGATTTCCATGGAAAAAAACCATTTCATCCGTTACAATATTGTTACAGTTACAAAATAATGATCTGTTTTATTCTTTTTATTACCTACCAAAATATTCTGTAATCATTTTTATCAAATGTAAAAAAGTAATCTATGTTACTTATGAATATCCATCCATACGTGTTAAAGGTACATTATGTCTTAGAAATGAATAAATTTGTTCTTAAAAAAACATTGGTTTTATAACATTTAAATAACGGGTTAAATGCATGTTAGATGCTAATTACTTGAAGAAAAGTAAAACTGCAATGATTGGTCATAAAATCAGTAAAATGTAAACAAAGACTTCCATACAAGTACAAATTACTAAAGTAATACAACTGTACTATTTACCAGAAAGCAACAAAAGGAAAGATGGTTCAGGAAATTGACTTATGAATAATAAAACAATATCTGAGGCATAATGGACCTTTATTGACAATCAATTGAACTTAATGTAAATTGCAGACATAAAGTATTATTTCATGAAAAAAGTGAAACTTCATCTTTTTTTAACTCAAATAATTTAACTTTATTTTATACAACATAATCATTTTAAAACTCTACGTGGTAATAATAACAATTTGAATCAGAGAAAAAATACAAAAGAATAAATAATTTGAACAAAAGTAATAAATTAAAAAAAAAATATTTAAAGTGAATTTTATACTCCCAATCATTACGTACGATATTTTGCATAATAAGACAAATATCTGGATGTTTGTTTTTTCTAGACAGACCATTAACTATATTGTGCTTTCCTGTCAGATTATTGTCGGTTACATCATACAAAAAAAAAAAGGAATACATAGTGAAACTATGCACATACCCCTAGCGTCATGCAATTCTAATATCTTAGATAATAATGTTGTATATGAAATGAATGAGGGTAATATTTCTGTCCACAATATAATTAGAGACTGTCTCGAGATATTTTGTCTTATTATAAATTTTCTATATTTTAAATAGTAACCAGTAAGCTAAAACCTCAGTTCTTCGACAACTCTTTATTCCAATACCATTTTTAAATATCTACCAATACATGTCCTACTATTGTATGTTAACGAAGACGAAGTGCTTCATATTCCCTAGCTTGTTTCAACTTACATGATCAAATAATAGGGTATTGCACTTGAAGAATTTTATTTACAAACGTTTGCTATGTTAACACCATTAACTGTATTATTTCGCTAATGCTTTACAAAAAAAGTCTAATACAAAATACAAATAATAGAATTGACATTTAACAAAACAAAAAAAATCGGTAATGTTTTGTTACTTTGTCATAAATTTGACATTTTATGTAACAATACGATGTTATTGTTATTTTTACGGAAAAGCTAAAAAAGGACGTAAAGAATATAAGTTAAACACGTAATAATGCAAGTATTAGCTAGGATTAGTAAAATAAGCTTTTTTGCCGAAAGAGGAAGATGAAAGCAAAGTTTGCTTAAAACGTCTGGCATATTTATTGGAATGTTTTCTATGCATGTAACGAACCTTGATACTCATACAGAATACATGTTTTTATTGACAGAACTAGACAGGTCATACATTAACCACAGCCTCTGTGTCCGACAGCAATTCCGTGGAATTTATTGACCAAGATTAATGAGGGCTTCTAATGTTAAATTGTTTTTATATAGAAACGGTTTTGGTTATATTTGGGAACAGCAGCATGTTTCAAATATAAAGTTATTTTTAAAACAGCTCGATTTAAGGCTTAAAGATCAGTATTTACAAGATTGGTCTGCTGAATGTCATTCAAATGCTAAACTTACGTCTTATATTAATTATAAATCAGTGTTTGAGTATGAAAATTACCTTGATATTGTTGACATCAAGAAATTTAGGAATGCTTTAGTAAGTCTTCGGTCATCATCACACCCTTTAATGATTGAAAAAGGGAGACACGTAGGTATTGATAGAAATCAAAGATTTTGTTTCTTTTGTGAAGACCAGATTGAAAATGAATTTCATTTTATTTTAGTTTGTTCAACTTATAGTCATCTAAGAGAAAATTATATTAACAAAAAATATTATAATAATCCAACTTTGAACAAATTTCATGTATTAATGTCATCCAGAAAAGAACAGACAATAAAATGTTTAGCTATGTTTATTTATTATGCTCTAAAGCTGAGGTCATCATTATTGCAGTGTTAACATGTTGATTAATTTTAATTTTTATGTCAATTGATTATAGCAACAATCTAGATTATCTATATTTTATACTATTTTTTATGTCAATTGGTTATAGCAACAATCTAGATTATCTAGATTTAATACTTGAAGGTAATCTCCCTTATTTAAGGGCATATTTGAATTAATACAACCTTGTTCCTGTTTTTTCTTGTTTTTCGTTTCTTCAAGATGCAGGAACAGGCAAATTAAATAGTCACTCTTTATATTTTCGTTTTTATAAAACTACTTATTTACCTGTTTATATATGTAAATATGTTGATTACTGTAGATTTTCATCGTATTTGTGATTTTGTGTTATAATATGTAAATATGTTTTGTGTTTATTGTGATTTACGAGTCTTGCTTGTTATGTTAATTACTGTAAATTTCCACTTTTTTTGTGATTATGTATTATAATATGTAATTATGTTTTATGTTTATTGTGATGTATGGGCTGGTGGCCTGAATCATCTTAATAAAGAATTGAATTGAATTGAGTAACTGGATCAATGAAAGTAAATGTACAACATGATTGTTACAAGCTTTTGTTTATGTCGCCATTATTCTTTGCTGCGACATGATTTAGTAAAAATGCTGGCATTGCTTGAATTTCATTTGAAAAAAGACAAGACATGTCAGTCAATCAAAGTAAAGTGATACGAAAAATGCTTTTGAAATTTTTACATCAATAAATGGCATAAGAATGTTTGATTTAAAAAGACTATAGCGAACATTTCTGTCTTACAAAACTTTTTTTCTAAACAATAATTCTTATACCTTAAAATTACCTGACTGCATAAAGATAGAAAAACGAATGCAATTGGTTGAAAACTATAGATGTGTTTTTAATAGCTAAGAGTAGTAGTAGTAGTATTGGTAGTAGTAGTTGTTGTGGTAGGAGTAGTGGTATATAATTATAAAATCAAAATAATCAAGTAAAATTAGAAGCTGCAATTAAAAATAAACTATATAGTAACATATTGAATAAATTATTTTTACATTACTGAATGGCATCATGTCAAAACTAGATTTGTTTCAATATCTGTCTTCAAAGATTTTGATTGGTCTGCTAAATTCATGATAATAATATTTGGCTTTTGGGATAAAAACGTGCATATTTCTCCTCCTCTGAATGCGACTGGCATACAGTTGGTTTTAATGGCCTCTTGCAAAACAGAATGGAACAGCTACACAGTTACTTTAATTTTAACGTTTAATTAAATAATTCAGTTAATATTTGAACAAATTGTTACTGTAACAATGAATGTTTTATAACGTGTCTATTTTTTCTTGCTTTTTAGTAATCTTACATACTCGAAGAAAAAGCTAGCCAAAAAACTTCATAATGACATCAAAAGGAAAAATCAATTATTTTAATAAAGGAATAAACGGATGTACATTTTGTGTTTAAGTAAGTTACCGCATGCTAAAACATGATTTCTTTCCATTTCCGGCCATGAGTTATTTAGGATATTGATTTTGGTGCTCGGCTTTCAATGATTATTCATGAGCAAAATAAGAACAAGCTTTGGGGATTTAAATAGGTCTCTGGAACTGTTTGCAAAATGGTTTTTATCACAGGAGAATAATGCCCTCTATTTCAAATCCTTTCATATATATCACGTGATGTGTTTTGATATTGAATGATACAGAACAGCCCATGCCATAGACTAGCAATTGAAACCGTTTTATATAATAACACTTTGAAAAATCTAGTTCATGATAAAGGCTTAAAAAATGCGAAGTTTTTATAACTTTGTTCAACTTATTTCAATATCTTTTGGTTTAAATCATTAATGAAAGTAAAACATTTATAAAGGTAACAAATAAACAAATACTTTCTAACAAATGTATTTTAGGACTTAAGTATTTCTATAAGGTTGGTTTCAAAAAGGAAAATTTGCATTTAAACTACCCAGCTAGCAATTGGACAGGTTTTTTGTAATCGAATGGCATTTCATATCATTATATTATA
The DNA here is from genome assembly GCF_026571515.1 of Ruditapes philippinarum. NCBI lineage: Eukaryota > Metazoa > Mollusca > Bivalvia > Venerida > Veneridae > Ruditapes > Ruditapes philippinarum. Next base: position 277,095 of record NW_026855379.1, read on the forward strand.
TCTTTTAAATAAGTCAATCGTTTTTATCTTTCTATAAACAGTATATCTTGCTAATTGTTTATCTTGGCTTTTTCACGAGAACAATTCTTCCAAACAGAAAATCTTTGAAAAAACATTTGTTATCTAGTTAAGTTACCATTTTAAACAGCTTTAAATGTCTGATGCCGTTTTAATGCTGGTGTCGTTTAAGAGCTTAAAGCAGCACGCCTCCAGATTCATGTTAATTTTCATGAAAAGTTTGAAAATATATTTTGAAGTTAAATACCATACAACAATAAAGCTTCATTTAAAGAGAACTTTTACTGAACTAACTTCAAAGGGGGATAATCAGACATGGTTTAAAAGTGTTATTAAAGTTAACAATTCATGACTTATTTTCTTCTTTTGCTTTCATTACATTTTTAATTTTCTCTTTTAACAACATGACCATTTTAACAGACTTACTCACCAGTATTATAGATTTTGGGTCTACATTCTTAATGTTCTTTAAGTTTCATCGTCCGTCATTTTTTTCCATACAACGAACACTTATTGCTATGCTTAATAATTATTCATCAATGACTTTTTAAACTGACATGTTTATTGAATATTTCATTTAATACTTACAATGGCATAACCAATGGATTTGTCTTGCTTAAGATGTTTCTGCGAAAATATTTGTTGTAATTTTACAGGATTGTTTTTAATATCAAATTAAGAAGAGAGTCCCAAAAGAACGCAGAAAACGCCCATGTCGTTAGCATAGAAATATATATTTATAAAACGTACAAGTTTCCCATCATTCCCTATTTTCAATATTAGTGTAGCAACAATTTCTCTGTTGTTGCTATCGGGAATAATTATATCGTAATAGTTTCTTAAAAGCGTCTTGCTTCGAGAGAGAATTTAAAGTTGGGCAATACTTAATCAAAGAGCCTATAAAAACAGAAGAAATATTGAGATGCAATTACTTGGATACGGAAAAATGAAATACAAAATAGAGTAAAATCCCAATTATTATAAAGATGGAAGCGTAATTACAAGCGGCATGTTTTGTAACGTGTAAAGTCGATAATTATTAGGTGTTATAATGTAGAACAGGAAAAATGCATTACTTTGAGCCTTTGATAAAAAAGAATTGGATATTTTATTGTAACAATTACTGCTTTATACTAATAACCTGATATCAGCTTCCATTCATTTCACAAACAATTTAAACCGCAGTTTGGAATCCAATGGAATTTTGAAAGAATGTTTTGATTTCAGGAACCATCCCCTATGCTGTTATTAATATTTTATAAAATCATATAGCTCACTCATGCGATTTACGATATATAAGTTTATTGATCGTACAGAAATGTTGTATAAATAATAATTATTACGTTATTATTGGAAACAAAGAAACAGTGTGAAATGAATATTTGACATTTAATGCTTACATTAAAAAACTAACAATTTGGCGAAAGGTTTCAGTACAACGGGTTGATGTATGTATAGCTTCCAGATACTTACTTATCTAAGAAGTAGAAACATTTAAATTGCATGTTATCAATTGCGTTTTTATAATATTATGTTTATCTTTTCACAAAATAATAAAAGGTTGTTCTAACAATATTCTTGGCATATAGAAATTGATACATAGCATACCAGTGTTTCGTGCAACGTCTTTCATAAAAATATAATGTCCGAAAATAGTTTGAAATAATTGACAGAGAGGCTATGGTTAATTAAGGACATGCCTAGAGTTGCTAAGATATTAACAGCACTCACGTCAGTATGTCAACACTTGACGACTTTTTACATCAACTCCAGCAATCATAATTGTGAACGAAAGTTCAAGAGTATCACAGCAATTTAACAACGCTGAGAAGAAGTACGCGGCAAATTTATGCATAACACTTTGATGTCCTTACTATAACCGAAGAAACTATATTCTATACAAATCCGAGTTTTTCTCTGGTTTCCTTACAAGTTACCTTAACCTCAGCCATGTCCAAGTTGGTATAAAATCTTTAATAATACATATTCATGATGTCAGATATACATGTCTGTGCAAAGCTTTACTTTAAACCTGTATTTAATCTTTGTATAAGATCACCAACATTTATCTTAATTAAACCTTGGCTGCATTATTACGATTTTGCATAATTGTTCCAGGAGTAAATTACTAGTTTTTTAATCAATTACGCCACTTACTCCAAATATACAGTTTTAAAAATCCTAGAGAAATACCTTATATTACAATTCAAAATGCATTTACTCTTACTCCTAACATAGAGGACTCATGTTTTGCAGATTTACTTTTTCTTGGCATGCATAAATAATTTCGGAATGGGAGAAAAATGCTTTGGTCTGTCGATTCAAATTTCAAGTCTGCATATTTATGAGACAATATAGAGATAAATCAGCGGTGCAGGGTCTAAATAAATATATGACTAGATACCGGATTCTGTTCTTTACAAGCAAAGCACAAAAACATATTTTAGGAACTAAACTACCTGTAGTATGGACGAAATAAAAATCACCTACCTGTCCTCCCCACAAATAATCCTCTATCTTTAAAATTCTATACTGAAACCGGAAAACGCGATACTGTAACACGTTCACTACGGTGGTGTAAGAAGCTCAAGGTTTTGTTTGAAAAAAACAGCTTTTATGTTGAATGACTTCAAGCTGATTAAATAACAACTGGACAGTAATCACAATTTCTACTACAATCGTTTAGTCTAAAGTTTACAGCATTTTATTTATAAGTACTGGTCAGATTTCTTTTAAAATCCAAGGTCATAAGACTAAGCCATGAAGTGTATCGTGTTTTTATTTTTTGCACTGCTATTTTGTATGCCGTTTAAAATGTTAAATAGAAAGTAATAATTAAAGTTTACAGTCAGAAATGAGTTCCTAATGACATTTCTTAAATCATTCATGTGTTTTGGGTATAAGCCCCACGAAATGAAAATTGATATACGATATTGTTAAATTTATGCCTGTTTACATATCTAACTTAGTGACCTTTTGTCAAAATAGGATTGCTTTTAAGTTTCGTAATTAAAATATTAAGAATAATGATCGTTCTATTCGGCTTCCAATGAATATTCATTAGGAAAATAAGAACTGCTTAAGAATATTTAAATACGTAAATCTCTGGAACTGTTTGAAAAGCGGCTTTTATCATATGAGAATAATATATAAATAGCACGTAGGTTTGTGTGTAATAGTTTCTTGCAAGTTAAGGATATTTGAGTTATTCTTACCCTTAGTTCAATTTTATTACAATTTCAGAGTTGAGCTGTGTTTTAAAATTATCAAATTATGAAACACGTCAAATGCTGATAATTTCTTCTATATTAGTGATTTTGACAACAGAACGGATCATCCTTTTCAAGAAAGGTAAAATATTGCAAGCCAATATCCAACACGTTCGGACAATGTCTTTAACTTGACGTCCCGTGCGAAATACGCAAGATAGTATCAATGTGTGATCAATTTGCCTTTTTCTATGAAACTCTCGTTTCATGTAGACTTATTGAAATGTCAAGCAGTAAAGCATATGAGGGCTAAAGGGTAAAAGTTCCAATAATTACGCATTATTTGCATTTTAGATAACACATACGTAGTTACTATCAAAACTTCTAGCCACAAGGCAATATACGTCATTACGATTGTTCTTATTTCTATTTTAAAAGTCTAAAGTTTGCCAACTTGCGCACCTAAGAATTTTAAGGATTTTTGTTGTTTTAAAACTTGTTCTTGTTTTAACCCTGACGCGATATATACACCTTTTAACGCATTTTTACCCGCCCCTTTTTGGTGTCTCAAGTGGTGAAAAATGCCTTATTTAGGCCACCAACACTTGTTTTTGTTTGAGAAATGTTGTTTTAAAAAGTGACCACTTTTTCGGCATGGCCCCTCAACCCAAAGCTACATCAGGGGGTTGCCAGAAGGGGGATGTGCCCCCTTCTGTTTGGGGGGTTTGAAGGGGGCGGAGTCCTCCTCATCGCCAAGAAAATTTTGGACATGTGTGAGGCTAAAAATGACCCCAGATCGATCAAAAGGTAACGTGTAACCAACGCTGAAAAGCATTTGACTCTATCTCAATCCATAGAGAAGTTGCAGCGCTTTGAAGTCAATTTTGATGGAAAAAATCAACGCAAAATAGTGATTTTTGGCAATTTTGAGATGTCCCGTCGTTGCCATGGTAACAGAAAATTTAAATCTGAGCATGTTGTTGCGTAGGAAATGGTCCAGCTAACATTTGTGCCAAGTTTGATTAGTATTGAAGCAGGTTTTATAGTTTTATAACAATTTGAACTTGTAACGGGAGACTTTTCAATGAAAAAAGCCATTTTTCACAAAATGCTTATGAAGTAATGGGTTGAATGTACTATCGATTAAATACAATCATCTAACATGATTTCCGCGAATCGTTAACATGTTTTACTGATGTCATTCTTTTTAAAATTTCGACATCAGACATCAGCGTGTTTTTACAGCAAGCATGATTTCCTTAACCCGTTGAAAAGAAAAAAGTAAACAAAATTGACGTAATTTGGCGTTTACCTGAAACGGAATATAACCGCCAAGTAATGCGTTTAATGAAACCAACAAAAATGATAAAAAAGCAACACTGACGACGTTAATATGTATGTACAGTTTGCAAATTATACGGGCGTTTGCCAAATTTTAAAAGGAGTTTTGCATGCGATTCGGACGAAAGGAAAGTGTAAGTATCTTAAAGATTAAAGATCAGTAAAAGTTCTGAGCACAGACAACTGACAGACATTCTTTGAATGCGAACGGATACGGTTCGCTTGGTGCCCAGGCTATTTACCAAGGTCGCACGGAATGAAATCATAGCATGAATGTCAAGTGAGAATTTAAATGAATCACGTTGATGTCGGAATGACGTCGTGACTTGCACCGCTCCCTTTGTAATGCAAAGCTTCAACTCTTTGTGAACCCATATCATTAAATGTATGAAATCTTGCAAGTAAATTTAATTTGAATATGCACAAATTTGAAAAGGCTATGATATCTGTTTTTATTCTATTAAAGTATCATTCAAGCTTTTGGGATTGCCGTTGTTTCTACTAAATGTCTAGTTTCTGTTGATTTGTCTCTGTCATATGTCTATGAACAGGCTCAATCAAACCGAGCCAACAACTTTTTCAATTTTGACTTTTTGGAGATCTACATGGACTATGTTTTCTTCTATTCTTTTCTTTACAGCATATTATAACGTACGAATTTTATATTAAAATACAGAACTATCAGGAAGTCATCATGAAATTCTAATAAGACTTCCATCCAGAGATAAACGATCTTAGAGGAAGACGCGTCATCGCGAATAATATGGTATTCAAGTTTCCCGTTTCCCCTGAAATTGATTGAAAAAAACATTGGAATGACCTTATCAAATGACGAAACGTGTCACACAATTGTCAGTGAAATGAGCTTACGCAATCATGCAAGGGTTCACGAATAATCACTGTTAACGAAAAACATCGAATCTTTATGAACTTTTCTTTCATGTATTTAATTATCAGTTTGGAGAAATTCTGGGATGTAAAGAAAATGAATAAAAAGTAGTTCTAATCATTTTACAGCATCAAAATAGAAGACACAGTCACACGTCACTCAATGTAATTTAAAAACAGGAGGAGTGCCATGTTATTAATTTAGAACTTTGAAGAAGTTAGCAAATGAAGATACTTTATTATTTACATATGTGTACAAAATATTTAGCAATGTCGAAGTATTTCAAGTTCAGAATGTTCTTTTTCCCTTAAAATATATTCATAGTATACTTATATGTAAATAACTGAACGATTAAACACGGCAGTAAAGTAATGTACGTTCTTTTATCATTACAAGTTTTTTTCTGTTAATCGAAATCAAAGTTTTGACAGTAATGCTGGTTACACTCATATGGTACGTTATGTCAAGTAGTTTACAGTAGTTTCGCGTAATAGTTTTACTTTTTCTTGTAAACATCAGTGAATAATTGAATGAAATTGTTCCCTAACAGAGAGGCTATGGCTAATTTACGACCTGTATGTAAATATCAAGATAAAAAGTTGTGCGTGTTTTAAGTTGTCTAGCAAAGTCGCATTTTAAAACAGCTGACCCGTATGCCAGAAGTTTTACAATAATTCCTTTTGCTTGACTAATAAAAGTTCATGTATCTTGAAAAAGATATCAATTTGAATTTTTTACTAATGTGGTTGACCATGATTTTGATAAATACGATCGTGCATACTATACATGTATATTCCAGCCTCTAGCCATGAAGTATTGATATTTTAAGATGTTAAAATGACCTTTTCATTATCACTACACGAAATAATACAAAGTTTGCAAAAGAGTATTTGAAACATTTTTCACAAAAGAAATCTTTAATATTCAGCATTTCTTGTTATTAGAAAAAAAAGTGGTTGATTTCTTGTATGAAGAACTTGTGAAAGAAAGAGTGTTGTGCTTTGCATGTATTCAGAATATCAACATCGTTGTAACAGCCTTTGAAGTACAAACAAATGTGTTTTCCAATATGTGAGTCAATTGTTGTTTTTTAAACCTTAAAAGCAGAGATCTCTTGATAACACTGACAAAAGTGAACTTCAAAGAGGATGCAGATTTATTTGAAAACGCTTTTATAACAAAACACACAAAAGACAACAAGTACAAATTGTTACATTTGTATCAGAACAAATTATTGTGTAACTACAGTTAAAATAGACAATATCACAAAGAATATCTATAAACACAGTTCTACATGTTACAAGAATATGAATATATGAAATATTGAAAAAACATAAACAGCAGTATTGTGTGGTATCAGGTAAATAGTTTAAGGTCTGATATAGACGAGGAGTAAAAAGAAAGGAAAAATGAAAGTTTGGAAAGTTAAGGTCATGTTTTTGTTTTCTAATTGTTATAGCTTTGAGTGACTCATTGTGTTTTATTTACGCAATTAATATTATTCTAACATATAACACACTTTAATACCTTAATAACAAGTTTTCCTTTTTTATCGAAAATATCATGATGCGATTGATTTCAATATTGCTTCTTTTTAACGTAGGATTTTATTTCATTTTATTCAATTTCGATTGACTTGTTTTCTTTTTTCCAATAGAAACTACTTTGAACTTTTTCGGGTTTCCGTGTCTTGATTTCTTTCAGGTTTGCCATTATCTGGAATCTATCTGCAAGTTTGCTTGCATCAGTTAGCATAAACCAATCAATAAAATATGTTACATATATGAAGTATTTTGAACAAGCTTTAGTATCTTTTTTGTTAATGTTTTGTTGTTGCTTTTTTCCAGATACTGCCAATATGAGGGTTGCAAGCTCTGTTAGATAGAATTTATAAAGATTATAGTCGACTCAAATGTATTTGATTGATCCATTTTATGAATATTTTGTGTTATCTAGAAGTTTCCAGGCATCAACCATAATGACATAAGAGCAGAAAATAAAAGAGATAAAAAAAAAGAAATTCTTACAAATAAATGTGTATTCATTCCGTTCTTTCGTTAAAGAAGTGTCATTTTGTATGGATATGAAAAAAGTTAATAACTATATGAAATGTATGACACAGTTTACTTACATGAAATAATAAACTTTTGATTATAAATCCTAAATTACGTGGCACTAAATTAAAAGTCCATCCTATAATATACATATCAATCGGATTTTTATTTACAACACAGACAGTAGCTCAGTAAATCTTTAAATTCAGTCCTGAATTTTTCGCTCATGGATGCGTATATAAATGGATTATATATTGTAGAACTCATAGCGACTAGGTGGGCTATGAAGAAAATCAGGCTATAGTACGGGGAATATTTAAATGTCTGATGTAATTCTTGTATGATAAGAAACAGATTTAATGGCATCCAGCAGACGACAAATATCGTAACAACATAAATCATCATTTTGTTAGTCCGGCGTTTCCTTTGTATTTCTCTTTGTTCGCGTTCAGAATCTGTGCTATTCCTTACAATGTCAGACTTTGAACGTCTGTCCAATGCCAGTGAAATCTTCACGTAACAGTATATTATTATACTGCATGGTATCAAATACTGAAGTACCATGTTTGTAAAAGTAAAGGATAGCTGTGCTTGCCTTTTCGGCCATTTTTCTTCACATATAACAGTATCATTCACAATTTTTGTTTTGCTGTAGTATCCCAAAGGCCATGAAATTGCGCTGGACAAACACCAAATGAAAACTACGATAACGAAACACGTACATCGTCCTATTTTTGGTTTAAGAGGGTAAACAATGGCAAAATATCTGAGCACGGCTATGACTGTACATGAAAGAGTTGACACGTATACTAATATACACATCGTCATAGGCAATAAAGCACATAAAAACTCTCCAAAAATCCATGATTCCATAAAAAAAGGCAAAGGCGTAAAAGGAATAGCAAATAAGCCCATCATTATATCAGATGAAGCTAGATTAGCTATATATATGTTTGTTATACTGTGCATTGCCTTCTTTCGAAGGACAACAAAAACGACTAGCAAGTTACCGCTAATTCCAACCAGAAATACTATAATGTATAATATGATGAACACAATTTGAAGAGGTGTGGTTTGAAATAAAATGTCGTACACCATTGTTGCATTTAACTTCTTTTAAATTCTTTGAAGAATTGAACAAGTTTTCATGTAATGTGTTGCTATTTTCGGTTTATCATATAATTATAACATATAATGTTCGCATCTTCATCACAACTTCGTTGCATGTCAGGCTGCCATTGCACTTGAAACTGTAAATAAAGTAATATATACTATCGAGCTGTCGGTAAAAAAGACATGCTAATAGAGCCTTAAGTGTATAAAGCTATACCTGGTATAATATTTTATTAGATAAAAACATTAAAATTAAGTTGTTTTCATAGCCTTATAGTTATTTCTTTAAAGATTTGTAACAAACAAATTTCTATGTTATTTAATATACAAGAGTACTGTAAGATAACATAATAAATGAGCCGCGTCACGACAAAACCAACATAATCCGCGCAGTCTGATCAGGATCCATGCTGTTCGCTTACAAACCCTATAACAAGTAGAGAAACTGATAGCGAACAGCATGGATCCTGATCAGACTGCGCAGATGCGCAGGCTGGTCTGGATCCATGCTGGTCGCAAACGCACTATGTTGGTTTTGTCATGGCACGGCTTAAATGCTATTTTAGTAGGTTTTGCAACGATATCACACATGATCATTTGCTTTCAATAAAATAGACAATTTTCTTTCATTCTAGGTATTTACAATATAAACAATTATTTTTCAATCCACAGACAAACAAATATAAGACTTTATACACTTGAATACTTTACATCATTTTGATCGTTGGAGTTCTTGGAGTGTACAGTTAAACCTGTGTTAAAGACACCTCCGAATAAAAACTACCCTTCAATGAAGACCACTTTTTGACAAACCTTCATTGATAAAAATACAATTAAATACACTACGAATAAAGACCACTTGCCTATAAAGACTATGTAAGGTATGTCCTTTGATGTCCTTTATTCACAAGTTTGACTGTAGCTTGAGAAAAAAATGTTGAGAATCAACAAAAAAATAAACTTTGCGAAATCCTCGATGTTTGCCACTTGTTTCAAATCGCGTAGTTATTCAATATTTTGTTTACGTCTAGAAAGATTATACTTATAACGTACTTATCCCTTAAAAATATCCTTTTTTTTACAGCATTCCTATGTTTCTTTGCAAGAATTCTTCATATGTTATGAACGGGACATACCAACAAACTAAAGCTATGAAATATCGTTATACATATAATTTCTCTTCGTCATAATCTGGTGTAATTTGTTATGAACTTTGTGTATGTAAGTGTAACCTTTAGAGTCGGCATCGGTTGTAGAACGAATAATGGAATTAATTTGATAATTGGAATAGTGACATTTGGAACTTCTAACAAATGCTTACAGAATTTATCTGAAGCAAATTATCATTGTTATATTCCGTGTGGGTCAATATGTAAATGCAATATGAAGTATGTTTTCCAATTTAGCTTGGGATTCCTGATTGTATAAACTATACTTTGGCTTTTAAATGATATCAAAATCATGTGTTTAGTCAACAGATTAAGAATTTTATTCACATTTGAAATGCTTTATACGAGTAACTTCATGTAAAATATGGCTTAAAAGAACTGAAATACGGGCTTATTTAAAAGCTCGGGCAAAAGTAGGAAAATCACCGATACATGTTTGTAATGATATTTGTAAAATTTATGGCAACAATGAACCTTATGTAACTGTTTGAATCTAGTTGAAAATGAAATTGTTCCATAGTTACAAAAAAATCTATAATATTGAAAAAACGGAATCTCTTAAGGACGCCCAACGCGACTATATTGAAAATGTTGCATGCGCGGTTTGATTGAGCCTTTTCATTGACGGTACTGGGAAGTGCAGGTTACCGTCCACACCCGCTTGCACCGGCTTAAATGCAATTCAAAATTTAAACACAAAAATTAATCAGCAGATGTATTCATACGGCGGTTATCATTAAATCTTCAATGTGACACGTTAGTGCCATTTCAAAAGCGGCTTTATACTGTTGGCTGTATAATTCTTAATTTTTCATCTCGATTTCATCTAAATATTGAATACACTTTTGACATAGTAAGCAGGAAAGGTCCAGGGTATTCAGCGAGGTAAGATATAAGCTGGATCAGCATGAACTGTTTTTCAACAATCTGAGAACCTAATCCACAACAAATTCAAACATGCCTAATTCATGGTAATTGACTTTTTCATTTCTACACGTGCTTCACGCGCTTATCTTGTTTAGTTAATATAAGTATACATGTAAAATAGTGTCATTCAATGTGTCTTAACTATTACATAATTATGATATTTGTATTAACCCTTTGAGACAAGCGTCAGATTATTGAAATCCAAACAAAATAAAATAATGTCGGCATATTAAAAGTATTTAAAAACATAAATCAAATTCTGCCTAGTATTTGAAATGAACAAAAACATTTCTGTTGTTGTATGCAATTTTGACAAAATCAGTTGCCTATAAGCTTCTAAGTGGTGCACGTCCAATCATCAATCGTTAACGATTTTTTATAAAGGTAAATATGTTGTTAACAAGTCATTTATCAATGAAACATACAATCTGTTTGCGACCCGCCCTTAAATTGCACAATTTTAGTGGGGGAAAAAATTATGTGCAAATTGAAAAAGCAACACAATTTCATGATGACAATTTAACATTGCATTTACAAAATATATGCAGACGATGTCAATTTTATTTTACATTATACATTGATACATGCACATGAATATGAAAAGAAATGTCAAAAAAGGGTTTAACAAACCTTATCCTGAATAAAAGCTGCTTTTGCTTAAACATTCAAACAAGAACATAAAAGTCAATATATGCGTGTAATTAATTTAAAAATATGTATATTCAGGGTAATAAAAGTGATTGAAAATATGAGTGAATACGCTTTTCATATATAAAAGAAAATAGAAATGCGTAACGATCGTAAATAAGCATATGGAACAGAAGAGTCGGGTCAATTTTGTGAGGAACAAAAAAAGGGAAGAAGTAAATTTTTGAAGCTCTATTAACAGGATTTTGAAATAATTACCATAGTTTCAAAACTGTCACTAGTTTAGTTTTTTCAAACCATTGATAAAAAATATATCTCAGAAATATTTATATGAATTAACAAATATACATGCAGTATTGGTCTGTAGAAGAAGTAAACGTTTTAATTATTGTCTAACTGGTATGACATTGTGCCGCTGGTGTAACAAATGAGACCATGCGATTAAGTCTTCGAGATTTATCATAAATATAAAACAATTAAACACAGTAACTTATTCAAATTTAATTAAAGAAATATTATGTGTATATAAACAGGAACCATGCTGTTCGCTTACAAACCCTATTACAAGTAGAGAAACTGATAGCGAACATTATGGATCCTGATCAGACTGTGCGGATGGTGTGGATCCATGCTGGTCGCAAACCCATTATGTTGGTTTGGTCATGGCGCGGCAAACATCCTAATAGTAAAGAAGCTGATTGTGATGTTTAATGAATAAAGAAGTTCCTCTAATTATGGCTACTTGTTTGTGGATTCAATTATTTAATTAAGAAGCTGTTTTTTAAGTTTTACTGAGGCTTGCGAATATTCTGATATGAATTATGTTTGTTTGTTTCATTTTACGCTTTTTCCCAACAGAATTTCAGTCATATAACGGTAGGCGGGTAGTTTCCTAACCATCGTTCCTGGAGAGTTACACCAGTACTAGACTACCTTCGCGCTAAACTACCAAAGCATCTCCCGGGGATCGAACCGACGCCAGAGAGGTAACTGGATTAGAAGTCATCGACTCTAACCCCTCGACCACGGAGGAATTATGAATAGCATATGTTTGAATGTTTGAATTTTATATGCTTTAAATAGAAAGGTGGTCATATATCAAGACTTCTTGAAATAATAGAAAATAAAATGTAGTTGAAAATCTTAAAATTGGTCTTTTCTTGAGATGATGGAAAGTGCAAGATTTCTAATGCCCCCTGTCACCGACCTTAGATCTCTCATGCCCCTTGTCACCGACCTAAGATCTCTCATGCCTCCTGTCACCTACCTGAGATCTCTCATGCCCCCTGTCACAGACCTAAGATCTCTCATGCCCCCTGTCACCGACTTTTGATCTCTCATGCCCCTTGTCACCGACCTAAGATTTCTCATGCCCCTTGTCACCGACCTAAGATCTCTCATGCCCCCTGTCACCGACCTTATATCTCTCATGCCCCTTGTCACCGACTTAAGATCTCTCATGCCTCATGTCACCGACTTAAGATCTCTCATGCCCCCTGTCACCAACCTAAGGTCTCTCATGCCCCTGTCAACGACCTAATATCTCTCATGCCCCCTGTCACCGACCTAAGATCTCTCATGCTCCCTGTCACAGACATAAGATCTCTTATGCATCCTGTCACCTACTTAAGATCTCTCATGCCCCCTGTCACCGATCTATGATCTCTTATGCCCCATGTCACCGACTCACCCCTCACCGACCTGAGCGGATACCTATTTAGGATTTGTATGACGACACGCAGTATCGTATACACAACATAAATTATGTTTTTAAAGTAGTAAAGTAGTAAGATTGTATTTATTCAAACTATATCAGGATAAAGGCAAAGAATCTGCAAGACAACTTCAGATTCAATAAGCGGATATTACCAAAGGCAATAAATAAAGAATTTGAAAGGTCATATGATACTTCCACCCTGCTGAATCAAAACACTAAGTTGCACTGGTTCAATGGTTTGTTTTTTAACATGATGAATACACCATGTTTAGTAACAGACTTAATTAATGTCACTTATTCATATTTTAACTCAATGACCTCCTGTCAAACATGATTTCTTTTCATTTCCGCCTGTAAGATATTTTACTGAATTATATTGAGTGTTCTGCTTATGTTACAATGATTATACATGAAGATATGAAGTTTAAACATACTTTGGTAAAAACAGTAGATGTTTTGCAAAACAGAATAGAACAGCTTAGCAGCTTTAGCGCTATTTCTATAACTGTGAATATGATTGTTAAACTAAAAGATAAATCAATCTTATTTTATAGAAATAAAGGAAATAACCAATGCTAATTTTTATATTTAAATAGGTTACCTTATGTCAAATTTCCGGCATGAAGTTATTTAGGATATTGATTGCTTTGCTCGGCTTTCAATGATTATTCATGAGCAAAATAAGAACAAGCTTTGGGGATTTAAACAGATCTCTGGCACTTTTTGAAAAGTGGCTTTTATCACAGAAGAATAATGACCTCTTTTCCAAATCCTTTCATATATATCACGTGATGTGTTAAGATATTTTGTAACAAAACTGTCTTTTCCTTGGTCTAGCACTTAAAATCATTTTAATACAATCGATGAAATGAAAAATCAGGTTCATGTTCATAAGTCATAACATGCCAAGTTTTCAGAAGTTTATTCAACTTATCTAGAGATATTTTAACTTACCATTTTTGAAAGCGAAAAATTTATCATGGTATAATAAGGAAAGTAATTCCTGATACAATGCTAAACAGGTAACATACGTAATACTGCAAATAACAATGGCAAATGATTAATGTTTAGTATCATATAGTTTAAATCTTGTAAAAATATCAATTATACAAGGTTAAATCCGAACTACATTTTATCTTATACGACGCCCTTTTGGGCGGACACATTTTTATTTATTATACATAGCACACATTTCAAAACAGATATCTGTAAATAGCATAAAGACAATAGTTGAGCATTGCCAGATCCAATAAACATTATAATCATTAAACTTTCCCGGTCAAAAATGAAAGAAAAATAAACAGCACACTGCTACTACAGCAACAATAATCTTATTATTTTAGAGTAGAAAAAAAGTAATATATTTTAGTTTCATGAATAGTATGTTTAATAAGTATGTTCATCAGGGACTCTATCAAATTATTTACAGCACCATTTTCCTCAATGTGAACAATAAGTAACGTATTTGCCTAGTTTGAATACTTCACATATCATATGATATCGTATGGCACAAGATAAAAAAGACAACACGACCAACAACAGACTTAATTTTAAATCTTGAATTTACAATAAAGTACTGAAATTATTTAAAGTTCTAATAAGCTTCACTTAAATGACCTCACTATCATAACATATTAAATGTATTTTATCAACTATGTTTATTATAATATAGTGAACATATTTCCTGCAAAAGACCTGTGGATTTATATCATTTTCGTTATTTTGTTAATTATCACATTTCATAATAAATTTTGATCAAATTAGGACTGGAAAACAAGTTATTCCTATAATACAGACAGCGAAAGGAATGTTTAGAAGAAATGTCGGTTGACGAATTTGACATAGACAAATTGCTATCATAAAAGACTTACCCTACTGATGATACATATTTCTACCCATGCGACCATCCAAACCAAGAGCAGCCACTACACCCTTGCGAACCATTGAATCCACTATTCAGTTAGCTTTTAGTATAAATCATTGCCTAAAAAGGTTTTGTTTAGGATGGAAATCCATTTTAAGATTTTTAGGGGTGTAAGTGTTAAGACAATCATAACATGCTTGATTGTTTGTTATGAATGCTAGATCATATCTCGCATGCTTTATTCCAGTCTTACATATTTTAACAAAAATGTTAAATTGTTGTATTGAATACTATATCATTTAACCATATTTCCATGAACAGGCTGTAAAAAGTCTCCCCGTACATTTAATCAATGATGTTATATTTTCGATCCTTGAAGATCGTTCAGCACGACATTATTGTTGTGCTTGTTGTATTTTTAGTTTCAACTTTTCGGCATTTTCTAGTTGGGTGGTTCCAATATTCCTACTTGAATAATGTTGAATCACCCTTAGGATATGTTGCCTGCTTTTTTAAATTTGTCTTTTGACGTCTTATCTGTGATACGCAGGCTTCATAACCTCTGATCCCCTTTCAAAATTCCATTTTATTTAGTTCCGCCCATTGTTTTCTCGTTTAGGGCACACGCTTTTTATTACTTGGGGACCATACGCCGCTTTTCATGGAATGACACGGAAGTGTCACATTGAAGGTTCCATGATAACCGCCATATGAACACATCTGCGGATGTTTCTAAATTCAAAATTTTACTATTTCATGTTTAAATGTTGAATTCTGCTTAAGCCGGTGCTAGGGGGCGTGGACGGTAACTTGCACTTTCCAGTACCGTCCATGAACAGGCTCAATCAAACCGAGCCTGCAACATTTTCAATTTTGCCGTGTTGGGCTTTCTTTAGGGATTCTGTATTTATCTATTTCATCAAACCGAACCTGCAACATTTTCAATTTTGTCGTGTTGGACTTTCTTTAGGGATTCTGTTTTTCTCTAATTTATTGTCACATTAGTGTTATTTGTGCCCTGTGGCGGCTGTAAAAAGTCTCCCCGTACATTTAATCAATGACGTTATATTTTTGACCCTTGACGATCGTTCAGCGCGACATTATTGTTGATGTGTATACATTTTACGTCTTCTTTTTTTGGTCCTTTTCAATTTGGGTGGTTCCAGTATTCCTACTTGAATACTGTATAGTCACCCTTAGGATATGTTGCCTGCTTTTTAATTTTGTCTTTTGACGTCTTGTCTGTGATATGCAGGCTTCATAACCCCAGACACCTTGGGTTGCACTTTCCAATACCGTCCATGAACAGGATCAATCAAACCGAGCCTGCAACATTTTCAATTTTGTAGTGTTGGACTTTCTCTTTCTGTTTTTCTCTATGTTAGAGATAGGCCTTGGAACAAAAATATTAAGAAGACGTATCCTGACAATGTTTCAGATATATTGCGTTGTTCTGCATATTTTGTGTTTTTGCTTCAATTGACAATGAAGCTCATGTTAGATAGTTTACCAAATTCGCGTACATACAAAAAACAAGATTACAGCTGTAAGTAATTCGATTAATTCTTTACTTCCTAGACCTAAAGGATCCATATCGTATGATCATTGCATTTAAACAATGCCGCTAGCAACTTGACAAATTCTTTGAAGTGGAATAATGTTTATCCTTACACCTATAAAGTAAGTCAGCGTTTATTCTTTTATGAATATTATGCCATGTGAAATGATTTCTCTTGCCTTTTCAACAAAAACGTATCATTCAAGTAGAAAAACATTGATAACGGTCAGTTGTTATCTAGTAACGTTACCATTTTTACCTAGTAATGATCTTCAAAGTTCTGTGCCTTCCAATATTGGTATATTCAGAATATTAAGGCGTTACGAAACATGAGTCATCAATTACTGGCATCGTTTGTGAATTATCGACATTGCAGTTATATCAGAAAGGAACTGTAACTGCTCTTAATTAAAGGATACATTCAAAAATGGTTATAGCAGTGTTGTAAACAATTATAATATGATATTTTCATTTCTTTTTGTCGCTTCCATAGTATGTTTTATGTTTCTTCTTCTTATCATTTTAACAGACTTAGACACAAATTTTATACAATTTTGGGATAACTTTGCAAATATTTATGTGTATTTAACTATTCAGACAACGAACACTAATTATTATACATGAATTGCTCTTCTTATTTAATATTTTATTTAATGTTTACAGTAAGTTTTTCAAGGCATTAGATTTTGAAACATTTGTTGCAATTTCAATGGGTCTGTATAACATCAAATTAAGAAGAGAAGAAGAAAAAATACCTTAAAAACGCCGCCCAAAACGCACACGTTCATACATTTATAAAACTTACAAGTTTCCTTTTATGCCCTATTTCCCATGTTAATGTAGCAACAATTTCTCTGTTGTTGCTATCGGGAATAATTATATCGTAATAGTTTCTTAAAAGCGCCTTGCTTCGAAAGAGAATTTGAATTTGGGCAGTACTTAATCAAAGAGCCTATAAAAATAGAAGAAATATTGAGATGCAATTACTTGGATACGGAAAAATGAAAGACAAAAGAGAGAATGTGAATAGAGTAAAATCATGATTTTTATAAAGACGGAAGCGTAATTACAAGATGCATATTTTATTACGTGCTAAATAGATAATAATAAAGTATGACAATGTAGTACAGGAAAAATGCATTACTTTGTGTCTTTGATAAAAAGAATTGGATGTTTTAATGTAACAATAACTGCTTTATAATAATGGGCTGATATCAGCTTATGTTCATTTCACAAACAATTTAAACCGCAGTTTGGAATCAAATGGAATTTTGAAAGAATGTTTTGATTTCATTAACCATCCCCTATGCTGTTATTAATATTTTGTAAAATCATATAGCTCACTCATGCGATTTACGATATATAAGTTTATTGATCGTACAAAAATGTTGTATCAAAATTAATTATAACGTTATTATTTGAAACAAAGAAACAGTGTGCATTTAATGCTTACATAAAAAACCTGAAAAATTTTGTCGAAAGGCTTCAGTAAAACAGGCCGATGTATGTCCAATAATTAACCAAAGAAAGACCGTTTCATAAATAAGACATATTTATGGAATCATACATGTAGACTATTAGCTTAAAGAACTGATTTATAATTTAAAGACTTGAAGTTGCTCAATATATACATGACATATAAGCTAGAAGTGTTTTGGAGATAATGAACAAAATATCCCGCACATATACTTGTCTTACATTTTTGTGCTACTTTTAATATACATAAATTTTCAAACATCACAAGAAATTTTCCAGAGATAACAACTTGACTGTATATAAGACCTTATACCCTTATATTTTTACATAACTTACAGATACTTACTTTTCTAAGAAGTAGAAACATTTAAATTGCATATAATCAATTGCGTTTTTTTTATACTATGTTTATCTTTTTACAAAAGAATAAAAGGTTGTTCTAATAATATTCTTGGCATACAGAAATTGATACATAGCATAACAGTGTTTCGTGCAACGGCTTTCATTATTCAGATTGCTTGATATAAATGTCCGAAAATAGTTTGAAATAATTGACAGAGAGGCTATGGTTAATTTAGGACATGCCTAGAGTTGCTAAGACGAGGTATTAACAGCATTCACATCAGTATGTCAACACTTAACGACTTTTTACATCAACTCCAGCAATCATAATAGTAAACGAAAGTTCAAGAGTATCACAGCAATTTAACAACGCTGAGAAGAAGTACGCGGCAAATTTATGCATAGCACTTTGATGTCCTTACCCTATCCGACGAAACTATATTCTGAACAAATCCGTGCTTTGAGTTTTTCTCTGGTTTCCTTACAAGTTACCTTAACCTCAGCCATGTCGAAGTTGGCATAAAATTTGTAATAATACACATTCATGATGTCAGATATACATGGCTGTGCAAAGCTTTACTTTTAATCTGTATTTTCATCTTTGTATAAGATCACCAACATTTATCTGACTAGAAATTACGGTAAGATTAATAGTCTGTCGAGGAAAAACTATGATTGTTTTTTTTTCCTGCCATAGGATGCAATAACTCGTATATAATTACAGGAAAAAAAAGAGAGAAAACATTTTAAATAGTATAAGACTGTTTTATTTTGTAGTTCAAATATTACAATCTGTATCCGATATGCCAATAATTGTAG
Organism: Ruditapes philippinarum; assembly: GCF_026571515.1. Lineage (NCBI taxonomy): Eukaryota > Metazoa > Mollusca > Bivalvia > Venerida > Veneridae > Ruditapes > Ruditapes philippinarum. The sequence continues at coordinate 296,239 of NW_026855379.1, forward strand.
ATGTGAGTATTTATTCACAATTGATTTATACATATGTGTATGATTCGGAATTGAACAGTTCACCATTACATGATAAGTATTGAATACTGCTTAAGGCAGTGCTAGGGCGCGTGAACGGTAGTCTGCATTTACCAGTACTATCCATGAACAGGCTCAATTAAACCTTACTCCGAACACAGGAACTTGAAATTCTATCACTATTAACGATAATATGCAAAATATACCCCCTATATACTATAAAAAAAACACAAGGAATGAAACGCCTTTTCCCCACCCGAACATAATTTACGCCGAACAAATCAACAAAACAACGGATCAAAATAATCTATCTGGCCATTTCGATAAACAATACATAAATGCATCAAATACCACCGATAACTTTTTAAAATCGCGTAGCTGTGTAGGAATTATTCAACATTTTCTGATTATTTCCTGCGATCTGAGTTTGTCGCCGACTCCATTTCGTGACGTCACTGGATGTTGATTCGAGGAGAAAAATATTTATTAATAATATTTAAACAAGTTCCAAAAATAACAAGTTTGCAAGTAAAATACTGTCAAACTAGAACAAATGACTGATTTATTTCTTAAGACAGGGCTGAACTTATTTGATGGGCCATATCAAATAGAGTACTCAATTTTTTTTTAAAACGAAAGTACTATTTCAAAGATTTACCGTTCCTATTTGGGGTTTCCCTTTCAAATGTATTTATAAAAGTAATTTGTTAAAAAGGTTTTACATGAAGATGTTTAAATCTTTTTACATAGAATACTTTGTATAAAAGTTTTATACATACCTGTTATTTTTTGGAACTTATTAAAAATAATTTTAATAAATATTATTCTCCTCGATTCAAAATCCAGTGACGTCACGGAATGGAGTCGGCGACAAACTCAGATCGCAGGAAATAATCAGAAAATGTTGAATAATTCCTACACAGCTACGCGATTTTAAAAAGTTATCGGTGGTATTTGATGCATTTATGTATTGTTTATCGAAATGGCCAGATAGAATAATTTGATCTGTTGTTTTGTTGATTTGTTCGCCGTAAATTATGTTCGGGTGGGGAAAAGGCGTTTCATTCCTTGTGTTTTTTTATAGTATATAGGGGGTATATTTGGATATTATAATTAATATTGGTTATTTGATAGAATTTCAAGTTCCTGTGCTCCAAATATACAGTTTTAAATAACCCTGAGAAATACCTTCCCAGTTAGAGAACAATGATACAAATCAATGATACAAAAGCAAGAATAGCGGTTCATTGATTGTTTAGAATATTCTACAAAATTATATGTTTAAAAACATGAAAGTGTTTTAATGAATTGACTATATATAAGTACTTCAAATGCAGAAATATTTTCTAGAATTTCGTGTTATTCCCTTAAGTAAAGTAAATGGCGAAATATTGAAAAACAAAATATGTGACTAAAAGTCCGTTCGCTTAGCTCAATATGGAGTGGATCGGTTTATATATAGTAATGGATAGATATCTTGAGAAGTCGGTAAGGGCGAAGTAATGCCGAGATATAACCATTAAAGCGTGTTAAAATCGCCGTAAGAACCATATAAAACAAAATAAAAAAGAGATAACCCTTGATTAATTTTCTTTCTACGAAAAATCAAGCATACATAGATTTAAGGAAGAAGACTTAACACAAATCACAAGAAGAAAATGATGAAACTTCATTGGTTATATTGTATATGATGAGAAATAAAATGTTAAACAATGCGACTGTTTTGAATAGTAAAATAATTAAAAGCGGAAGTGTTTATAACTTTATCGTGGCTATAGTCATAAAAATACCAAGGCTTATTAAAAGTCAATTAAGCAACACAAATTTAGACAGAATCATACATACAAATAAAGTAATAGGACAGTTATCATTTATATATGAGGCCGTATAATGAAATCAACACATAATTTCTTAAGATTTTATTATTGTAGTCAACCTTTGACAGTCATACTCCACCGTAAAAAATGATTGTGTAAAAATACATGTTTTACTTAATGAAATCAACGGACATTCCGGACAGGATACTGATCCTTCGAGAGAAATGAAAAAGATTTATAAGAGGAAATGACGGAATTGTTTTAATTGATTCTCATCCTAAGAGAGAGTCAGGAATGCAAATTGCAATTGCAATATTTTTAATTTTCTGTTATCTTTTTAAATTCTGAATTCGGCGTTTTTAAATAAGGCGTAATAAAATACTGAACTGAACTAAAATGAACAATAACGGATGATTGTTCATGAATAATATCATAACTTAATCATATATAATAGTGTTTGATATATTACAATAATTTTTCAAAATATATCTTTCTTTCTAATAAATGTTTGATGAGCTCGTCTGTAAATCAATTTCTTTCCAAAGTGACATCATCATTTTATTTAAGATGTTAAGGTTTCTTCTCCTGAAGTTGATTAAAATACTATGCGCAGAAATAGCGATTTTTTCACTATTAGTTTATAATATATTCTGTTTTTCTGACCAATGATATATATATATATTAACCCTTTATTTTGAAAACCTCACATTGTTATAAATATTGTTCAATAATCATCAATTCATGCATATCAATTTGTCGGTTCGCAACACTATTGCTTAATATTTACTTAGCTGTTTAACTGTTTAAAACTTACATGACACAGGGAAATTTAATGTTCTTTTTATTCTATTCTACTTTTATATATACTATGTTTTTGCAATATATTGCCACACAATAAAATTGTGTTATTGTCACATTGAAGGTTCCATGATAACCGCCGTATGAACACATCTGCGGATGTTTCTAAATTCAAAATTTTACTATTTCTTGTTTAAATGTTGAATTCTGCTTAAGCCGGTGCTAGGGGGCGTGGACGGTAACTTGCACTTACCAGTACCGTCCATGAACAGGCTCAATCAAACCGAGCCTGCAACATTTTCAATTTTGCCGTGTTGGGCTTTCTTTAGGGATTCTGTATTTATCTATTTTATACCAAAATACTAACAGAAATGATAAATTGACATTGAACAAAACAAAAGAATCGGTGATGTTTGTTACTTTGTGACACATTTGACATTCAATGTTAATGTATTGTTTGTTATGATAAGGAAAAAAATAAGTTAAAAATATAAAAAAGTTAGTATAAGTTTGAATTAATGAAAGAAACTTTTCTACGACTGAGTCAGATGATAAAACTTCTGGCGTATTTATGTGAATGTTTTATATGAATATAACGCTTCGTAATACCAATACAGAATACATGTTTTATTCACAGCACTAGACAGGTCATATTTTAACCACAGCTTCACAGTCCGACAGCAATTCCCTGGAATTTATTGACCAAGATTAATGAGGAAATTGTACGATCAACATCATTGTAACACTCTTTCTTTATTTCTTTATATATTCATTTCTTTTATCCGCGGCATAATTGGTTATAAATGCTGTCCCTGCTTAAGATTCAGTTGAGAAAACACACACGCGCGCGCACGCACACACACGCACGCACGCACGCACACACGCACACACACACACACACAATATTGTAAAACGAAACTGTTTTTAAAGTGTTTACAGCAAAGTCAAAGCATTAAAAAATATGCAAAACTTGAAAAGACGAATGTTTCTGTCGTTTTATTGTCACTAGAACCCCTAAATTTCACCAAAAACGACAAAGAAAATTGCAGGCTTAGTTTCATTGAACTTGTTCATGGTTAGTACTGGAAAGTGGAAGCTATCGTCCACGCCCCTTTCATCGGCTTAAGCGGAATTCAATATTAACATGAAATGGTAAGAATTTGAATTTGGAAACATGGGCAGATGTGTCACAGTATATGAATTGTAAATAAGCTGCATACTGAAAGAAACAAGCAAACAAACAGATGTTTGTTTCCTTTATCTCAGAGCTAATAAAAATCATTATCAGAAGCAGTGGTGTTGATAGAAATAATAATAATACTAGAAGAAGAAGCAGTAGAAGCAGCAGCAGAAGCAGTAGCGTCGAAAGTGGTTCATGATTTTTACAAAATAAAAAGAGAAAGCAATGCAACAATTATTCAAAACTTTTCCATCGGGTTAAATGTATGTTCAATAAAAATATTGTAATTGCTAAAAAGGAAAGCAGACAGAGCATAATATCTTTTGAAATTGATGAAGGGTTGACATTCTTTGACTACGATGATGACACGAGTTCATAAATATAAGAATAAAGAAAATTGCAGTGTTTGAAACAGAACGAAAAATGCGAAACTTTGATAACGCAAATTTAAAACAAATTGCAGAATGATTGAAATTACAAACAACATATTTCTCAGGACAAATTAACACTGTTAAAATCTAAGTAAAATGAGAAGTTGAAATTATAAATACATCACGTTTAGTAACATACTAAATTAGTGTCACTTATTTTTATATTTTAACTTATTTATATTATATGACCTGTCAAAACATGATTTCTTTCCATTTCCGTCTGTAAGATATTTTACTGAATTATATTGATTGTTCTGCTTGTGTTACATTGATTAATCATGAAGATACGAAGTTAAAAGAGATTTTGGTAAAAACAGTAGATGTTTTACAAAATGAAATAGAACAGATTAGCGGCTTTTGAGCTATTACTATAAGTGTGAATAAATATTCTCTTAATATTTGAACACAAATAGAATATAATCAAATAGTTACTGATCGGAATAAATCTTTTATTATAATGTGGCTATTTTTTAAGCTACATACTATAAAATAAAACTAGCCAAAATGATTGTGAAACTTAAAGGATAACTCAAACTTATTTTATAGAAACTAAGAAAATAACCAAGACTAATTTTTATATATAAGTAGGTTACCTTATGTCAAAACACGATTTCTCTCAATTTCCGGCATGAAGTTATTTAGGATATTGATTGCTTTGCTCGTCTTTCAATGATTATTCATTGGCAAAATAAGAACAAGCTTTGGTGGATTTAAAAAGATCTCTGGCACTGTTTAAAAAGTGGCTTTTATCACAGGAGAATAAACATCTTTTCCAAATCATTTCATATATATCACGTGATGTGTTAAGATTTTTTGTTACAAAACTGTCTGTTCCTTGGTCCAGAACTTAAAATCATTTTAATACAATCGATGAAATTAAAATTCAGGTTTATGTTAAAGAGTCATAAGTTATAACATGCCAAGTTTTCAGAAGTTTATTCAACTTATCTAGAAATATTTTAACTTACAATTTTTGAAAGCGAAAAATTCATCATGGTATAATAAGGAAAGTAATTCCTGATACAATGCTAAACAGGTAACATACGTTATACTGCAAAAACAATGGCAAGTGATTAATGTTTAGTATCATGTAGTTAAAATCTTGTAAAAAATATCAATTATACAAGGTTTAGTCCGAACTACATTTTTTCTTATACGATGCCCTCTTGGGCGGACAAATTTTTATTTATCATACATAGCACACATTTCAACAAAGATAGCTGTAAAGAGCATAACCACAATAGTTGAGCATTGCCAGATCTAATACACATTATATATAAACATCAAATTTCCCGGTCAAAAATAAAAAAAAGATAAACAGCACACTGCTACGACAGCAACAATAATCTTATTATTAAAGAGTAGTAAAAAGTAATATATTTTAGTTTCATGAATAGTATGTTTAATAAGTATGTTCATCAGGGACTTTATTCAATTATTTACAACGCCATTTTCCCCAATTTGAACAATAAGTAACGTAATTTCCTAGTTTGAATAGTTCACATATCATATGATATTGTATGACATAAAAAGACAACACGACCAACCAACAGATTTAATTTTAAATCTTGAATTTACAATAAAGTACTGAATGTATTTAAAGTTCTAATAAGCTTCACTTAAATGACCTTTTCTATCAAAACATAAGGTATTTCTATAACTATGTTAATTGTAACATAGTGAACATATTTCCCGCAAAAGACCAGCGAATTTATATCTTTTTTTATTTGTGTTTATTATCATATTTCATAATAAATTTTGATCAAATTAGTACTGGAAAACAAGTTATTCCTGTAATACAGACAGCAAATGAAATTGATTGTAAGGAATGTTTAGAAGAAATGTCGGTTGACGAATTTGACATAGACAACACTGCTATAATTACAGATAAATTAAAACACTTACTCTACTGATGTTACATATTTCTACCCATGCGACCATGCAAACTAAGAGCAGCCAGTACACCCTTGCAAATCATCGAATATCAGTACTATCCGCTATACAGTCGTTATATTTCCTAAAAATTAAGAACGGTTTTATTTAGGATGGAAATCCATTTTAAGATTTTAGGGGTGTAAGTGTTAAGACAATTCCAACATGTGATCATACATGCTTGATTGTTTTTTCTGAACGCTAGACCATATCTCGCATGCTTTATTCCAGCCTTATCTATTTTTACAAAAATGTTAAATTGTTGTTTTGAACACTATATCATTTAACTATACTTTCTTCTGGCATAGAGAAAGGCCTTTGGACAAAAATATTATCTTGACATGGTTTTAGATAAATTGCGTCGTAATCTCTGCATATTTCTTTGCTGTTGCTTCAATTGACAATGAAGCTTATGTTAGATAGTTTACAAAACACAAGATTACAGCTGTAAGTAATTCGATTAATTCTCTACTTTCTAAACCTAAAGGATCCAAATCTTATGATCATTGCATTTAAACAATGCCGCTAGCAACTTGACAAATTCTTTGAAGTGGAATGATGTTTATCCTTACACCTATAAAATAAGTCAGCGTTTAATCTTTTTATGAATAGTAAGCCATGTGAAATGATTTCTCTTGGCTTTTTAACAAAAACGTATCATTCAAGTAGAAAAACATTGATAACGGTCAGTTGTTATCTAGTAACGTTACCCTTTTTAACCTACTAAAGATCTTCAAAGTTCTGTGTCTTCCAATATTGGTATATTCAGAATATTAAGGCGTTACGAGACATGAGTCATCAATTACTGGCATCGTTTGTGAACTATCAACATTGCAGTTTTATCAGAAAGGAACGGTAACTGCTCTTAATTAAAGGATACATTCAAATTAATGGTTATAGCAGTGTTGTAAACAATAATAATATATTATTTTCATTTCTTTTTCGCTTCCATTGTATGTTTTGTTTTTGTTTCTCCTTATCATTTTAACAGACTAACACACCAATTTTATACATTTGTGGGATGATAACTTTGCAAATATTCATGTGTATTTAACTATTCAGACAACAAACACTAATATATATACATGAATTGCTCTTCTCATTTAATATTTTATTTAATGTTTACAGTGAGTTTTTTAATGCATTAGATTTTGAAACATTTGTTGCAATTTCAATGAATCTGTTTAACTTCAAATTAAGAAGAGAAGAAGAAGGGAAACCCCTAAAAAACGCCGCCCGAATCACACCTGTCCATACATTTATAAAACTTACAAGTTTCCTATTATGCCCTATTTCCCATATTCATGTAGCAACAATTTCTCTGTTGTTGCTATCGGGAATTTCTAATTATATCGTAATAGTTTCTTAAGAGCGCCTTGTTTCGAGAGCGAATTTGAAGTTGGACAGTACTTAATCAAAGAGCCTATAACAAGAGAAGAAATATTGAGATGTCATTACATTGATAGGAGAAATAAAAGACAAAAGAGAGAATGTCAATAGAGTAGAATCACGATTATTATAAAGACGGAAGCAAAATTACAAGCGGCATGTTTTGTTGCGTGCTTATTAGATGATATGATAATAAAGTATGACAATTTAGAACAGGAACAATGCATTACCCTGTGTCGTCGATAAAATATAATAAGGTGTTTTAATGTAACATTTACTTATTCATAACAATGTACTAATCTCTTATTCTGCTCATTTCACTTACAACAATATAAAACACAGTTTGAAATCCATTTGAATTCTTAAAGGAATATCTTAATTTCAGGAACCATCCCCTATGCTGTTATTACATATTTTGTAAAATCAAAATCTCATTATATACTTCGTTCATGGGAGTTTATTGATCGTACAGAATGTGGTATGAATGATAATTATCTTGTCATAGGAAACAAAGAAACTTTGTTAAATGAATATTTAAAATTTGATGCTTACAGAACAATTGTCTTTAGGCATGAACTATTGTCAATATGTTTAGAAGGGGTCAATGTATGATCAATGTTTGACCTTAAAAGGTCAGTAGTCTAAAATGATATGTTAATTGGATCATAGGCTATTAACTTACAGAACTAATTTATCATTTCAGGACATGAAGTTGCTCAATATATATTCATGACATATAAACTAGAACTGTTTTGGAGGTAATGTACAATATATCCTGAACATATAGTTGAGAATGGCATATGTCCTACCTTTTTCAAACATCATAAGAAATTGTCCAGAGATAACAACTTAGCTGCATATAAGACCTTATACCCCGCCTACATTTCTTTGTTTTGGTGTATGTCTTGTTATAGTATAAAACTTTGACGAAATGAAAAATAAGTCAATCTATGTTTATTGTTTACATAACTTACATGTTACACTTATAAATATCTAAGAAGTAGAAACATTTAAATTGCATGTTATCAACTGAGGTTTTGATATATGTTTTTGAATAAAAAGTTTGTTCTAATGACATTCTTGGCATACAGAAATTGATACATAACATACCAGTGTTTCGTGCAATGGCTTTTATTATTCCGATTGCTTGATATAAAAAAATAGTTTGAAAATTTTGACAGAGAGGCTGTGGTTAATTATGGACATGTCTAGAGTTGCCAAGACGAGGCATTTTTGTATATGTCAACACTTGACGAAATTTTGCATCTAACGAGCAATCATAATAGTGAACGAAAGTTCAAACAAGGGTATCACATCAGTTTAACAACCCTTAGATGAAGTACGAGGCAAATTGCTAAGAGTTTATCCTTTGCTGTTCATACTCTTACTGACTGAAAATATATTCTAAACAAATTAATGCATTGAGACTTTCCCTGTTTTCCTTACAAGTTACATAAACTTCAGCCATGTCCAAGCTAGCATAAAATCAGTAATAATACATTTTCATGACGTCAGATATATATGTCTGTGCAAAGCTTTACTTTTAATAAGAGGTTAATACACGACAGGAGAGGGCCGGAGGGTGATAATCGGCCCGCAAAATGAATAATGGACCCGAGGGCTTTAGCCCGAGGGCCATTATTCATTCAGGGCCGATTATCACTTTCCGGCCCTACGCTGACGTGTATTAATGTCTTTAATACACTTGGTAGATCTAATAGTAGCATTTTAAAAAAAAAACAACAACAAAAAAATAACAAAAACATAATCAAAACAAATAGACTTTGAAGTTCTTTCGTTGAAATTCTTGTCTACTCTTCTACTGTTCTGCAGTACAGAGATGTTTTCTGTTTGTGTGTTCAAAGCAGTAGAACCAAGAAGCAAGTTTTATTTTCATTTTTTTCGGAATGAATTTGTCGTATTAGTTCTTCAAATTTCAATAGTAACAAAAATGTGTTTGTACTAAACACGCTTATGGTCTCATAATAAAAATAAAGCGATTCGTGCTGACAACCTACTTTTACTTTTAAAGTTAAAGTTAACTGTTTGATGACGTTAAATGTGACGTCATTGTTTCAGTTTGTGCACGTGCACATGTTCTGCGGGCTGATAACTAGTTCTCAGCCCCGGGCCGCAAACTCATAATAGGTCACGTGACACTCATAATCAGTTGAAATCATAGGCAAATTTGTTACTATATATAGTAACAAGTGTATTAATCTGTATTTTCATCTTTGTATAAGATCACCGACATTTATCGGACTAGAAATTTCGATAAGATTTATGGCCTGTCGAGGAAAAACTATAATTGATTTCTCCCTGGCATAGGATGCAGTAACTCGTATATGATTTCAAGAAGAAAAGAAGAAAAGAAACATTTAAATAAAAAAACTGTTTTATTGTGTAGGTCAAATGTTTCATTCTATATCTGATATGCTTATAATCATAGACTTCACAATTTACTCACAATTGATATGTATTGCTCTGTTAAAGGATGTCTTTGAGGTGCAAAACATTTTCTGTTACTTCAAAGATATGTTTGAAATAGATACAGGTGCAATGAGAAAAGTATAAACTATTTTATTATTACATTGAAAGTAACTAAACGTGCTCTGTCAAATTGTGTTGCGCAATTATCTTTACTTCAAACAGACTTTGCTAATAGGTTATTGTATCCAGCAAATCGAACAAACTTGTTTACTGGTACCAGTTCCAATAACTGCAACATTAAATCAATATTTCGGCAAGATAGCGTTTGATTACACCCAGTGAATCTTTCAGGAAAATATAACGCCTTTATAACACATGTTTTCAATCACTTACGCCATTTACTCTGAAAGTGCAGTTTAAAAATCCTAGAAAAATACCTTTCAAGTAAGAGTACAAAGTAAATTTATAATAGCTGTAAATTGTTTTTTTTAAGAATATTCTACACAATATTCTACTTGTAAAAGACTTGGTAAGCGAACAGCATGGATCCTGATCAGACTGCGCGGAAGCGTAGGCTGGTCTGGATCCATGCAGGTCGCAAACGCTCTAGGTTGATTTTGTCGTGACACGGTTAATTTCTTGATTTCATACCATCTCTCCTCTACACCTGTAGATATAGCATGTTGAACAATAATTCAAGATCAGTGGATGGTTATTTAGTTAAAAGGAATGCCTGAAATAATGCACAAGAGAGGCACCGGAGATTTTCCCTACCAGTAAAGCTTGAAACTCGCCAAAAATCATGTAAATCATTAACAGTGATTTAAAAATCCAAAACAAAATAAAGAAACAAACCTACCTTAATTTACTGTGATATTTATCTTGATAATTAAAATCTGTTTAACTTATGTGCCTACAAAATTAAGTTTTTACATACTTCAGTGAATAAACGTTTAGCTTACTTCATATATCACAAGATTCAGTTTTCAGCTTGGATGGAACTTATCATATTTTCCATTATTGTGTCGGGTTTTTTTATCATATTTCTTTCCGCCCATACAAAAATTGAGTAATATTGACTGCTTTCTATACCAGAATATGTTTCACATTTTTCTCTTGAACAACAAAACCTTATTTTCATGATGTATAAAGAGCAACCCATTTATTAACTACTCTTCAGAGATACGTGATTTGTTATCTTAATGTTTTTTCTTTAAATATAACTTCAAAAATAAGTCCTTGAACTTGGTCATTACTACGCAGTGCTCGAAAAGTGTTTGTCTAAAACATGCTTGAAAATGATAAGTATAACAGAATGCATAGTAAAACTTGAATGTTTTGAACAAACAGACCTGCCCATTTAATACCTCAATCAATAAAAATGCATACTCAAAGTATAAGTTTAGTTTTAGTCTTTTTAAAAATACCATGTAAAATTACAAGTGATAAATCACTTGAAATAAAGTCTTTAATGTTTTATCATTGCGAATGATTAAGTAACTTCCTAATTGGTTGGAATATGCTAATAAAATTTCTTGAATATTGACATTTAACCTTAGAATTTTTTTCTTTGTTTATATTCCTAACATCATGAAAAACTTCTTTACTGACGATGTTAAAATATTTATTATAACAATACGGGTCATATGCAAACTTAAGCTCACGGGAAATTCTCGAGTTCGTTATCTCTATTAAGGTAAAGAACGATATCAACGCAGAAATAGCTTTTGCTTTCTGTGAATAAAAAAAATTCCTACATGTTTGTTTTATTTCCTTCAGTAAAGTAAATAGCAAAATTTTGAAAATAAAATATGCTTCTAAAAGTCCGTCCGCTTAGCTAAATAGGGAGATGAGAGATTTATATATTGTAATATGAAAACGTGTAATTACTGGATAGATAACTAGGTTGTCGGAAAAGGGGGACTTAACCCCGGAATACGAACATAAATGTGGCGATGAAATTGGCTGTCTACGAAAAAAAGTAATAATTGGCTTAGGATGCAGTTAAGTATACAATAAATATAGGAAGAAAAAAAAGGACACTTAATATTCATTGAAACCTTTTTTTATTAAATAAGAATCCATATTTTACCCAATAATGAAGTCGTTATGACACACCACCAATACTAACGGAGTAAAATCATTAAATTACAGAAAACAGTAAGTCAACAGGAATGTTGTATATTATGAAAGATACAGCAACTGGGAGAACAATTTGGATTTGATGTGAAATTATTGGACTAGGAAATTAAAAACAGGAGAGTAGAGTGGGTTCATACGGATGTTTAATACATATACATGAAAACAAGGCTTAATTGGTAATGTTTAATCCAATACTGATTTCAATAGGAATGTCACGTGGTGCAAATGATAAAACTTCAAAGATACATAGTATATGATTGGAAATAAAAGAAAAAGTTTATTGTTTAACAATGAAATCAAATAATTAAAAAAAATCAGTTAAGTAGCACATTTAGACAGTATTTTATTTATTATACATAATTATATATCAAAATAGGAAAGTTATCATTTATATATTAAGCCGCAAAATGAAGTCAAAGCATTATTTTATAAGATTATATTATTATAGTCAACCTTCGACAGTCATACTTCAACATGAAAATAAGATTAGTACAAATACATTCTTTAGTAACGAAATTAACGAACATTCTGTAAAGGATATTGATCCTTCGAGAGAAATGAAAATAAGATTTATTGGTGGAAATGACAAACTTGTTTTGATTGATTTTGATTCCTTTACTGAGAGACAAACAGGAATGCAAATTGCAACTGCTCTCAATTGCTGTTTTAATTTTAAACTTACATTTCATAATAAATTCGGTATCTTCAAATAAGGAGTAATAGAATACTATTCTGAACTAAAATGAACAATATAAAAGGAAGGATTGTTTATGAATAATATCATGATTATTATAGTAGTGTTAATGATACTACAGTACTTTGTTCAAAAAGTATTTTCCTTTGTAATAAATGTCTGATGAGCTGTTTGCTATAATTAGCGATAAAAGTTTTGACATAGAAATAAGTAAAATGAAAAATAACATTTACAAAAACAGATATCTTCTGTAACTCAATTTCCTTTTACACTAAAGTGACATCATCATTCTATTAAAGATGATCAGGTTTCTTTGCTTTTAATTCAATAACCATGTGCAAAAATGGCGCCCTTTTCACTGTTATGAAACAATATGTTCTGTTTTTCTGACCTCTGCTATAAAGATTTACCAAAAAAAATTTAACTATAAGTTTTGACAACCTCACATTTAGATATTCTTCAATATTCACCAATTTATGCATATCAATTTGTTGGATACGAAACAGTACTGCTCTGATTTCACTTTAACTCTTTAAAACTAACATGACAGAGAGAAATGCAATGTAATTTTTATTTTATTTATATATGCTATGTATTCTTTATTTTTGCAATATTTTGCAACACTTTATGTTGTGTTATACCAAAACAACAATAAATATTACAAATATATAACAAATTGAAATTAAACAAAACCAAAGTATCGGTATTATTTCGTTACTTTCTGACACATTTGCCATTTTATGTAAATGTATTGTTCGTAACAAAGTTACTTTAATGGTACGGAAAAGATAGAAATGATGAAAATAAAATGAGTTAAAAATGTGATAATGTTAGAAAGAACTAGTTTGGGTTAATAAAAGAAACTTTTTTACGAATGAGGCAGATGATAAAACTTCTGGCATAATTATTGCATATAACGATTCGTAATACCCATACATAATACATGTTTTATTGACAGCACTAGACAGGACATATATTAACCACAGCTTCACTGTCCGACAACAATTCCCTGAAATTTATTGCCCAAGATTAATGAGGAAATTGTACCATGGAAATAAATTAACAAAATCATTTTTTTTTTTAATTTCAGTAACCATAGGTTACCCATTTATTTTTCCCAATAATAAACATATTTCTACACACATACAAAAAAGTACACAATACATTCAAACTTAAATTATCTTTTTGAATAATAATATATAATACATGTTACAAGTACTAATTCGAGTAAAGATTATAATTTTTAAAAATTCTATGGGAGTTTTTTGTTTTTGTTTTATAATGTAATATATTTTTGAATTACAATCTAAGCTGTCCATAATTAACCTCTTTATGTCCAACATATAACTAGAAATGTTATAACATTAATTTTATTTTTCTGTTGACTACGGTGTCCTTATCGTGCCATTTAGAATGTCGTCCGTCGTGTCTAAGGGTAGACACACGACAATGCGAAGTGACATCGCGACAATGCGAAGCGACGCTCGACAACGCGAAGCGATATGCGACAATGCGAAGCGACGCTCGACAGTGTCAAACGATATGTCGCACTGTCGCCTAGAAATGTCGCGGTAAAAAAGGGCGACATTTAAGAAATGTCGCTTCGCGTTGTCGAGTGTCGCTTCGCATTGTCGAGCGTCGCTTCGCGTTGTCGCGATGTCACTTCGCGTTGTCGCGATGTCACTTCGCGTTGTCGCATTGTCACTTCGCATTGTCGAGTGTCGATGTTGGTAGAAGTGCATACCACGACACTCGACAATGCGAAACGACAACGCGACAATGCGATACGATGCCCGACAATGCGAAGTGACACTCGACATCGCGAAGCGACATTTTTAAAATGTCGAGTAAATGTCGCGTTATTTTTATGATTTTTACACCGCGACGCTCAACATTGCAAGCGACACTCGACAATGCGAAGCGACACTCGACAACGCGAAGCGATACTCGACAACGCGAAGCGACACTCGACAATGCGAAGCGACATTTGGAATAATATCGTATCGCATTGTCGTGCGTCTACCGGTGCTTGGTCAGAATTTACTAACTCACCGACAAACGGTGCGATCATGGAAGGGGTCGCACTAAACTGCTGACGAATTAGCTGACGATATAGAATATATAGGAAACTGCTGACCAGTTTAAACAAAGAAGGATTATCGAAAACTGCTGACCAGTTAGATAAAGAAGGGAAAACAATGAAGGTGTCAAATTGCCGTTGGTGATATTACAGGCGAGGTCGAGAAATACTTGATAAAATGTTTTTTCAAGATGTCAATATTACAAATGATACATATTAATTATAAAAAATTCAATTGATATATACTGTATATTTCTCAATTTATTTTGATATAATATTTCATTTAAGTACCTTAATGAATTTTCTTCTATGTGTTATATATTGGTTAAAATTTTAAAAATGTAGTCAAAATATGATGTACGAAAAATCATAATTTGTTTCAAGTATGTATAAAACTATGCATCATAGGTTAAAATATATACATGTACATATACGTAATGTATATTTTAACAAAATATAATTATTATGTCGTATTTAGTGCAAATATGAAATAAAGTGATTTCTGTTTCCTTATTTGTTGTTCGTATAATTGTATAAGTAATATTGAACAAAAATTAATAATGTGCTAATTGTTATAGTTAATAAGCTTTTATTACATTATAAACAACATGTTTCCACAGACATCCATTAAACTGATAATTTATCGAGATCGATATGCCCCAAGGTCATATTAAAATCGATTTCACACGCGACGTGTCATTCTTGATTTATCTATGACAAAATACAATAAACAGTCAAAAATATGTTATTAAAATGCTAACCATATTGTAGAATCTGCTGAAAAGTTAGATATATAGAGAAAAATATATTTAAATGCTACGAAATTGTTACTCATTATGCAAATTTAATATATTTTATAAAATAATGTCGACATTTAATTAAGTAAAAACACTGCTGACCAATTTAATGTTAATTCAAATTGATTTAAGCCGTAAAACTCTCTTATTCTATATGGTCAGCAAATTTAACGCTCTTTACATTCAGGCGAGAAAATGCTGACCAGTTAAACATATATAGTAGAATCTGCTGACCAGTTAGATATATAGGGAAACTGCTGACCAGTTAGATATATAGAGAAAAATATATTTTGCCGTGAAATTGTAATTCATTTTTATTATGTATGCAAATTCAATTTATTTTATAAAATTATGTCGACATTTAATTAAGTAAAAACACTGCTGACCAATTTAATGTTATTTCAAATTGATTTAAGCCGTAAAACTCTTCTTATTCTATATGGTTAGCAAATTTAACGCTCTTTACATTCAGGCGAGAAAATGCTGACCAGTTAAACATATACACATGTAGTAGAATCTGCTGACCAGTTAGATATATAGGGAAACTGCTGACCAGTTAGAAATATAGAAAAAAATATATTTTGTCGTGAAATTTTAATTCATTTTATAATGTACGAAATTCAATATATTGTATAAAATTTTGTCGACATTTAATTAAGTTAAAACACTGCTGACTTATTTAATGTTATTTCAAATTGATTTAAGCCGTAAAACTCTTCTTATTCTATATGGTTAGCAAATTTAACGCTCTTTACATTCAGGCGAGAAAATGCTGACCAGTTAAACATATACACATGTAGTAGAATCTGCTGACCAGTTAGATATATAGGGAAACTGCTGACCAGTTAGAAATATAGAAAAAAATATATTTTGTCGTGAAATTTTAATTCATTTTATAATGTACGAAATTCAATATATTGTATAAAATTTTGTCGACATTTAATTAAGTTAAAACACTGCTGACTTATTTAATATTAATTCAAATTGCAATTATTGCTTTTGAAAATACATTTTTTTTCCGTTACAAGATTTTTCTATTGAAATATCACTAACAAGAGATTTTGATAAAACTCATAACATCATAATTCTTTATAAAACATTAATTCAAATTTTTGCATATCTTTAGAGGTATAAAAAGCTGTTTAATATATCCTTTTAAAATCACGGATTTATATTACATGTAGTAATGTAAATCCGTGGTAAAATGTATGATATTATGGTACTTTAAATGTATATATTAATTTAGTTTATAAACATAGTCATATAAATGCAAAAATTAAAAATATAATTAAAAGAATAAAAGTAATTTCCCATCTTTTTATTACCCCCTACGGCGTGTTTATATAACTTCACACCTTCAATGTTTCCCTTTTTTGTGTAACTGGTCAGCATTTTCCGATAATCCTTCTTTATTTAACTGGTCAGCAGTTTCCTATATATCTATATCGTCAGCTAATTCGTCAGCAGTTTAGTGCGACCCCTTCCATGATCGCACCGTTTGTCGGTGAGTTAGTAAATTCTGACCAAGCACCGGTAGACGCACGACAATGCGATACGATATTATTCCAAATGTCGCTTCGCATTGTCGAGTGTCTCTTCGCGTTGTCGAGTATCGCTTCGCGTTGTCGAGTGTCGCTTCGCATTGTCGAGTGTCGCTTCGCAATGTTGAGCGTCGCGGTGTAAAAATCATAAAAATAACGCGACATTTACACGACATTTTAAAAATGTCGCTTCGCGATGTCGAGTGTCACTTCGCATTGTCGAGCGTCGTATCGCATTGTCGCGTTGTCGTTTCGCATTGTCGAGTGTCGTGGTATGCACTTCTACCAACCTCGACACTCGACAATGCGAAGTGACAATGCGACAACGCGAAGTGACATCGCGACAACGCGAAGTGACATCGCGACAACGCGAAGCGACGCTCGACAATGCGAAGCGACACTCGACAACGCGAAGCGACATTTCTTAAATGTCGCCCTTTTTTACCGCGACATTTCTAGGCGACATTGCGACATATCGTTTGACACTGTCGAGCGTCGCTTCGCATTGTCGCATATCGCTTCGCGTTGTCGAGCGTCGCTTCGCATTGTCGCGATGTCACTTCGCATTGTCATGTGTCTACCCTTAGACACGACGGACGACATTCTAAATGGCACGATAAGGACACCGTAGTTGACTGTGAGAAAAATGTATATTTCTACTTTGGATGTTTATACAATTTGATTTATTGTAACATAATACATTTTTAATGAAGAATTAAACTCATAATTATAGCATGCTATTTACATTCTTAATTAATGTTTCCAAAAACACTTCTGATTTTCATATTGTTCTTATCGAAAAACAATTATATCTTCAAATCTCCATTAAAGAAACAACAACAACCGACAGTAATCCTGTATATATATAACCCACTTATCTCTTTACAACAACAACAAAAAACAGTAAATATAAAATGATACAGGTTAATTATCTCACCAGTTAATTTTCCAACTAAAGAAATAAAATCAAAACAATTCACTTGTAAATACATAACCTACATATACCTTTACCAGGAGAGAAAAAAAAAATCATACACATTTACTGATAAAACATGTTTAAGGTATCACACTAGAAAAGGTAGTGAAAAATTAATAGTGCTAACAGAAACACTTTATTCATTTTGATGTTGTTTTTTTAATGTTTTAGACAGCTTGTTTGAAACATTGAACTATAGAGAAGTAAAAAGAAGAGAAAAAAAATATTATAAAAAAAGGATAGAGAAAAAAAACCTATATAAAAGGTTTTTGGTGCCAACTACTAGAGTTTTCGTTAAGCGGTAACCTTACATATAAATGAACTGGCAAGTAATTCTTTCTTGGAGTAATTTTTCAGGTTTTGGTGGAGGAAGAATGATTTAATTATAAACATTCAAGTTTTTTATGGGGGAAGAGTTTAAAAATAATTATGAATAAATTATAAACATGTGGTAACACCCCTACAAACTTATTATAAATTTAATTTAAATCTAAAAGAAAAGACATCACAATCATAAGGGGCTCACTAAATTATTGAATTTTTCCCATGCTTTTTCAAATTCATTATGCTTGAATGACTGTTTGGACATATATTTATCAATTTTATAACTGGCACACAGTTGTTGTTTAAAAGTTCCTATATCAGGTCTTAATTGTTTTAATCTACAGTAATATATGTAATATTTGGCATGTAATATTATTTTATTTATAACTTCATCAAGATGAGCACTGCCAAACAATATATCTAACTGACTCCAGGTTGGAATGTTAAGGTGGCATTTATCATTAATATAAACTTGTAGTTGTTCCCAAAAATGTTGTGTTACATCACAGTCATAGAAAAGATGAATCAATGTTTCTTTTTCATTATGACAAAATGAACAATTATCATCATTAATTATATTCATTTTCTTAAGCAAATAGTTTGTTGCAAGAATTCTATGGTTTATTCTATACTGAAACCATATTAACTTTGGGTCCTCTGTATATTTGTAAACCAAATTAAACAAAGAATTCTTTTCAAAAAATTCACTGTTATTTATATTCCTTAAATCATTTTTCCACTTTTGCAATGATTTTGGGTACTGTTTTTCAGATTGCATTGCTCTATATATAGAACGGCATCCTTTTTTATCTCTATTAATTATACATATAGGATTTGGAATAGGTGTGTTATATTTATGTTGTTTTGGTAAATCTTGAACATTTTCTTTTCTTAAAAATTCTTTAACTGAAGCTACTATACCTCTATATTCTAAAAAAATAGTTCTAATATTAAATATTGAGGAAAATTCATCATATGTATAAAACTCCCCTTCTTGGTTGATAAGATCTCCTATAAAAAGAATACCACCTATTATCCATCTATTTAAACAAATACTAGAGTTTCCTATTTTTATGCTTGGATTATACCATAAGTTCACAAAATAGTACTGCTTAGTATTACATAGTTTTAAATTCATAGAAAGTGTATAATAACTATAAATAACATCTCTCCAAAAAGGATTAATGTCTGAATGTAATGTTGTCTTAATATAATCTGTTCCAAATTTATACATTTCTTTTATGAATGTGTTAGTTCCTTCAACCAATTGACAGTATTTGTTATTTGAGTTCAGAAGTCTTCTGAGCCATGTAGCTTTTAAACTGCACATAAAACATTTAAGGTCTATCATTTTTAATCCTCCAAATTTATATTCTTGAGTTATAATATTTCTTTTGACTTTATCTCTACCATTATTCCAAAGAAACTTAAAGAATAGGTTTTGTATTTATTTTAATCAAAGGAGGATTTGGTATACTTAAAATAAGATGGTTCAATTTTGCTAGGGCAAGTGATTTTATAATGACTAGTTTGCCAATTGGAGAAAGTATTCTTTTTGACCAGTTTGCAAATAGTTTCTTTATTTCTTCTATTTTTAAGTCATAGTTTAGTTCTACTATTTTCTTTAAATCAGTAGAAAATTTTACACCAAGCAAAGTAAAAACATCATTATTCCAATCAAGGTTGTATTCAGGGCATAAAATCATATTACTGTTTCTATTTGTACCAAACCAAACAAGCTTTGTTTTCTCCATGTTTATATTAAGGCCTGAAATTTTAGCAAAGAATTTTAATATCAGCATTGTTGTTTTAAGAGACTGTTCTGTGCCATCTAAGAATAAACTTGTGTCATCTGCATATTGAGAAATTTTATACTCGGTTCCATTTATTTTGATTCCTTTAATATATTGGTTTTTCCTAATTAATATTGAAAGTATTTCAGCACATAGAATGAACAAGTACGGTGACAGGGCATCACCTTGACGACAACCCCTCTGAAGTGAGAACCACTCTGACTATCCGTTCATTAATAATAACGCATGATTCTGTATTTGTATAAAATAATTTAATCCAAGACTTTATTGAGGGACCAAAATTAAAAAACTCGATGACCTTGTGCATAAAATTCCATGACACAGTATCAAATGCAGCTGCAAAATCAATTAAAAGCAATAACCCTGGAATGTTATTCTTTTCAGAGTGAAATAATAAATCATAAAGCATTCTTATGTTGGAAGCCATTAGCCTGCCTGGCAAGAACCCAGTTTGATCTTCATTTATAATATCTTTTAAGTTATTTTTCAGTCTAAAAGCTATTGAGGATGATGCAATTTTGTACGAGACATTTAATAAAGAGATAGGTCTCCAATTTTTCAAATACAATTTATCTTTGTTTCCTTTAGGAATACAAGTTATAACTCCTTGTCTCTGAGTAACTGAAAGTTTTCCTATATAATATGCATAATTAACTGATCTAACAAGTAAAAGTCCAATATCACTCCAGAAAAATTTATAAAATTCAACAGTAAAACCATCATTTCCTGGGCTTGTATTGTTTGACATTCGTTTTAAAGAATCTAACATTTCATTATAGGTTAATTCTCCCTCAATTGATAGCTTACAATTTTCTGACAATTTAGGTATGTTAGACCCCCCAAGAAGTTCTACCAAGGATATGTTATCTACTTCCCTCAATTTGTATATATTCTCATAAAAACACTTCACTTCAACCAAAATTTCTTCTTGAATTCTTAAAATCTGACCATTTCCTGAGATTAGAGAATTCATTAATTTTGAAACATAGTTTCTGTTTTCAAGATTGCAAAAATACTTTGTGGGTTTCTCTCCTTCAAGTATCCATTTGGCTTTGGATCTTAAAAAATTACATTCCATTTTTTTTCTTTCTCAAATTTAAAAGCTCTAATTTTTTGGCGTCCAGCAATTCATAATTAATAATTTGTTCTTTTTCAATTTTCTCTATTTCTTTAGTGAGACTCTTTTCTTTATCTACCTCTATTTTTTTTCTTATGTGAGGAATAGCTTATAGTCATTCCTCTAATATTCATTAATAATGTCTCAAAAAATAATTGGTCATTTATATCAAATCTCAAATCAGATAGAGGAATATCATTAATATTATTATTTTCTGGTACATTTGTTGCATATTGGGTTTTTGTATCTAAAATAACCGTTTTTACTTTATTTACATAAATATCGTCTCGAAGAAGGGAATTGTTAAATTTCCAATATGAATTACCTTTTTGAAATTTTCCAAACTCTAATGACATGAAAATTAAAGAATGGTCTGTGCGATATCCAGGTAAAATCTTAGTATTGTCAAGATCAGTATAGAGATAGTCTGAAATTAAAAAAAAATCAAGACGCGCCTTTTTAATGGGATTTCTTCTAAACCAAGTGTATTCTCCTTTTTCAATATTATTTTCCCTCCAACAATCCATTAAGTTATACTTTGATATTAAAGAAAGAACTTTGTCACGTGCATTAATTAACAAAATCATTGTAACACTCTTTATTTTTTTATATATCCATTTCTCTTATCCGCGGCATAATTAATTATAAATGATGTCCCTGCTTAAGATTCAGTTGAGAAAACACACGCGCGCGCACGCACGCACAATATTGTGAAACGAAACTGCTTTTTTTAGAGTTTACACAAAAGTCAAAGTATTGAAAAGTATGCAAAACTTGAAAAGACGAATGTTTCTGTCGTTTTATTGTCACTAGCGAAGCTTTATTTTATATATAATGTCTTATAACAAATATTAGAGACAAATAGAATCCATAAATTTCACCAAAAGGCAAAGAAAATTGCAGGCTCAGTTTCATTGAACTTGTTCATGGTCAGTACTGGAAAGTGGAAGCTATCGTCCACGCACCTTTCACCGGCTTAAGCGGAATTCAACATTAACATGAAATGGTGAGAATTTGAATTAGGAAACATGGGCAGATGTGTCACATTATATGAATTGTAAATGAGCTGCATACTGAAAGAAACAAGCAAACAAACAGATACTTGTTTCCTATATCTCAGAGCTAAGCAAAATCATTATCAGAAGCGGTGGTGGTGATAGAAATGATAATAGTAGTAGAAGAAGTGAAGTAGCAGTAGAAGCAGCAGCAGAACCTGTAGCGTCGAAAGTAGGTCATTATTTTTACAAAAGAAAAAAAAAGAGAAATCAATGCAGCAATTATTTGAAACTTCTCTACCGGTCAGATTTCTTTTCAATGAAAATCGTAATTGCTAAAAAGGGAAGGCAGACAGAGTAAATATTTTTTGAAATTGACGATAGCTTGACATTTGTTGACTACGATGATTACACGAGTTCATAAATATGCGCATAAAGAAAACTGCAGTGTTTGAAACAGATAAAAAAAACGCGAAACTTTGATAACGCAAATTTAAAGCAAATTACAAAATGATTGAAATTACAAACCACATATATCTCAGAACAAATTAACACTGTGAAAATTTGAGAAAAACGAGAAGCTGAAAATGATAAATACACCATGTTTAGTAACATACTAAATTGATGTCACTTATTTATATTTTAACATATTTATATTATATATGACCTCTTGTCAAAACATGATTTCTTTCCGTTTCCGTCTGTAAGATATTTTACTGAATTATGTTGAGTGTTCTGCTTATGTTACAATGATTATTCATGAAGACAGATTTTTGTAAAAAACAGTTGATGTTTTGCAAAACCGAATAGAACAGCTTAGCGGCTTTCGCGCTATTTCTATAATTGTGAATATTTTATTTTCTTAATATTTGAATACAAGTAAGATATAATCAAATAGTTACTGATCGGAATCTTTTAATAATGTGAATATTTTTCAAGTTACATACTCTAAAATAAAACTAGCCAAACTGATTGTGAAACTAAAAGGATAAATCAATTTTTTTTCAAGAAGTAAAGGAAATAACCAATAGTAATTTTTTATATTTAAGTAAGTTACCTTATGTCAAAACATGATTTTCCTCAATTTCCGGCATCAAGTTATTTAGGATATTGATTGCTTTGTCTGGCTTTCAATGATTATTCATGAGCAAAATAAGAACAAGCTTTGGGGGATTTAAACGGATCTCTGGAACTGTTTTGATAAGTGGCTTTT